>NC_062994.1:6325761-6637682 GCF_023078275.1 Leguminivora glycinivorella
AGCGCACGACAGAGCGGCGAATTCTTATGCGACACCGTGCGCGTCACCGGTACTGCCAGGAGGGGGCGCGCTCGTGGTCTCAGACTGACTCTGGGCACATCCGGAACGTAGAGCCGTAAGACTCGAGCCACAAGTTCCGGGCAGTCTGACTCACCACGCAGTATGCGACAAGCGGTGGTCAGCAGTTTGTTGTTACGCCTTACTTCTAACGAGTTATATCCGAGGCATCCGAGTAAATATTTTGTTGGATAAAGAAATGGATAATATCCAAATCTTTTCTTAAACAAGAATCTCAAGAATGCCTTTTGGATCTTTTCCAGAAGTAAGGCGTAGGTGGACTCATATGGGTGCCAGATGATTGACGAAGCCTCAAGCTTGCTTCTGACCAAGGCACTGTAAACCATCCCTATAGTCCCGATGTCCCAGAAATCCTTGACACTCCGAATCACAAAGCCTAGTCTCCTAAACGAACCATCAGCAAGACCCTAGTAATAACCTCAGTTCCGAGAGTATACTGTTCAAGTCGAGGTGTCGCCGATTATTATATGGTAAATCGTTCTAATTGTCGGCAAGTATCAATCCGTATCAAGTTAGTATGTCAGCAGTACCACGATTATTTCTGGCAGTCAGAGAATGGTGTTCTTGCTTTACAATTTATATTCATCATGTACGCAAAATAACTCTTTTTGGGATCGAGTTGCAGCACATAGGAATTACCCACTGTTTCCCTACACGTAAACCCTAGGTTAAGCTAAAAATGCAACTAGCAATCGTTCTGCCTTGCAAAAGATCTCACAAAACCACATTTTTTTAGAGGTACTAATTTTCTACGATTCAATGCCCAATAATCTTTTTTTAACAGGTTTAAAATTTACAGAGCTTTCGCTTCCCTTGATTGCAGATTGCGGGAAAGCCAAAATTTGTTATAAGAGACGCTAGCGACACGCGCCCGCAATCGCTCTGGCTTGCAAAAGATCTCACAAAACCACATTTCAAAAAGTACTTTTCTACGATTGAATACGCGGCTAAACCAAGAAAACCTTACCATAAGTGTTATATGAGACGCTAGCGAACGCATGCGCCCCGAACTCCGCAAGCCGTCGGCCCTCGCGCGCCTCACGCGCAGCGAACTGCAGCACGGCAGCCGCCGAGACTCGCTCGGACGCCGCCGCCGTATCCTCCACCATATTGAAGAACTCCGTGATTACAGCTGTTGTTTACACTGGTTCACTTCGCTAACGGGTTTAAAAAGGTACAGGGCTAAAAGCCGCAGAAGCGTAACAGTTTGCAAAATCACTTGTTTTTGTCACTTTAGTTTGTAATTATCCGACAGATGGCGACACTAAAATGTTTGCGAAGTCCTGTTCTATAAAATCTCTTCTGTAGGTGGCGTTGTTTTCTAAGTTGCCCGGAATAACTGGTGTCTTTGTCAACTACTCGATAGATGGAGACACTTGTCAAGTGGTTTGTTGGGATTACCAAGAGATGTCGCTGCCTTTTTATGATGACCAATTCTCAGACTTCTCATGTGGAAACCCACGGTTGTCTTGTCAAGTAGACTTTATAAGCAACTTGTATTTTAGTTCTCAGTTTCAACGTCAGATGGCGCAGACATTAAATGGAGTATTCTTAGTATACCAAGAGATGGTGCTTCCTTTTGAGTGACTGCTATATGACCAGTTGCCCGAATGTTCTGGTGGATGATGACTGGGCAACTGTGGATCTCTTGGTGTTGGCTGACGGTTCGGGTCTCTTCTGGAGATGGTTTTGCCACCACATGGAGAACTGTATTTTTAGTACCAATACGGTTGAGATACTCTTATCACCGGCCGGCCGAAACTCAACGATATCTGTTTTTACCCCCAGTTTTACTGATTTTCAATGACTTTCATTAGATGATACCAGTTTCTTTTTCATAGTCGTTATTTCCTTAAATTCTTCTTTATTCTCCTTGTTTATATGATTTTGAAATATAAGACTTTAAAAATGATTTGCTAATTCGGCGACTAGTAAACGCAGTTCAGTCCAATTTGTATATCTTCTTCACAATAGATGGCGTTGTCTTAAGTACTGGAACTTAGATATAGATGGCGCTGATTGACTAGATATTTCAGTCTTAACGTTGGCTTGCTAACAGTCAATGTGCACTATTTGAATTTGCACAAATTGTCTTGTAATTTTAATTTAGAGAACACTGCTTTTCCTGTTCTCGGAAATTAATTACTGTTTCACAATAAAAATAACTTGTTAAATTATAAACAGATTAATATAAACGTGGTAACGTGTTTAACGATATAAATGATTAAGGTATCAAATGACATTTCCTATTAGGCGGATACTACCAAAAAACTGTGTAGGAAAACATGTCAGTGTAGTTGTTTAGATAAGTAGTGTTTCCAAAACGTCCCGCTTGGAGCGCTGTTCACAATCCCAAACTAAGGCCTGATTTAATTTTAGTTACATTGCGGGCTGTTATGTACCGTCTAAATGGGCCTTAAATGAGGTTAAACGAAGTCTAAAACGTTTTCGAATGATATTTACACCATAGATCGTGTCACTCATAAAGTTGCTTGCTTCGTGTTGGCAAGCCGGGCCCCGTAGCCGAATGGCATTTCTCCGACGCGAAAAGAAAACGAAACGCCGCGAAATGTAGTCTGGCTCTGTCGCGCCAATACGCAAGAGCGATAGAGATAGATAGCTACGAAAGAGATATTATCGTGAGCGTCTGTGCATTCGGCTACGCACACAGGGTAGATTTCGTCACTACTTTAAAAAAACTTGTATCTTCGTCTGTCAATGAAAAGAAAATTGTAGTAAGTATGTATGGGATGCATATAGACTTACTGCGTTTTAACTTTGAGAAGCAGCTTTAGATACGAGATTTTTTAAAAGTAGTGACGATTTGTTAAATCCGCGCATCGTTGACACTATAGTATATAGGTCGACCTAGTGGAATGATTATAAGGTCCTAAAAAGTACTATTCTATAGCGGAACTGACTTACAAATTTAATATGGACTTGGTCTTGAAAGTAGGTATGACAATGACATATTTTCCTATCAAATGAATCAAAGACCTATATAATTTCGTAAAGACCGATAAAGTTTAAGAAAAAAACGTACCCCAAAACCACACAGAAAAAGGTACGGTGAGCTAGATGGCGATACACCTTTGGGGTACGCTCGGCTAGATGGCGCTAATATTAATATTTGACATTTTAAAACATATCAAGCTAAGAATATGGGCCAAATTGTCAAAAGTGAGGTTCAAAAGTTTTAAGCCGGTGTCGAGAGATGGCAGTCTATGCACTGTGATTACACATTTTACTTTGACAGTCATTCTCTATAATACTCGATCCTCTTTGAAATGAATATAACAATAATTTCGAGCCATTTTGCCCTCATTTCAACAATCCTTTGACCCGATTCTGGACAAACAAGCAGACTGAGGGTGACTCTAAGAGTCTTAGAGTATTAGACAAATTGGAGTCGTCCGTCTGTCTATTCAGCCGGATGTGGATCAAGGCCGGTTGAATTGTGAATGCTGAATAAGAAAAGGTGTGTAGGAATACAACATACAGAAAAAAATATAGAGTGAAATAAAAAAAATCAGCCATACTTTGCATGACTTTTGAAGTCATAATGAACAAATTTTATTCCAGATTCAATAGTTTCATGGTAAACACATAATTATCTACATAAGCACAGTATAATAAAGAGTACTATCGTACAGTATGGCCACTTCCACTCCCCGCTGAAAGTGCCGACCACCCCCTCTCGTTACCGCCTGTCAAACACGCGAACAGTCGGCCTGTCATATTTCACTCATACAAGCATGGTACGCGTTCAGTGTTCACCTACACGAACGAGCTTAGACTGTGTGCTAGGAACGCGCCTCTTTCATATTTTTGATCGCCAAGGTTCGAGGTGTGACATAAGTACTCGTATTACATAAATTCTAAAATAAATTATTTAAAAAGTATGTCGGCATAAATGCTGACCCAGGGGTCAGCGCGGATCTTCCGGATTATTATGGGACCAATACTGAATTCCCGAAAATAAAATTGTCTGTGCCATACTGAAATGATGGGGGTCATTTCTTTGGAAGTCTTCTTTTTCGCAATTTCAGCATTGGTCACATAGTAAAAATTGTTCCTTATACGTTGCAAAGTGACTTTTGAAGTAAAAGTCACTTTGCAACGTTTACCTACCCTTCCTACCTACCTTTACCTACTTTACCTTTACCTATACCTTTTTATTTCAACCTGTATACAGTCAACCAGCTGGAACCCTAGGCCACTGTAGAACCATGTCATAGTGACGTTATAAATCACATTGTAAGAAATCTTACTGCTTGTCATTTTGAAATGGTTGTAGAGTGGCCTAGGGTTCCAACTGGTTGACTTTACGTGAGCTCCAATGAGCCGTGGCAAATGCCGGGATAAGGATGATGATACGTCGGATACATCCTATGGCCCTTTGGGCCCCCTCTCAGCGTTTCGTGAGCGTAGCGTCGGGCTAACTGTATGGAAAAAGACGCCGCGTCGACGAGGCGTCAGGTTTTGCCATAGTTGGCCCGACGCCACGCTCGCGAGACGCTAAGTGAGAGGGGGCCTTTTGACGCTGTGCCATCCCAAGACACTGGAAAAATTTAAACTTCTAGCACATTTTTCCTTTAGGGTCCCCCCACACCTAGCGTCTCGCGAGCGTAGCGTCGGGCCAACTGGCGTCACGCTTTGCCATACAGTTGGACCGACGCTACGCTCACAAGACTAGATGTGGGACCCTTAATTTTCGATCAAGCATTCGTTTTTCTATCAACTACTAAGAAATTAAACCTCCGACTCGCGAATTACATAACATTTCCTTCACATCACCAAATTCTCGCAAACAATGATATAAATACGATTGCACGATAGCGCACGCGTGATAAAATGTACATATTAGATAGCGAGCAGAGATTACGTTTTGCGTGCATTCTGGAAACGCGGAATTGCAATGTGTGATTTAGTTGCTCATGTGTCCAAGACTCGAACAAATCATGCGGATGACGTAAATATGACGTAGTTGTGCACACAGGATGACTTGGTACAGTCTGCGGTATAAATAAGTGATGATTTTCCTACCTTGAGCCCATTTTCGAAGCTACAAGTTACAATTTACAAGCGGTAGTCAATGTCTAATATAACAAGTTGGAGAGAGACTTCCGCTTGTAACTTGTAACTTTCCGTTTTGAGAAATGAGCCCCTTGTCGCTTTCAATCATTTGACAATTTCATGTGGCATTCCAGACACTACGTTTTATTTATTTATTTTTATTTTATTGGTATTCAGGATAACAACAGCCGTAAATATAACTAAGACATACTACTGTTTACATATAAGAAGGCCAATAACAGTCATCCATTAAATTACATTTTGTAAGAATTAAATTAAGTAACTAAATATTATATAAACAATCAAAATGTGCAATACACACAAATGCTCGAACCGCTAAAGTACAGGTTGTTGATTAAGTATTCTTATAATTACGTAATTTAAGGCTTCAATAGATATCTACCGACTTAATTCATTAGAATACTAGTATAAATACTTATAAATACATGAATAAGTCAGACAAAAACAAAACTTACGTGAAGAATGTACGAAAGTACCCACCAGACCGTGGCCAATAAAATAGCACTCCCCTAGTACCCAGTAAAAGTTACGTTAAAGTGACAAGGTACAGAAATCATCACTTATTTATGCTGGTGACTGTACGTACAGTCAAGGAACTTAATTCCCTACAATCCCACAGATATTATTACTGAGCACAGATATTTGTTCCTGAATCATGGATGTTTTCTATGTATATAAGTATTTATATATTATATATATCGTTGTCTGAGTACCCACAACACAAGCCTTCTTGAGCTTACCGTGGGCCTCAGTCAATCTGTCTAAGAATGTCCTATAATATTTATTTATTTATCCCTACCCATTTCGACGAAATGCCGTAAAAGCCTAACCAGAAATATATTATGACTACTCGCCATGTTGCGGAATTTCATTAGAACTATTTTCTTCATACTATACTGACCTGTCATCCCATACATCAGAATAACAGCGCCCTCCTGACAATAGTCATTTATATTTCTGGTCAAGCTTTAGGCATACGTAAGGTCGAAAATTGTATTTACATACCAGGAACACTGAACACGCTGAAGGTATTTAAGAGGATACGGTAGCGAAAATGCTAAAATGGAAAGGAGCCCCCCTTTCAACTTGGGAATTTTAGTTAAATATACAAGTGTTATTAACTAGATTTATCGAAAAAAAATTGTCCATTAAGAACAACTCAGTCAAAGGATATTTCAAAAAAATCTTTAAAATCGAGGTTCCGCTCTCGACTCTTTCCTCCTCCAAAACTTAATCAATCGGAACGAAATTTGAGAATCTGAATAACAATGAAATAATCTATGTCGGACCGTTTAGCTTTTTTGGTTAATTGTTACCAATCTTGAGTATCGCACCTTTTTTTGCGCCACAATGAAAATGGCCGTTTCTGGAATTTTTTGATTGGCTCTAGAATCCTTCAAAAGCAGAATATAAAAAAAATCAAAACGGTCTGACACAGATAAAAATAATAACAATCTGTGTTGAAAAAATCATTGCTCTATCGGAAATAGTCGAAAGCGTTTGTATGGAGAATTGACCCCTACCGTATCGTCTTAATAGCAAACTAAAACACTGCTAGGGTTCTTAGCGGAGCTGGGGTGGCTAGAGTAGTGCTGCCTCGTTCACGCAAAATCAAAATAGACACAATGCACTGAAAGAAATGTTTGCATAACTGTAACCAAATTGTAGGTTACTGCTTACCTAAAAATTGTGACTTGCGAACTACGTGTTACCCATTACCAAACCGTGTTTTGTTATTTGTGTTGAGTTATGAACAACTTAACTATTCATGTTACTGTTTTAAATTGTATGTTCTACTTATAACAATGGTAATAGTCTAGTAATAATTATAACATTTTGTGATTTGCAACAAAAGTACAAGCGCCATTTTGTTACTATGGAACAAATAATTTAACTATTTCACAACCAAATTGCTTACGAATCTATAACATCTAGTTGGTTGCAAACACAAAAATGTTTTGTAATAATTAAATAATCCTACATTTACTTAGTAATTAAACTGTTCAATTATTTTCTGAATTGATTTAAGGACTGTATCGTTAAGTATAAGGACAAAACAAACCTCGTCTAAATGTTGACATGTGCATAATTTTGTATTATTATGTTCCGAGAGTATGATCTTAAGGTATTGGTAAGTACTATTTGATATAAGAAGGTCTGATATTTTTTTTATTTTAGGGACTTTATGGTACTTTCATTAAGGTCTAGCAAATAAATTTCGGACAACCCCTATCTGGCCTAATTTGAGAATGTTTCAATGACTCTTTGTACGATTTCAACAAACAAAGGTTAATATGCTGCCAAAATATATTCTTTAAGAGTCCTCTTCATGGTTTTTCCAATTGGGTACTTGTAGAATAAATGCGGCGAATTTATATAATTTAAAAAAACGCAATTTTGAGCAACGTTCCGGATTGCCGTAAATTTTTGATGCTAGCAGGATGAGAGAAACAGATAAAAAAATTAGCCATAGGCCAAAGTCTAATTGACATTCATGGTGTTTGAACAGTGCTTAAACCAGATCGATATAAACAATGTATGATAGTCAAATTCGACATCAAAGTCGGAGTTAGAGTAAGCACCATGCCACATTCTCTAAATGGCCGCCATACACAGATCCTGAACTATATTTTTTAAATAACAGTGGCTAGACTATGTCCAGATATTCTGCTTTGTGGATCATGTGTCGTTGAGGTTCGCACCATACAATTTTTTTCGCAATCGTATCGTCTTTTACGCACTTTGTGAATTTTCTAGTAGCATTTGTCCGGAATCGTAATTGGTACTCGGGAGGATTAAGTCAATACTGTCTAAACCATATGCTTTACGTCGAGTTTCTAGGACAAAATGTGTACCTTATTATGTGCCTTATTAAGCCCATGGCTTGTTATAAGAAAAAAATATAATAGCAAATAAATACGGCTACTCAAAGTTGTCTTCATACTTAACGATACAGTCTTTATTTATTAGTAGTCAAACTGTTCATCAACTGGTAACTAATTTAATTTGTTGACGTGTTACAGTACTTAGGTTGTATTTGGCATTTTCCGCAAGTCGACAACCATGGTTGTCGACTTGCGGAAAATGCCAAATACAACTAACTAAGGGTGTCCTTTGGAGTATAAAATTCAAGTAAACTTGTTTATATTTCAAGATTTATTAGCACCAATACAATCCGGTGTCGTGCCTCTGAAACGTCACTAACTACGCCTCAATTGCTATGATATTAGAAGAACATACTTAGTTCTTCTTTATCTTCATGAAATAAGGCTCGGAGCTGTACAGAAGTTTATGTTGTCAACTGGCTGATCCATACTAATATTATAAATGGAAAAGTGTGTGTATCTGTTTGTTTGTCCGCCTTTCACGGCAAAACGGAGCGACCAATCGACGTTATGCAGTGTTGCCAGACGGAATCTGAAGTATACAGTAGAAAAATGAATAAAAAACCAGTAGATCGGGTAAAAAAGCAGTAGACTACAAATATTGATACTAAGTGAAGAAGAATGAAAGAAAAATGATGCTGTGACACGAACACCGTCCTGGAACTCTTTTAGACTTCTCGCGATTTCAAATTTATGAAGTGTAAGGACATCACTAGTCGCTGGTCCCCATCCCTAGGCATCGCTGTCAACTGGGCGTCAGACGGACTCAGAGCGTCACTTGAAGATAGCTCGTCATTGAACTTGTATTTTGAGATTCCGTTTAATAAACTGTATAATTAATAGTGGTATCCTGGTGTTTTTACTCTAACAGTTTCAGAAGCGCGATATTAAGTTACCCATATACGCCCGTACTATGAAATTTGTCCGAAATTGACAATGCCATTCTCGCGCCGCGCTCGTAACCATTTATTGTCGTCCAACAGTATTTAATTAACACCAGTCGATCTGATTCAACGAGTAAAGACACTAGCACCATATATTACAGTTAAAAGTGTACGAGGCAAAGAATGTGATGCAAATAGTTGTCCGTATTTGTACCTACCAACAAAGAGGTAGAACATGCCGTGTAGTGGCGTGCGTGTCTTGTGTTTTTCAGATCCATTGCACTTTAAGAGATATTCACACTTTGGAGTAGTATTTGATCATAATGAGTGTGTAACAGGAAGTAAATGTGATCCAAACACAGTGCTCTGGGGCAGAAGTGATCAACATCCAGAATACTGTGTTGTGTTTCTTTATTTCAGATCAACTTAATTATGTATATGTTGAAGATACTAATACTTGGATGTGCTCACAAAATGTATCACAATAAGTACCACAGTAAGTCATGGACGGTGAGACGTTAAAAACACATCCAAGTTGTCATTCACAACAATGCTCCGGGCAGAGTATAAATGTATAGAGAGGCTGCTGTAGTGAATAATCATTAGCTCACCTTGTGTGTTGTGTTTTTGTGCTTCCAGATATGTTTCAGAATACATAATACATATTGTACCTACTTGTGATATATTGACAATTGTCACGGTGTCACAGTGAAACAAAATATAAGATAAGTTTCAATCTAAATGGCACCTAAATGATTCCTTATAACAGGTGACTTTATGAGTTTTATGATCTACAAAGAGAGATGATCATTATCTTGCCCTATTTGTCATATTAAATATAAGTTTGTCCGGAATGACATGGAATAAGGTATTTATCCTACTCAATAATATTGTACCATTGCATCTGGCTTATGTAAGTATACTGACAGTAAATACATTTTAAATTCACTACAGGTTGGTATAAAGGGATGAGTAAATAAGCATAAGAAACTTTGACAACTGTTGACTATAAGTTCACTAACACTTCTCCGGGGCCTGTACCGGGGACTGTATTTTGAAATCTGTCTTAGTGACATTCTTATGCATATAAACTCTGTATGATCTTGCATTTTTCTAAATGAGGAAACATGTTGCTATATTACATGGCACAAATTTATCAAAAATGTTGAGAAAATAATAATAATATTAACATAATAATATTTTGATGAGGTTAATTATGCATCTTGTTAAAACCATAATGTGTGTCAAAATTAAGGGCATAGCACTGAAGTATAGTGTATTGTTGATGCTGTTTTGTGTATAATAATGTTGGTTTAGCATTGCAAACATTTTTGACAAGAAATGTAATCATGTTCTAAATTGAACCAAAGACAAATATATTCCCTAGACAGACACTTGGAACATTTATTATCATGACATAGTCCAGTGTCCATTTAATGCATTATCAGTGATATAATTTGTTCCTTAATTACATTCCTTTCCAGATTAATTTATTGATTACAGTAGTTGCCTGCCGGTAACCTGGTGAATATTGACCATAAGTTGAAAATACTTGCATTGATAAGGCATGATTCCAGAAGTTTCTGAGGTTAAATCTTGCTAAAAGCTGGAAACACCAAACTGGATATCTATTGAACTATTTATGACACTGGTAAAATTTGTCATAGCTAATGGTAAGAGATTTTGATATTTATAGACCTGATGGACTTTAACGGTCTACATGCTATACTTGTCTGTTACAACAAATCAGTTTGATTTGGAATTGGGCTTGAAACATGCCAATCAGTTAAGTTTTTAACAGATGTGCAATAATCTGAGGTAAATAACTTAATTGGAGCTTCTAATAATTTTACCCCTTCACTGCGAAGGAATGTCTCTGAACTGAAGCATGACAAACAGGTAACGTTTGAAGTTGACAAGTATTGTCTACTTTTAATATGTTCTGTTCCTTGAAATATAAAAAAAAATAACTGTACACTTCTATTGCTTCTTGATTTCACAAGAATATATATATTTTACCTGCCTGTGTGGTGACGGGTTAAGAATTTCACCACCCCCTTTCTTCCCGTGGGTGTCGTAGAAGGCGACTGTGGGATATGGGTTAAATTGTGGCGTAGGCGAGAGGCTGGCAACCTGTCACTGCAATGTCACAGTTTCATTTTCTTTCAACCCCTTATTTGCCAAGAGTGGCACTGAAGCTTTAGTAGTTTCATGTGCTCTGCCTACCCCTTTATGGGATACAGGCGTGATTGTATGTTGTTGTTGTTGTTGTTATATATATTTTACATGTTTTGTGACTTTTGCAAGAATCAAAAATAATGATATTTTGTTATAAAAACTCAACACCTGTACTAAGTATTCTTGCATATGCATAGTATTAATACAACTAACAAAATTATGTAGTTGTGCAGGTGGCAGCTATATGGATAATGTTGTGCTTTAAATTGCACATATACCTACAGCTGGAGCACCTCTCTAGTGTGTCTGGCAAGCTTGATGGTTTAATTATTAAGCTTATGCACCATGCCTGATGATGATATATAAATACCTTTGTCAAGAACCATTTGGTAAGTGAACAATGATAGATAAAATATTACATTATTTGAATGTAGTGAAACCTCGATAAGTCAAGCCAAGTGCCATAAGATTATTCTTGGTTGACTGGAATGTATTTCAATAATGGTATATATAGTAAGCGTGTTACCTTAGGGGCACGGGAAAAATAAGACAAGTTGCACGCCGGATTAAGAACCGAGTTGTGTTTTGCCTTATTAGTCTCAGATTAAGAACTGAGTTGTCATTACATATATGCACGCCGGATTAAGAACCGAGTTGTGTTTTGCCTTATTAGTCTCAGATTAAGAACTGAGTTGTCATTACATATATGCACGCCGGATTAAGAACCGAGTTGTGTTTTGCCTTATTAGTCTCAGATTAAGAACTGAGTTGTCATTACATATATGCACGCCGGATTGAGAACCGAGTTGTGCTTGTGCTATTACTCTCAAATTAGGAACCGAGTTGCCATTGCATATATACACGCCGGATTAAGAACCGAGTTGTGTTGCCTATACATGATGTTAATAATATATTCTGTTCACAGGGTTTCCTGATAAGCACATTGTACCTGAATCTTGTGGTATCCACGGTAGTGTAACTAATGTGATATCCACAAGTAAAAATGAAGTGATTTCCGTCACTTAAAGTGTGAATCATAATTATAATGATTACTTTAATGTCTGCTATACATTTGTTACTTTGATTATTGTTTCTTAAGTAGTTCTGATTATGCAATGTTGGCCTTAGGAGGCGGACCATGTGCATAAGACCTATTATTGTGATGCAGGTCTTTACAGACGCCATCATGTGTTATATAGACTATCCTTAAGAGGATTGGTCTGTTTTTGTTATTTGTGATGTAGGTCTTTACAGACGCCATCATGTGTTATATAGACTATCCTTAAGAGGATTGGTCTGTTTTTGTTATTTGTGATGTAGGTCTTTACAGACGCCATCATGTGTTATATAGACTATCCTTAAGAGGATTGGTCTGTTTTTGTTATTTGTGATGTAGGTCTTTACAGACGCCATCATGTGTTATATAGACTATCCTTAAGAGGATTGGTCTGTTTTTGTTATTTGTGATGAAGGTCTTTACAGACGCCATCATGTGTTATATAGACTATCCTTAAGAGGATTGGTCTGTTTTTGTTATTTGTGATGTAGGTCCTTACAGACGCCATCATGTGTTATATAGACTATCCTTAAGAGGATTGTTCTGTTTCTGTTATTTGTGATGTAGGTCTTCATAGACGCCATCATGTGTTACATAGACTTTCCTTAAGAGGATTGTTCTGTTTCTGTTATTTGTGATGTAGGTCTTCATAGACGCCATCATGTGTTACATAGACTTTCCTTAAGAGGATTGTTCTGTTTCTGTTATTGTGATGTAGGTCTTCACAGACGCCATCATATGTTATATAGACTACCCTTACGAGGCTAGTTCTGTTCTGTTATCTGTGATGTAGGTCTTACAGACGCCATCATGTGTTATATAGACTATCCTTAAGAGGATTGGTCTGCTTCTGTTATTTGTGATGCAGGTCTTTACAGACGCCATCATGTGTTATATAGACTATCCTTAAGAGGATTGGTCTGTTTTTGTTATTTGTGATGAAGGTCTTTACAGACGCCATCATGTGTTATATAGACTATCCTTAAGAGGATTGGTCTGTTTTTGTTATTTGTGATGTAGGTCCTTACAGACGCCATCATGTGTTATATAGACTATCCTTAAGAGGATTGGTCTGTTTCTGTTATTTGTGATGTAGGTCTTTAGAGACGCCATCATGTGTTATATAGACTATCCTTAAGAGGATTGGTCTGTTTTTGTTATTTGTGATGTAGGTCTTTACAGACGCCATCATGTGTTATATAGACTATCCTTAAGAGGATTGGTCTGTTTTTGTTATTTGTGATGAAGGTCTTCAGAGACGCCATCATGTGTTACATAGACTTTCCTTAAGAGGATTGTTCTGTTACTGTTATTTGTGATGGTCTTCAGAGACGCCATCATGTGTTATATAGGCTTTCCTTAAGGGGATTGTTCTGTTTCTGTTATTTGTGATGTAGGTCTTCATAGACGCCATCATGTGTTACATAGACTTTCCTTAAGGGGATTGTTCTGTTTCTGTTATTGTGATGTAGGTCTTCAGAGACGCCATCATATGTTATATAGACTACCCTTACGAGGCTAGTTCTGTTATCTGTGATGTAGGTCTTACAGACGCCATCATGTGTTATATAGACTATCCTTAAGAGGATTGGTCTGCTTCTGTTATTTGTGATGTAGGTCTTACAGACGCCATCATGTGCTATATAGTCTATCCTTAAGAGGATTGTTCTGCTTCTGTTAATTGTGATGAAGGTCTTCAGAGATGCCATCATGTGTTATATAGTCCTTAAGAGGTATATCCTTAAGAGGTTAGCTTGAGACCTTGTTTGTCAAAAGCATGTTTTATGACCTTAAAGAGTAATGATCTCAAGGTTACCTTGAAAGGATCACTTACATGCATACTTTCCAGAGGTCGCTGGTGAAATTACGGTTTCCAATAGAGCGGAGAGAGCAACTGTTCGGAATGCCTAGCTGAACGAATGCATGCTACAGGCTGCGCGACAACCTTGTCATGAAGGGCCAACTTCTGCGGTCGTTGCGCTGACAGCCACGAAAGAAGCCGTATCACCGTGGCTTGCGTATGAAGCTTTGATATGGTAATGTGTGTTGTCTTATAGCAAAATTGGTGGCTAGTACACATTGATTATTACCATTTATTAATTTTATCATGTTGATAAAAAAAAAATAATCAGCGGTTGTTAAAGGTCCTGCCAAGGAACAGCCATGTATTCTGCTTAATATATATTCATGAAAAAAAAAATTACATGACAATATTTTGTATTGATTGTCATTGTTTATTACTAAATTATTTAACGGCTATGTAAGCCGGATCTGTAATTGAGAGCATCGACTATGCCAATTGTACATTAATTTCTCGTAACCTTATCATGTTACTTGAACGACAGTTGTGTTGTACTGATTCTATCACCTACTGGCTTAGTTCCAAGGAAAAAATATCACGTTCTCGTTACATTAAGGAACTTAGTATTTCCCATGTATGTTACAGAGCTTCTTAACAAGAGCTTGTGCTGTGTTGGAAGGTGGCTATGATCACGCATAGGGTGTGTCATGTTAACCTCTCACGAGTTGTACGCCTTCTTGCGCATGTGGGGAGCTTCACAGCCTACAGTGACGAAGCCAACTGTGAGTTTGTTCCATGTATTTGCTATTTAAACGACGCCAATCATCATTATTATATTGAGCGGTTGGTTAGTTTGGAATGCACCGCTCCCGTAAGTCTTAACTTAAAGCATAAATGGCATAATACTTGCCTGAAAATAAATGAAATGTATTGATGGGTGAAGTTATTTACAAGCAAATATTAGATGGTGTTTTGTACACCAGTAATTACCTGCCCGCCGCTAGATGTCATCTATTTTACATAATTAATTTGACTAATATATAGTATCGATCATGGCGGTAAAACATGTACTTTTCGTACCATCGCACCTTAATAGTTTTAAAGCCTTACTGGCTGTGGAGTTGTTAAATAATGACCTGACTTACTTGTACTAGGCTAGTCTGGTCATGCAATCTTGAGTTTAGTTATGTCATTACTATGATTCGACTATAAAATGAGACCAATTACATATCTTGGTGTAAGTTAGTCTTAAACTACACCGGCCGTTTCCAACGGTTCTCGAGTTAATCACTTCAAAGGACCAGGGCCTGAGTGTATAGCTGGAGTATACAAAGTTCTTGTTCACTTTGCAGAAAAGAAAAGAACAAATGAACAGATGAAGTCTACCGCCACCAGTTGGAGGCGCAGCCTGCTTCGGCTGCGTTGACTGCGGCAGTCATCAGTAGCAGCATGGATAGCAGAGACCTTCGGGACGAAAGGTCAAGGTCAGAATGGGCGAATGTAAGGACATCACTAGTCGCTGGTCCCCATCCCTAGGCATCGCTGTCAACTGGGCGTCAGACGGACTCAGAGCGTCACTTGAAGATAGCTCGTCATTGAACTTGTATTTTGAGATTCCGTTTAATAAACTGTATAATTAATAGTGGTATCCTGGTGTTTTTACTCTAACAGAAGATTGGCGTTGATAGGTTTTGGAAAAAATATACGTAGGTCATTTTTGATAAACTTTTTTTCTTTCTTATCCATGATCAAATGTTTGTATGAAAAAAAAAACGAATCAGAATCCGGCCACACATCAAGAAAAAACTTATCCCATACAATTTTTACGAAGATAAACTTATTCCACACTAGCGGCCCGCCCCAGCTACGAATGGGGATTAAAAATGGTTATACATAGTACGTTATCCGTAAAAGATAGGCATATGCTTTCGTGGACTTTTATGTAAACCTATGAGAGATACACTATTTCGCCATACAGCTCATGATATAGCTCAAACGGTTTGGGCAGCGTTTTCGATTAAGGCTCTCAGCCAGTGGGATTTTGTCCGACTTGTTTAGCAAATATCGTTATATTTCAAACAAAGTCTCAACAAATTATATGCTTAAATCTTCCCCAAGAATCAGTTATTCATAGGTGAAAACCGCATGAAAATCCGTTCAGTAGTTTTTGAGTTTATCGCGAACACACATAGACAGACGCGAAGGGGGACTTTGTTTTATAAGGTGTAGGATGCATTCAATTGATTCCATTCCTATTCAGTATCGATGGGGCAGTTGCACAAATAAGATTTTTTTCTCAAACTTGCAATGAAATGTTGTCGGAACTACTACGTGTCCGGTGAGCTGAGTGAAGATAATATTTCATAGAACAGTTTACAGCAAAAAAAAGCCCGCCTGTAAAGCACCCTCCATTTGTTTCTAAACGTCAAATGCTGACACTACACCATGACATTTAGTAATCAGAAAAAAAACATTAATAGTACTAATGCACCTGAATGTCACTGTTTAATAAGTTACCTCAGAGTTAAAAAAAAATTTGGCGCGGAATTAGAAGAGTTTTCTTTTTGCCTAGTTTTATCAAAACTATCAAGAGATTTTTTTTTTCATATCATTGCAAGTTTGAGAAAAGTACTATAATTACATGCCTCGCCGTGAAAAGGGCTAACAGGCTTCGTATTACTATCCTACTCAGATGGAAATACCTACACAGCATGTAAGCCCTTCTTTCCCGGCATCTGACGTAATGTACTATTATTTGATATTAACACATATTAAACCAGTTAGAATACAAACATCAAACTTCTTGCACCCGCCTAAATCGCTATTGCTAATGCAAAGCTACCACTACACTACGAACAATCACAGATATAAAGTCTGTCAAGCGATTTCTGTCACTAGAAAAAAGCAGCAACTTTAAGAAATGAAGGGATGAAAGTTGGCCCATAGAAAATTTTAATTTCACGCCTTGACTAAGTTGTTGGACCGTCTATAGTAAAAATTTGAAGCCAATCCAATTGTTTATACTAAAAAAATATCGATTTGGGAAAAAGCAGGTAGATTTCTTGAAAAATTACAAAAAAAGCAGTAGATCAGTAGATTTTTTTAAAATCAGGTAGATCTACTGCTAAATCAGTAGATCTGGCAACACTGACGTTATGTTTTAAGTGGAGATAGTTGAAGAGATGGAGCGTGATATAGGCTACTTTTGTCTCTTTCTAACCCCCCACTTCCCTAAAATGGTTTTTTTTCTCCTCTCAGACTAGCCAAAGGCAAAGACGTGGCCTACGATGGAGTGAACTCGTCTAGAAGATGCCTGTTCACCCTAGATTGGAAGGTTGCCGGGTTATATGAGCTCGGAAATGTAGCCGCCGGCAAGGAATTCCACTCCTTGGCAGTTATCGAATTAACCGCGAGCGAAGCCGCGGGAAAAAGCTAGTACAATATGTTGACAATAACTCCAAGTCATATTTTAATAGCAGTTAGCGATATTATCGCCTGCAATAGAGTTACGTCAGTTGGATTATTTTCAGTGTTATGTTTGGTCTGAAGCGTTTGAGAATTCACTTAGTACGTTAATATGCGTGAGGGTGTGGCGAAATGAATTGATACTCGTGTTAGAGTAGGTTAAGTAATATAATATGGAATGGTTTAACAAGATTTTCGCATTAATGTGGTGAAGGGAGACTTTTTGTTCTGATCTAAACTGTCTGTAGATATTGAAGATCTAATGGCTGCACTTAATAAAATAAGGGAGGAAATAGGTGTAATGGCATATTAGCCACTTTCCGTGTTTAGCAGTAACACAATGGTTTACTGCGACATAACGCATATTGCTTGGTCAGCGACAACCTCAAAATGTATATATAGGCACACCTTTATACAATAAATGGATTGATTGAATTCATTACTTTACCTACTACTCGTGTCTATCATTTAACTAGTCATCCCGTGACGCTGCCCATCCTCATCTGTATATTTTGTTATTACATGGCGACCCTGCCACGCAGACTTCTTTGACTACGACACCTCGAGGAAATAGTGTGAAGAGTTAAATAGCGTCACAAAGCCTCGGGCGGTCTGTTAAACGCCCCATATAAGAACTATAGGAAGCCCATCAGTGCAACTGCAAACTCGGGTTATGCATCATCGGGGCCTGTATCAAATTCTATCAAGGGGCTCAAGGGCACACCTCGGACAAAGGCGATCAAAATATGAAAGAGGCGCGATTTTACGCACACAGTCTAAGCTCGTGTAGGCGAACGCGAACCGTGCTTGTATGAGTGAGATTTTATGACAGGTCGACGGTCGACTGGTCGCGTTCTTGACAGGCGGTGTGAGGTAACCGAGAGCGGGTGGGCGGCACTTTCAGCGGGGAGCGGGAGTGGCCATACTGTACGATAGTACTCTTTATTATATTGTGCCACGGGAGAGGGCAAGGAGCGTTGATCCACAGGGTACGTACCACTTGATACTTTTGGCATTGCTCAGAGTCTATAATAGGAGGAATAATGTGAGGAGTAGTGCACTGTGCAGGAGTAATAAATGAGCCGCTGTCTTGTGTCAAAGGCCAAGTCTCGTTTTAGGTCACTGGGCCAACGGATTAAGTATTTCTGAATGATAAGTAGAAAGTAGTAATCTGGTATGTATTATTATTTGTAGAAGGATAAAAGAGTGATCTATTGTAGTCTTACTCTTATCAGAAGTGAATAATAATATAACCACAAAATTAAAATTTTGAAAAAACCCCCGACCGCGACATAGTAAACCGATTTTCATTAAACATGGCTAAGAACACTCCTGATTAACTCAGCTTTCAGACAAAAAAAACTAAATCTAAATCGGTTCATCCGTTCGGGATCTAGACCGACAGACAGACAGACACGTCAAACTTATAACACCCCTTCGTTTTTGCGTCGGAGGTTAACAATAACAGAGAAGAGAGAATGGAAATTCGATATTTTTGAGTAAATATATATATTATATGTTAAATACAACTGGAAAGACCTGTCTCATTTTTATATCAGGTATAGTACCTAGTAGACAATCGAGCACACGAATCACCTAATCGCACACCCCGGACACTGGCGATCAAATATATGAAAGAGGCGCGTTCCTAACACACATTCTAAGCTCGTGTAGGTGAACGCGTACCCTGCTTGTATGAGTGAAATATGACAGGTCTATTGTTCGCGTTTTTGACAGGCGGTAACTGTGAGGTAACCGAGAGGGGGTGGGCGGCACTTTCAGCGGGGAGCGGGAGTGGCCATACTGTACGATAGTACTCTTTATTATACTGTGCTAATGGTAAGGAATTTCCGTTACCTACACTATCGGTAAGTGCGATGCCGGAATTTAAAATGAGAATACTCTTTATTTTTAAAGATTACAAAATCGCGTTGCTCTAAAATAACACAAGCGATATTTCATTGTACAGTTAAGTTGGAACCTTCGAACCCGAAACGCACAGTTAAGGACTGCCCAATTTGACTGCGTCTAAGAGAGATCCATCAAAAATGTTATAATTCTTACATATTTGTATGAAATAATCCCTTTATTTATCATTCCGGAATCATTCATGTGACCATTAATCTTCAAGTCATGATGTTTACAGATTGAGAGGTCATACTCCAACCCCATCGCTCTAAACCATACTACGTCTGACCACGAAATATACATAGTTATTACAGGACTAGGGATCAAGATATGTAAGATATGAGATGATATGTTTGAATTACGGGTTTGACCTCGCGCGTGGCAGATAATGGCCACCTATTGATATTAACACTTTTAGATACAAATGTCATTCGTCGCGACCCTAGAGCCTCTACATACATACATACAGACAAACTCACGTCTGTATTATCTAATTTATCTAAAGAAGTTAGAGCACATGAAACTGCTGGTTTCAGGGCTACTCTTAGCAAACAGGGGGTTGAAAGAATAGTATATATCTGTCTAACATCTGTATATATTATTAGTACATTTGCATTCTGTTACTTTTAGTTGTCAAATTTCCATCTAGATGTCGCTGTACCGAGTGTCAAAAAAGCTAGATCGCGGTGTTAAGATTTTTCCGAGAAACATGACGTCTAGAAGGAAACAAACCATAGTCAAGCTTTTCTACCAGTACCTATTGATTTAATACATTATTGTTTAGTCAAGTGTGAGTGTTTTCTTTTTGGGCCTTTTTACATATCAGAAGCCGGGAAAATGAGGATTTCCTTGGGTATATAGCGGATAGGGATAAGTACGAGGCATGGGAATCCGTTTTCACCCCGAGGCATCTGTAGTGTTTCTCTCAAAAATGCTTCAAAGGAAAATATTTTCTGGCAATATTCATGACAATCATAACGTATCGAGTTTACTTCGTAACATCATAGATTCTAGGTCCACGGAATGGGAACTAGCTAAGTACTTACTTTATTCATTTTGATTCCCTTGTTAGTTAGAAATATAGATTTTTTGTGGCTTTTTTTGTAAAAAAATTTTTGATTTAGTGACCACTTTTGTACACATATTCCGTATCAATACATATTATGTATCAACTGCAACCACCCGACAAATGCATTGTAAATATTTTTAATTGATAATACCAATGATGTCAGACGTAAGAAAAGCAATTTACTTAACATTATCGTTTACGTCGTTATCATTAGAAACATTAAACGCATACAAATACTAATGTACTAACAAACATAGGTATCTTTAGTGATTATTAACTACAGCCGCCATCATATATACAGGGTGTAACAAAAATGGTGGTGATCCGTTTAAGGGCGTATTCAGTATCGTATTCTCATCAGGAAAAAGTAGGATAAAAATTTTTTTTCGCAAAAATTTTTTTTATCTTTGTATGGAGATTCGACCGATTCGCGCGGCCCGGCTCATACAAAAGTGAAAATTTTTTTAGCGGAAAAAACATTTTCTTCTACTTTTTCCTGATAAGAATACGATACTGAGTACGCCCTTAAACGGATCACCACCATTTTTGTTACACTGTGTATGTGAGCGGCCGGAACGCGCAAAAATGTAACGTTATCTGGGTAAAGGGACACAGAGAAAAAACAACCAATTTTCATGCTCGTTCAACAAGTTTTTTGGTTAAAATAGCGCCTACGTGCTCTTTGGTTCAAACAACAAGTTAGATTTTGTTAAGTGTAACTAGTACATTTTACAAGTTTCATTTTATTTCAATCAACAAGTCGATCATATTGTTTTAAACATATCTTTGGCTGATTCAATCAAATATCTTTTAACAAGATTGACCTTGTTGTTCGAACAAATTCGACTTGTATCATCATTCATCAATATTGTGATTTATTCCATTTACTAAAATACTTTTGTTTCAAACGGATAAACCCGCAACAAGTCGAACTTGTTAAATTCACAATGCAAATTTCTCTCAGCGGACCTTATTGTCTATGGCGCTTACGGCGTTATGAGCTATGATCGTATACAAATACGACGCCGCGGGACGTAAGCGCCACCGAGAAATAAGGTCCTTTTACCCAGATAACGGCACAAATGTCTACCACCACCTAACCAAAATGTCGAATAAAAGTTGTATCCTGTGTCGAGAAGCAGGTAAAAATAAAATAAAAATAAAAAAGCCATTTATTTCTCACCAGGATAATTAACATTATAACTAGTAAAGTAGTAACTAAATAAGGTAAGTTCAGGAGTTTTTTTTTTTCTGAGTGAGTTCCCCTTTTTATAGGGTATAGGCCTCCTCCAAGGTTCTCCAGAGCTCTCTGTCTGAAGCTGTCGTTATCCAGCTGGGACCGGCGGAGAAGTAGGTAACTATTCAATTAATCTGTGGTCGAGAGATGGCAGATCATTTCATACAATGTGACTACACAATTTTACTTTGACAGCAATCGATACTACCTCTAGATATTACTATTATTATAAATGGGAAAGTGTGTGTGTCTGTCTCTTTATCTTCCCGATTCGATTAAAATTTTTTTTTGAAAGCTGAATTAGAGGTAGTGTTCTTAGCCATGTTTCGTGAAAATCGGTCCACTATCGGGGTTTTTTAAAAATAAAAATTTTGTGATTAGGTTAGTTTGTACATTTATTCCTTTGTTCATTTCTGTGTACTATTTAACCGTTATCTGTTTGTAATAAGTGTTAATAATGTTTTGAAGCTATATCCATACTAATATTATAAATGCGAAAGTGTGTGTGTCTGTTTGTTTGTCCATCTTTCACGGCAAAACGGAGCGACGAATTATCGTGATTTTTGAAGTGGAATACTTGAAGGGATGGAGAGTGACTTAGGCTAATTTTTGTCTCTTTCTAACCCGAGCGATGCCGCGGGCAAAAGCTAGTCTTTCATAATTAGAGATACAATTGTTTGTGAAGTCTGTTGCTATGCGCTTTATCAAATACTATTACGAATAGCTTTTGAGCGCGGCTTCGCTCGCGTTTGAAAGAGACGAAAAGTAGCCTATGTCACTCTCCATCCCTTCAACTATCTCCACTTAAAAAATCACGTCAATTCGTCGCTCCGTTCTGCCGTGAAAGACGGACAAACAAACAGACACACACTTTCCCATTTATAATATTAGTATGGATTATGATGATTTCCTTATAAATATTGCATATTCTATTTCATCAAAGTGTTTTTGAGCGATGAACTTATTTGTACATTTTTGAATCAAAAGGCTACTTGTCGATTGTCTATAAGGCGCTTTTTCCATAATGGCTTCAATATGAAATTGATCTTATAGACAACCGGCATTGTGTTATCTTTTGATTGAAAACGTCACAGTTAAGACATAGATACGATAGAGCTATATTTAGTATGAAACACAAAAATATTGATATCTCTTCCGAACAGAGACAGATTAAAATATGGAGTCTATCTGTTATGGTTACGATATGAAGTTTTAGAAACACACCTACAGGTATGCCTACAATAATAGCATTATATGCAATAGGTTTTTAAAAGAGGTCAGAAAAGTGTAAGTAGGTAACAGATAACAATTTGAGGCGAAGCCGAAAATCAAAACCTTGTTGTAAATCAAAGCCAGAGGGTGCGCGGGATTTTTCGACTAATGCGAGTTCCCAACTTTCCACTTTTCCCAGTTAGTATTATTATAAATGGGCTTACTCCTGGTCACAGACTAGCCAAAGGCAAAGACGTGGCCTACGATGAAGTGAGCTCGCTCAGAAGATGCCTGTTCACCCTAGATTTGATAAGAGTTAGAAAAATAAACGAATTTGACAGCTCGGAAGGAAAAATCACTCTGAACTGAAAAGAGTCTGTTAACTCAAGACAAATGGTGCAAATATGTTGTTTTCACATAGTAGGTATATTAGTTTAATCTAAATAATCAGAGCTCTATTGTAATAAAGAATATGACAATAGAGGTGATAAATATTACCCGTAGCATATATGCTCACAGCTGGCAATAACACCAGGCCGACATAAAAACAAAGTTATACCTTGCCCATGTTATTTTACAAAATCAGCTACACGCTTGGCTTATAATCCAGATATGTCACTTGATACCAAAAACATTACCACGCTTAATGTCACAAACACTGGCCACTTACAACTATGCATAAAAAGTAAAAACACAATTACAACTGGCAGTTAAGAAGCCACGAAAGAAAAAAAGTGAAAAAGAAAAAAAAAACACTCGCGCAAAGACAAATCGCGAACTTTTTAAACGTCCTGATCGAAGACGATTCGCCGTCAACTGTATCGCTCGAGTTTATAGTATTGTCACAGCGTTCATTAATTTTATCGGCAATGATAAGTTAATGGCGGAGCGTGGACCGGTTTATGATATCTTGCCTGCGAGCACGAGAGCTCTCAGAGGGTCTTTTGTCTTTTGTAATGACAAAAAATGCTAGGAAAGATGAGAGGGGTCTACTTTTTCATCTGAGGACCACGTTGATGATAAACTGGTGGCCTATTACTGCTAGATTTAAAATTACTAGCCCTACTTTTTCAAGAATAGTATAATTTCGTGGTTTTCCACAGACTTTCGAACGGCGAATTCATGCATTCGGAATTCAAAAATTGGTCCCCTGGTTGCTGATCAAAGGGACCTATTGCTGATCAAAAGTATAACAACAAGGACAAAATATATTATTCTCTGATTGAATTGTAATAAGTGTAATTTGTAATGAGTGTAATGACAGTGACATTCATAATGATTAATTGATTACGCGGATACGGATCGCATGACTTATTCGCTACGCTACGTGCACGACTGCTGCTGCCCTCATGTTGTCGGCTTTTCAAATTAGTTCCAACGGCCGCCGCTATAGCATTAATGTTGGACATGCCCATAAGATGGCATGTATTAATGACAATATATTGGCAACGTGCGTGACAGAGTGGCGCTACTCTGTCACACACGTTGCCAATATACCTACTTGTACTTAACCCTTTACCGCATGAATTAAGAAATATTTGTTGAAACCGAAACTTTAACAATTCTCAATAGAGTTCAATATCATTAATGGATTATTAGTTTAGTATGCATTAAAGGGTTAAAATCTGTAAGTATGTAGGTATGTATCATTATATGCGCTTTTGGTTACGTGTAGTCATAAACTTAAAAAGAAAGCGATGTTCTTTTGTTTATCTGCGAAAACGAAAACACCACAAGCGATAAAGTAACAATCTTCGTTCGCCTCTTCTGTCCAAATTGAAGACGATATAAATGTCACTTAAACTTGTTCCTAATTGATACCACTAATTTGACCGTCACGCGTTCCGCGCATGCGTACAACGCTATCACTAAACCATATCTCGTCACAGCAAAGTCTCAAATCGGACAGATTTGTTTTCACCGTCGAGTCGCGTCTGCGCAAACTCTTTGACGATCGCCTCTGATTGGTCGAGTTGTGTCAACAATGCTACGTCAAACGAGGCATACATGCCTAGCCACAGACCCATCGCTTACTTAAAGACTGCTGAACTGAACTACGCTAAAGAGAAGCTGTCACGTATATGAACATCCCATTAGTGCAAAAGAGGCAGACTCTTCTTCTTCTTCTTCAACCTAGCATTTTCCCGGCCTAGCGTCAGGGTCCGCTTTCCTGTTCAACCACAGATGTCATATATACCATAGATCAAGCAAACGTATCTACTTAGCGTGTCAAATGAACTCAGTGATATCCACTGAGTTGTCCGTCTTTACTCGCAGCTTGCAGCTTTCGGGCGTCAATTTTTGTAAGTTGAAGTCAACCAAAACATAAAAATGCCTCGTTACGTGATATTCAATTGCAACAACACAAAAATTATGAACAATCAAGAGCCTGAGAAATATTTAAAATTACAGGCAAGAATCAACTTCAGTACAAAATTTGACACGCTCGACCCCTATACAAATATATGAATTTGTTTCTTCTATCTAAATTAAGTTCTGTGTGCTCAACCTTCTCCACTTTGCCCGGTCTTCAGCATCCTGAGGTAAGAGATTGTTCGAATGTTGATCGGTTACGTGGCTATCACAACGCAGGCTGGCTCTGTCGCGCCACTACAAGGTACGTTGCCAAATTAACAATCGACTATAAAGATAAATATGTCCACTGAGATGTTCACTGTGTGATCCACTTGTTCACCTTATTGCATTGTAATCAGTAATTTTTTTTTAATAATTCGATAAACGTGAGAGTTAAGAGGCTAGTTTCTTAGAGAAATTGATTGTATGGTATTGGAACTAAAGAATCTTCCCTTAAAGTTATTGTTTAGACCGATGTCGTGGCCGGGCCGTAAGAGCGATAGGGAGAGCTGGCTACGATACGCTAAAGCATATTGTGACTTGTGACGTTGGCTAGGTACTCAGATGTGACGTCACGTATCGTTGAAACTAATGTATGGATTGGAATTTCAACTCTGTTGTGTGTGTATAAATGTAAAAATTGATAGTTTGGTTTAAGATTGTACTAATAAATAAACTGATTATGATTGAAACTTAAATTATGGGAAAGCATTTAGATGCGTAGGTCAGTTAGATTTTGATAGTTTTGTAATAATTGTATGTTAACATACTCGAGATTAATAAGAATTAAGATACATAAGTACTTATTAGTTACTTCACTGGCTCAGCGACCCAAAAAGGATCTTGGCCTCCGACACAAGAGATCGCCACTCTGCCCTATCCTGCGCCACTTCACGCCAGTTGGGTACACTGAGTGCGGACAGGTCTTTCAGGGCTTCCTCGCACCAGCGATATCTGGGACGCCCACGCGGACGTTTTCCACCCGGGTGTCCCACATATGCTCTTCTCACACCACGATCCTCTCCTACCCTTTCCAGGTGGCCGAGCCAGCGGTGTCGTATACATGGCTTTTATCTCGCCAATAAAAAAAAAAAAAATATTTTATCAATAAAGGATTGTATTGTATTGTATTGTAATAGGCGAGACGACTAAGAAAACTAATTAGTCCGTCAATTAGATTATCTAGTTAGTTAATGTAGATATAACTAGTTAGCAGTGGCGAGGCGTGAAGATTTTCATTGGTAAAGCCGGTGGGGTTTTTGGGATCTGTTTTGTATGGACTTCTACAGATACTGCAGAATTTTAGGGAACCCGTTGGGAATCGAGTTGTATCGACGCTACGCCACTGCTAGTTAGGCAAATTTAGGTATATGTATATAATTCCTTGTTATTTCACTACTTAACTGTTTTATGACCCTGCACCAACACGATCTCTCGGTTTAGCCCATGGTTGACTGGTAGAGAATGCCTGCTAGCATAAAGTCCGCCATTTGTACTTTTTTTAATTGTGTAATAAAGTTTAAATAAATAAATAATTATCGAAGAATATTAGACACGTATTTTTTTTTCTCGTAAACGAAAAATGGCGACGGTACAGTGCGTTGAAGTTTCGCGTGACGTGATTTTTACTTGACAGACTGTATGAAATCTCTAACTACTTGTCATTTCGATATGCATGGTTGTAGTGTGGCCCAGGGTTCCAAATGTTCCAATTGGTTGACTGTATAGGCCACTCTACAACCATGTCAAAATGACAAGCAGTAAGAGATTTCTTACAATCTGATTTATAACGTCACTATGACATAGTTCTACAGTGGCCTAGGGTTCCAATTGGTTGACTGTACATAACTCTTCTCGAACCATCGGCAACACTGTTAGCTGTACTTTTGTAATCCTTAATGAAATGAAATGAAATGAAATGCATTTATTTGCTTAACATTATGTACAGATAAATGCATTTCATTTCATTTCATCTTATTAATACAAGAGCATAAATTTTACCGATGGTTAGTTAAGGGACTATCTACACTCAGGCGACTGAGTGTGGGTTGCCGCTAAGAGTGTTGCTGTTGGCACATAATCTTAGCACGTGTCTTCCAGAATCTTCCTGGGTAATGTTACCTGTTCTGGACACTGGTAATAGTGGTTATTGAGCAACTCACAAGTCCGGCGGGTAATGGGATGAACGACTTCCTGCTGCGAAGGGCAGGCAGGACGGTCAGTCATTAATACGTTTACCTTTTTGCAACAACTGTATGTATCCAATTTCATTTTGTTACATTTTTGGGCAGTTGCATACCCATCAGTACCCACATACATACGATTTGAAGACCGGTCTGGCATAGCGCGATCCTGCCTGCTAAGCACCGGTCCTGATGTGTTCGAATCCCGGTAAGGGCATTTATTTGTGTGATGAGCACAGATATTTGTACCTGAGTCGTGGATGTTTTTTTTTTTTGTTTTCTACGTACTATTAGTGAAATACTACATTACAATAAAATATGATTTTTCTTTTCCCTTTTCTACACTTTCAAATCTGTGCAGAATCTAAATATATAAAAGAAGAAACTGACTGACGGACCGACTGACATATCAACGCACAGCCGAAACCGCTGGTCCTAGAGATTCCAAATTTGGCACGTAGGTTCCTTAGAAGGTGTAGAGGAGCACTAAGAAAGGATTTTACAAAATTCACCTCCTAAGGGGGTGAAATGGGGGTCCAAAGTTTGTATGGGAAAACAAGATTAGTTTTTAGTGTTTAGCGGGAAAAAGCTAGTTAAAGATAAAAACGATAATAAGTCCAACTCACCCATAATCTTCTTCGGCGGCACCTTCCTTTGTTCCTTCTCCTCCCCCTCCTCCCGGCGCATCATCTTCCCCCCCTCGACCTGCTGCCACTTCCTCTTCCGTCCCTCTCTCTCCTCCAGATACATCCCAATCTCCTCTCCCTGTCCCACCAGGCGCACCGAACTCTCCCAAGTGTTCCAGTTCCGTTCTGTATAGTCCTGATATATGGATGATTCCATCACTGAGCCATCACTACACTATAAAGTCACTTGATGATGATGAGATGATGATGATGAGTTGGTTATTTTTTTTAAAAGAGTACAAAGAAGGAGTTGTACAGCTTTTTGATTCCTGTGGTTTCTCGCTGACGGTGACTCTGGAGGAGTTCGTTCTCGATCTTCAATAGCATGTTGGTGTTCGAACGACAGAGGTGGTACTGTATGTGGGGTTCGAGGGGGGTAGATTTGGTGGTGAAGCGATTGCCGGACAGATAGGTTGGCTGGCAGCTGTGGGGGGCCATGGGGTTCGTGGTACGCTGGCTTTGGCACCGGTGGCGGTACTACGGCTCCTGGAAGCAAATCGAGATTTTAGAATTTTGTATAAGTAGTCAAATTTTGAAAAAACCCCCCATAGTAGACCGATTTTCATGAAACATGGCTAAGAACACGCGACTAACTCAGCTTTCAGACAAAAAAAAACTAAATCTGAATTGGTTCATCCGTTCGGGAGCTACGATGCCACAGACAGACACACACAGACAGACAGACAAACAGACAGACAGACAGACAGACACACAGACACGTCAAACTTATAACACCCCTTCAATTTTGCGTCGGGGGTTAAAAATATTGTGGAGAACACCTTACATATTTTCAAAAATAGGCCAACATATATTATAAATAAATTCTTACTTCTGATGAATAAGCACTCGCGCACAAGCAATCAGCTTGCTATATCACAATAATGTGTCTTAATGCACCTGTGGTGAGCTGGTCTGACATTTGATATCTTTGTATCATCAGATATTAATTATTAAGATATAAAACTTACTACTTAAATATAGTATAGACGCGACATTCTAATATCAAAACTGGTTTGGCTGGCTATCTCTAACTGGGCCATTTTCTTTTGTCCCCCCACTTTTTTTTTGGATTTGGAAATTTTTATGTAGTTTCCACTCAGAATCGAGAGCTCTTTCAATCCTAATAGGAGAAAAAGAGATTTCGCCATAAAAAGTAACTGAGGTAACATCGCCGCCAATAGAAATTGTCAACAATGTAAACAAACTATTATATATTATATAAAATATCAATATTCTAGCACAATTTTATTATTTTAAAGGTTGGGGATCATAATGTGAAATAACGCATGGATTTAGCCAGTATCTGATGAGTTAGAATGGAAATTAAAGATATTTTGACTACAAGGTTTGTTTACATTGTTCACAAATTCTATTGACGGCGATTTTATATCATTGTGTTAAAAGACCACTATAGCCCTGTTAAAGCAAAGTAACAGGGAGAAAATATTATTATTTACGTTACATGTTACATTACACTGAAAAAGTACTAAATTTAGAGAATAAGGCCTCTTATCTTTTTATTATGGCGGAGTAACATTCTCCTCCGCTACATTAATTGTATTATTCTATGTCCAATTCAATAACATTTCCATATTAGCGTTGACATAGAATTAAATGTAGGTGAAATTATTAGTCATCACTAAATTATTGTGTAAAACGATATTGGTTTAGAGTGGTTTAAACTAAACTAATTTATGTAATTACGGGTGAAAATCAGTGCAAAAGTCCACGTAACAAAATGTATACATAATTAAAATATTAGCACATAGCATTAAGGTACAGCGCGACAATTACGACTGGGGGCAATTTTCAACTTAGCGATTTTTTTTCCATGTTTTACACTGTTAACTGGAGCTCTATATACCCTGTTTTTATTGAATTCCGTTAACTTTAGGGAAGGTTCTTCTTTAGATCAAATACAATTAATTCCGCTCGAGTTATTAAAAAAATAAAGAGAATTACTGAACAAGAGTGTGACAGTGACAGCCTTTACTAATTCCTAATGTTATTTGTTTTGACATGTGCCGTCAATCACTTGACACTAACTTGAATGTTATTCTTAAGGGTCTCTCACACTAACAAATTCAATTATTATGTATGAAAATGATGAATTTTTTTTCTGGTTCTGGTTCCTGATGATGAACTTAACTGCGTGTCAAATTTAACGGAAAACAAAAAAAAACGCGGTGTATATGTATCCGCTGAAAACGCGTCCAAACAATTTTATTTGTATTTAATAATGCAAGAAATGTAAAATATGGAAAAATATATATTTGTATCTGTTAGCTATTATTTCTCCTGATGCACCAACATATGTATATGTCTCTGTTTAACCCAATGGTTGACTGGTAGAGAATGTCTCCTGACTGACTGATTGATTCATCAACGCTGAGCCGAAACTACTAATGCTAAAATTTGAAAGGAGGGTGGTCACCTTGGCCTATTAGTTGCATGTGTTCGGTAAATTATACGGCTATTGCTGAACCAAAGATTTCCTTTGGTAAAATTGGTCCTTAGGGACCAAGGATGGATTTAAGAAGTGGAGCCACCGTGATTTTAGATGTTAGTTTTTTTGAGGTTTTGGTAGCTTCTGCTCTGGAGGAAAATAGGGTCTCAATCTATATAGAGGCACTCATTATGCTACTATTCCAAGTTGGGTACCATGTACCATATTCGTATGGTTAAGGATGTCAAGTGTGTAGGGTTTAAAAAGGGGATGAAAGTTTGTATGACAGATTTAATTTTATTTTGAGTTAGGGACTTGAAACTTGGTGAAAAGATAATACATAAACAGAAGATAAGTAATACCAGCGATGTTCGATTTTCGGGGTTTTTGGATATGTTGTTGTTGTAGTTCTAAGCCACCCCAGATGTGCAAATGGCCTTCACAAGCTCGCGCCACGCCTTCCTATCTTCAGCGACCCTCGTGGCCTCGCTCCAGCTCAAACCAGCCGCTCGTAGCTCATTTTCGAAGGACCGCTTTCATGAGTGGACAGGGCGCCCGGGGCCACGGCTTGTATTCTGCGGTTTCCAGTCGAGAGCAATGCTCGCGTTATTTCTTTCCCCTCTCCGAAGAGTGTGTCCAATCCAATTTTTGGATATAAGATAGTGTAATAAAAGAATAGTAGTTTTGGGCTTTATGAAAATTCATCCCTCATTCATTCATCTTAAGAGGGTTAAAAAGGGAATGTTTTTTTTATTTTAACCATGGAACTTGAAACTTCGTAAAATGGACAAATAAAAGTAAAAAAAAATTCAGTGTTTTCAAAAATTAATCACCTAAGGGTCTAAAAGGGGGATGGAAGTTTGTATAGGGAATAGGGATCAAATATTTAAAGTATATACTATTTTTTTTTAATTCATGCATCCATATCAGAAAATTTATTCATTTTGGGATTTTTTTTAGTAATAAATCCACGCGAAGGAAGTGGGCAACTGGATTGGGTAAGATTTATGAATACTTAATTAAATTTAAAAAAAAAGTATAGGAAGCAAATGAGCAGGCGGATAGCCTTGATAGGCGGAGAGATTGTCTATTTTTCAGAACTAAATAATTAAATGAAAATAAATGTGGTTAATTATAAATAACGAATATGATATAAGTATGTAGTTAATTAGATTATAACTAATGATATTAGTATCATGATCGTTTCTCACATACCGTTCAAAAAGAGAATAAAAATCCCCTTCTACTTTTTAAATCCATTGAGAGGAATCAGAAAAGAAATTCCTTCATCACACATTCTCACCTTATAAGAGTCCAGGCGCACAGCGGTACAACACTTAAAAAAAGTCCAAATATTCTCACAAATCAGTATAATTTAGCCATATTGGCGAAACACATGAGACCAGTCATAATCCACCCGTCCCCGTCTTTCAAATACATTGTCAATCCACCATTTCGAGAATTAGAAAATTATCATGAACGCGACCGAATCCCCAATGAGAACGTCCGTTGGTTGGATTCGAAAATCGAACACGAGCGTCGGCCGTGTACGACAGAGTACGACAAAACCGTGTTCTATTGCTAAATTGCTGAAGTTTAAATGAATAAGTACGCAATATTGTCGTTAATTCGTCGGCCAATGGCGTACGCGAATGGAGATGTGTGGATGTCGGGAATTGGGACCACTTGGCAGGGTCAGGCAATCATCGGGTCAAGATGGTGGCGTGGGGTACCGTGGGGGGACACGCCGGTTCCGCCATATTTAATTCTTCGCTGAGGGCTCCAAGTGCGTCAGAGTTTGTTGCTGAGAGCCTGTGACGAGTGAATACCTTGAGCCCGTTTCAAATATAGAACACCTTACCAAGAACCATTTTTATTGCAAATTACCACGCTCAAAATGCTCAAATCACTTTTTTAGCAGCGTTTTTTTTTGGTACCTGTATTATATATTGTTAATAAAATGTAACTTGTAACTGGCGTCGCTCGGTTCAGCAGGAGCTCAGGGTGCTAGGCATGGGGTGGGAGGAGGTTACCCAAACTGCCCAAGACCGGAGTAAATGGAGAAAATGAAATATGATCAGAGCCCTACACCCCAGCAGAGTATACTGTTTCCTTGGCAACATTATTCAAAGATAGTTTCTACAGGGTGTAACATTAATGCTGGTGATCCATTTAAGAGCATAACCGGTATCGAATAGCGGTTACGAATAGCACTTCCTTTTTTAACCGACTTCAAAAAAGGAGGAGGTTCTCAATTCGACTGAATGTTTTTTTTTTTTTTTTTTGTATGTATGTTCCTCGATATCTCCGAGAATTGTGGACCGATTTTCAAAATTTTTTTTTTGATCGAACGGGTATAACCCCGAGATGGTCCCATTGGCACCAAGTCAGGGTCTGATGATGGGATCCTGGAGAAATCGAGGGAACTCTTCAAATGTTATAGGCACATGTAATGTTTTTAGTGTATTTTTCAAAGGTAAACCAGTATTTACGCCTGATGGTAATAATTTTATGTGGCTGAGCTGATGATGGAAGGTCAACTCCTCAATGGTTAGGAGTTAAAGGATAATTCTTTCACTAGTGTACATGTATTCGGACTGATACGTATAATATCAATAGGAACCACTAAAAATCAACAAATAAATAAACTTTTTAACAAAAAATAAAACCGCCTTCAAAAATAAGCGCGTTACAAAACACGGAGAAACTAAAAAGCAAAAAATAATAAACCTTTGAATTCAGATTTCTTGGCGTATTGCAATAATCTAAACATCCAAATTATAAACAAATCAATTATTTTTGGAGTCGGTGCCAGCCTGCGTATGGTTGGGTGGGGCAAACAGGCAATAGCAAGGCGACGAACAGGTCTGGTACCGACTGCAAAAATAATTGATTTGTTTATAATTTGGATGTTTAGATTATTGCAATACGCCAAGAAATCTGAATTCAAAGGTTTATTATTTTTTGCTTTTTAGTTTCTCCGTGTTTTGTAACGCGCTTATTTTTGAAGGCGGTTTTATTTTTTGTTAAAAAGTTTATTTTTTAAAATAAACACCATGAAAATTAAAGGTACTATAGAAGGTAATGTATAAGCCGTAGGATTTATCTTCGGCAATTATGTTACATAGTGTATAACATGGAAATTTGAAATTTGACAAGCAAAAGGCGTCGACGCTCTACGCGATACCACATAATGTTGGTCAGCAAATCAGCGAAACGCTATAAAAACGAAGTTTGACTGCGATTCAGGGACGAATCGTGTCCCTGTATCCCTAATTCCAATCAGAGTTTTGAATGATTCACGGTTATTTTCATTAGACTTATAAGTCTACTGAACTCTAGTCAGTATACTGAATTACTGACCTAACTGACCGGGATATAGACCGTGATTACCTTTTTGATTTTTGTCGAGCTCCCGATATTTCGACGCAGTTGCATGCATCATGATCACGGAAAACTGACGAAGGCGGGTGGATGTTAAAGTCGCATAGACAGCATGCGATCTCAAAAACCAAAACAACAAAAATCAAAAAGGTAATCACGGTCTATATATCCCGGTCAGTATAAGTCAAATTCCTATCGGCAATTTAGGGTTGTTAAAATTCAAGTACATAATAATTCGTAACAAATGCTGAGCCGAAAGCAGCGAAACATGTCCAAAAAGTTCTCCACACTGACAGAATACAAGGTGGACGAACGAGCGATGTATGCTTTTGGGGCAAAATTTAAATTATGCCAAATGATCGTTAGGCCAAAAGAGCGTTAGGCATTTCATAATTCGGCCAAATGAGTTAGGCCAAGTGATTTTCGAACAAACGTCATTAGGAATGTAGAGGTAGTCCCATGTATGCTGCGCCAAAATCAAAGAAAGGCAAATGTAAATAATTAATGAATCTGATCTACGGTTGTACTCACGTTATTATATCGCTATTGCTGCGAAATGTTGAATATGTCTCACGAAAGTTTAACGTGTATAAGGCAAATGTACGTGAGAGGTTTCATTGGGTGCTCCTCACGTCAATTGAGGAATGATGTGATCGCTTAAACACCTTGGTGGATACTAAACATTGTTCTTTCTACTGTGTATCCAAGACCAGGAGATGCCAAGATGTTAACGATATATGCGACAATCACGAAAAGACAAATATTTATATTAAGAAGACGTTGGAGTACTGAAGCGCAGAAGTCAAACTATGGGGGGGGAAGGGGGGCTGCAGGGGCGAAGGGTATATGCGTCCCCATGCATCCACATTTCACTCAGCGCTAAACTATACGTGCCGCTACTTGTACTGATGTATATCATGGCGACTGTCCGTCATTAACCTTACATTTATACCATGATGAGATGATGGACGACTGATCGTTAAAGGTTGGTGTAAATCAAATTCGACAATGTGACTCCAAGGACTATGCCAAAAACAAACATATTTTTTTTTTTAGAACACAAACAGTCACATAAACAAATGAGTTGGTGTACTACAATGTAGGTACTAAGTAATTTGGATAAAAAAAGACCTGCACGGAAGCATGTACACTGGTCAAAAAGAGAAATAAAAAAACAAAGTGTGATGTAAAGCTGCATTTTTGGTATGTTATTTGGGGTCCTTGGGGGAATGTAGGACTATATTTTGCAAGCAAAAAAATGATGTGCTAACTACGTAATTTAAAAAAAAAAGTAAAAAAATCAGACTTTTTTTGGTTTTTGCCGTTTTATTAAAAAAATATGTATTTTTGGTCAAAAGTTGCTTTGTAATGTTGAAAGCGCATTAAATTCCAAACAGTTTGACATCTTTTTTATCAATGTCCGTCAATAATTTTTTGAGATATGAAGCGTCAAAAAAAGAGCATTTTTCCCTTTCTATTAAAATATTCGTTTTGCTAATATTTTGAGACAGATATCAGCAAAACAACTCAGTCTATTACATAAATTGTAAAATAAAGATGTAGAAAATTTCACTAGCTTTCATTTAAGACCAAAAGAGTGCCAGTTATTTAAAAAAATAGGATTATATCATAAGTCTAGTATAACTGGATCAGAAATAATCGGTGGATGGTAATGGCCAAATGGGTTAGTTTACATATATTTACAGGAGGCGTAGCGGAGAACGAATTATTATTATTTGGGAGCTGTTCAAGTATTACTCAGACACATATTTGCGTATATCAAATCAACATTTATTTAGTAAGTTAAGTTTACGGTCAGAAAGACAGGATCGCCGCTTGGCGGAAAAAAATATTTACGAGTAGAAAACCCTCATTAAGTAATTGAATCAGATTGTTCCGAAATTCTTCTTGTACGGACTGGTTTTTAAAGCATATCACTGAGGGTCAATAACATCGATGTAATCTCACGAGCGTTGTCGTGGACGTGCCCGAATCATAGTATTCTCCGTTTAACGAAATATCAGTACATAGTATGTGTTGTATTGCACGCGCAGGTCTCTAACAGCCGCGCAGGTGTAGTCGGACCATAACTCGACAGTATACACGCTTGTACAAAAACTGAGGAACAGCTGTCTTTTAACGCTGTCACTACATTTGGCAAATCTTCTAGCCAACATGTTTGCCCTTACTGCGGTGGCTCGCCTCTGCCTTTCTATGTCCTCCTGGTCTTTTAAACTGGACAACAAGATGTGGCCAAGATATTTGACTTCGTGTACTCTCCGCAATTGAACTCCATCAAGCAAAAGATGTGGTACATGTGTGGGCATATGTGCTGCCTCCATGAGCATAAATTCAGACTTGTCCGGATCGTATCTCATGTTATGCTGGCTGGCGTATCTCTCGCATTCTGCAAGTAATTTACGCATAGCTCCCACAGATGGTGCTAGTAGGACCATATCGTCTGCATATGCGATGTGATTTATCATTTGTCCATTGATGGAGCAGCCAACCTCGGTACTGGTCAAAGCCTGCGACAGCCCATCCATGTACACGCTGAAGAGAGCCGGAGACATACTGCCTCCTTGTCTCACGCCACAGTTTAGCCCGCTGGCTGTGGACAGAGTTGACTTCCATCTTACTACGTTCTTCTGCTGGGAATACCACTTCTCCAGTATCTTAATAATTGGCGTGGGCGCTTTCCGTTCCCGTAGTTTATTCCACAGCAATTGGTGGTCAAATACAACTCAAGTGGACTTTCTATCACTACAGGAGTTGTGCCATCAAGATGCAGAACCAGGACCCTCAAAAAGGAAAAGTAAAATGTAACTAATTCTGTTTTATTTTTCTAATTTACTAAACTTCAAAATTTTACTGTATTTTATTTCTTCATTAGTAATAGTCAAATCGATGCAAAGTTAGCTTAGACAATTTTTTCAGATAAACGGATATCAAAGAAAGTAAGATCGAATAGATAGCACTTTCAACCTAAAACTTTTAGCGTAAACTATTTTACCTTAACCAATCTACCAGACTCTTGGCTTCTCTATTTATAGATTTTTTTTTGTTTACCAAAGTAACTATTCGTCTTACTGACCTTTATTTGCACTAAAACTAAAGCAAAATAAATTTTATACAATGTTATATTGCAATATATATCATATCATGAAGTATTTTGCAGATATTTGTTTAAAAATATTGGCAAAACGCTACATTTTATAAATGCGTCAAAAATTAACCTTTTTTGACGCTTCATATCTCGAAAACTATTTGATGGATATTGATAAAAAAGATGTCAAACTGTTTGAAATTTAATGCGCTTTCAACATTACAAAGCAACTTTTGACCAAAAACGCATAGTTTTTTAATAAAAAAATAAAGATCAAAAAATGTCCGATTTTTTTCTTTTTTTTTTAAATTACGAAGTTAGCACACTTTTTTTGCTTGCAAAATGTAGTCTTACATTCCCCCAAGGACTCTAAATAACATACCAAAAATCCAGCTTTACATCACACTTTGTTTTTTTAGCCGATTTTCATGTAAGATTTGACCGGTGTACAATGGCGATCAAATATATGAAAGTGGCGCGTTCCTACGCACACAGGCTAAGCTCGTGTACGCGTACCATAATGCTTGTATGAGTGAGATATGACAGGTCGACTGGTTCTCACACCATACTATTACTATACTGTGTGTTCGTTTTAAGTTGAGGAAAACGTTTTCATGAAACTGCCTTAAAACAAAATTCATTTATTTCACCCCAAGGATTTTCATCCTGTCTTAGTGGGAATAGGAAATATATAATAAATATTATAGGACATTTTTACACACAGACGATCTCGGAAACCGCTCTAACGATTTCGCTGAAATTTGTTATGTGGGGGTTATCGGGGGTGAAAAATCGATCTAGCGTAGCCTTAGATCCCGGAAAACGCGAATTTTCGAGTTTTCATGAGTTTTTCTTTCGCGTTAGTAAACGTAAAATATGATCGTTAATTTCGCCGCGCGCGCATCGATTCCGCTTAGCTCAGTCGTACGAGGTCGGTCTAATGTACGCAGATAGATCGTAGGTGTTAAGGTGTTAGGGTTTCGAATCCCGGCCAGAAATTAAGTTTTTGTTTTTTGTCTTTTTTTTGTTTTTGTATTTATAAGAGTTTTTTTTTAGCTAAAGACGTGATATATTAGAATAGAACCGAGCGAAGCTCGGTCGCCCAGATATTATACATAGAAAACATTCATGAATCACATAAATAAGTGCCCTTACCAGGATTATGCTAGGCTAGGCTAGGCTCTAGGCCAGACCGGTCGTCAAATTCTCAATAAGCATTATTTCGATTTCCATCGTAAATGCAATCAGACGTCAACCAACGAAAATCGAGCATTGCTCTCGAGGGTAGGGCTCCAACAATGGCAATTCACAAAAATACTCCGATTATCCAATGAAGAGATGATCAAGGAAACCAGTTTACAATGGGCAAATAAATCGCGTATCACCAAATGGATACATGTTATAGTAGAATATTTTTAAAATCAAGATTTCCACTTGAGAACTTATCTGCGATTAATAGCATTGTTCTCTTTTGTGAACAACAAAAGATGTTAAAAATTTTTAAAAATATTTTAAGCGGGTTACTCACGTATTAAGTCGATATAGCGTTCGACATGTTTCGGTTCAATTTCGAGAAACTTTCTCAAGAGTAGCGACCCCGCCTTTACATGTCGAGAGCGCGACGCATACTGCTCTCTCTGCTCTCGACATGTAAAGGCGGGGTCGCTACTCTTGAGAAAGGTTCTCGAAATTGAACCGAAACATGTCGAACGCTATATCGACTTAATACGTGAGTAACCCGCTTAAAATATTTTTAAATATGTATGAGTCTCACGGGAGTTTTATAGTTAAAATAACAAAAGATGTTTTATAAAAGGACAACAGTATTCATTTAGTAATAAAGTAGTAACTTGTGTTAATTTTTGACCCTTATTACTAAGGGAATACTGTTGTTATTCATAAAACATCTTTTGTTGTTTGTTGTTTATGGTATTTATTTCGCGCAGGTAATTAGCGGTTTAGGGTTAACAAAAGAGAACAATGCTATTCATTGCAGATAAGTTCTCAAGTGGAAATCTTGATTTAAGAAAGAATTACTATACCTGCCGGCGTATCATGCTGCCAATTTTATCACTTATCCACGTGGATAAGACATCTGTCACTCTCACACTGACATACTTGCTAAAGCGTGACGGATGCTTTATCCACGTGGATAAGTGATAAAATTGGCAGCATGATACGCCGGCTGGGCCATTTTTTTTTTCAAAGTTGTCCACCCCACTTTTTTGTAACATGGGTATTTTTTACGCGATTCAATCCCGATAAGAGAAAAAAAAATCCCAAGACTTCCATACATTTTTCAAACCTTCCATTCCGTTACCGCCATACAAAATGTATGAAATAATTTTTAAGAAAAAAAAAACCGCCTTCTTTTTTAATGTTTATTATTCGATATCTCCGTCATTTCTGAACCAATTTTGAAATTTGGATGATTCTGAAGTATTTACAGATGAGAATGATTATCAGAACGGAACTCTAACCAGGGGCGCTCACTCTTCATCAGCAGATCCACTGCACCAAATGTCACTGTTCTGGACGTAAGTGCATGCTGTTCTTATAAAAATACCAAAGTCACTATAAGTGTGCCGTTCAGATTTGAGGAGTTCCGTTCTGACCATCATCAGCAGTTCCACTGCACCAAATGTCACTGTTCTGGACGTAAGTACATGCTGTTCTTATAAAAATACCGAAGTCACTATAAGTGTGCCGTTCAGATTTGAGGAGTTCCATTCTGACCATCATCAGGAGTTCCACTGCACCAAATGTCACTGTTCCGTACGTAAATGCATGTTGTTCCTTTAAAAACACAAAAATAACCATATGTATGCCTTTCAGATTTGAGGAGTTCCCTCGAATTCTCCAGGATCCCATCATCAGAACTGGGTTCTGAGAAAAATGGGACCAATCTGTATGCATATACATTCAATCAAAAAAAATTTTTTCAAAATCGGTATAGTAACGACGGAGATATCGAGAAACAAACATTAAAAAAAATGAAAAAATCACGATGTTTGTGAGGAAACCGGACTCATTCCAATAAGGCCTATAGTTATTACCCTTCAGGTTGGTCAGATGGCAGCCACTTTCGTAAAACTAGTGTCTATGCCTAGTTGCCTACGCTAAATCTTGGGATTACTGTCAAAGCGGGCCCCACGGCCCCAGGCTCTCATCATGAGCCGCGACGAATGCCAGGATAACGCATGGAGGCTAACTCCACCTTATTTTCTCCTTGGACCTTAGAGGGTCAATGCCACAAGTAATCTACTCCAATCTCCAAACAGTTTCGCACGCTCGATACAAGATGGCGCTGATTTTTTGCCACACTAATGACAAAGCGCGTTGTCGCGGACCCACAGATTAATTGAAATTTATTGGAGGCAATTAAACTTTGTGGCGAGATGGCGATTGTGATCTGCCACGTGTTTTTCTTGGACTCGTGTAAGTAATACATTGGGAATAACGATCAGTGTTGCCATTTATTTATTCGAAGAAAAATACTAATGAGGAGGTACATTGACATTTTTTCCGCCAGGCGGCGCCTGTGCAAGTTCGTAGTTATGTAACTGCCATTCACAACCTGTCACTAGGTATAATAGCCGCACACATTACCGTTAAACGTTATTTCAAATGTAACAGTGAAAAAAATATATCTTCTCGCTCTCACGTTTGAAATAACATCGGTATGATCCGGTAATGTGTTATGGCTATTAAACAAAAACCTACAGATAAAGCAAAAAGCAGTCCTGTTCTTTATCTGTGCAAAAGTCATCATAAGGTGGCGCCATCTGTCATAACCTTTCAGTGTGCCTCCTCATTGCAGATTACCAGAGTTTGATGTCTTGACTTATATTGAGATATTTGAGATGTTAGTAATAACTGTAATAAGGCTGGCGTTAGTGTATTAAGAGAGCGTTTTAGAGTAAAGCGGACGGGTCAGCGCGGAAGACAACATTCTTCTTCTTCTTCCTCCTACCCTTATCCCATGTTGTGGGGTCGGTACAACACGTCTTCCTCTTCCATTCTCCTCTATCTTTCGTCATCTCAACACTCACATCTTTCTTCCTCATATCCTCTTTTACACAATCCATGCAGCGTTGTTTGGGTTTACCCCTCCCTCTCCATCCATCAACCTTCATCTCCAACATTATTTTGCCTATATGGCATTCATCCCTCCTCATTACTTCACAAAGTAGCCGTACGGATACTATACGTATCGAACCGCGCGGTCGGCCCGCGTGACACTAACACCATTTATTTTCCATGACGTTTATGTATCAATTAATATACTTACATACAATCATGTATCTCATCTGTATCCCATAAAGGGGTAGGCAGAGCATATGAAACTACTGGCACTGGTTCCAGTGCCACTCTTGGCAAATAAGGGGTTGAAAGAAAACGAAACTGTGACATTGCAGTGACAGTGACAGGTTGCCAGCCTCTCGCCTACGCCGCAATTTAACCCATATCCCACAGTCGACTCCTATGACACCCACGGGAAGAAAGAGGGTGTTGAAATTCTTAACCCATCACCAAACGGCTATCGATTAACGTATTTTAAACCGTCAAAAAATCGTAATAGAGGTTCTATTATTATAAATAAAAAATAAATAAATATTATAAGTAGGACATTCTTACACAGATTGACTGAGGTCCACGGTAAGCTCAAGAAGGCTTGTGTTGTGGGGACTTGGACAACGATATATAAGGTCCTAATTTATTAGATGCAGATATTTTTACAGCTGATAGTACTCGGTCTCTGGAGTATATTAAACCGTGAAACATTATAGCTTTTACGATGTTTTTTTGGAGAAAACGGAAAAACAAATTTGCTACGTAAAAACACCCTGTTTTTGTGATTATTAACTCATTGAACAGATTCTAGTACCTCTTTTACGTACCACTTAACTGTAACTGGCCACTTCAATGACATGTGCAGTTTTCCCGCCGAACCTTTACGACATTTACAACAAACAATTGTTGACATGACAGACAGTGTTATTGTGACATGTGATAATGCACATGATGATTTTTTTTAGACGAAATTATAATTAATTTTTTTGTTAGGAAAATGAAATCAAAAAAGTTACATGAAAAGATTTCTTAATTTATATTTAAAGTTAATTATTTTAATGTAAAGTATCACATGTGTTAAAATATCTGCAACTAATAAATTAGGACCTTATATATAATATACAAATACTTATATTCATAGAAAACATCCATGACTCAGGAACAAATATCTGTGCTCATCACACAAATAAATGCCCTTACCGGGATTCAAACCCGGGACCGCGGCGTAGCAGGCAGGGTCACTACCGACTGCGCCAGACCGGTCGTCAAAATGTAACTTACCATTCAACAGAAGACACAGCCGCGTGAATTTCTTCTCAGATCTCGTTTCCAAGAGACTTCAGACGCTGGCAGCACTGGTTATCCATCAAAATGCTGACTGAAGACACACTGGGGCTGCTTCGTCTGGAAAAGAGAAAATGGCGGTTGTTAATCTTGAGCAAATTGAATTATTCTCTTGAAAACACATGGATGTAGACTTTGGGTCATGGCAGGCAGGATTAGGAATGGAGTGTGGTAGGATCTCCGTCATCCCATGGCTCCTTTATAACAGTTAGAAGGGCGACGTCGGACTGGTTTATAGTGGGTATATCTCCTCTCCTCCTGTCACTGGAGGGTGGTAAGTAGGGGGGAGTCCCACATATCCTCCCCAATGGTTTCCCAGGCTGGAGGAATGTGTAAACGCATTTTACCAGTCCAGAAAAAAAAAGAATAGAAATGGAGTGGATTATTTTACGAACATCTGTAAACGTCAATTTTCATCAATTTAAAGTAAATAATTAATAAATATTGGGGGACACTTTACACAGATCCACCTATCCCCAAGCTATTGTTAGCATCTAAGCCCCCCCCCCCCCCACATCTAGCGTCTCGCGAGCGTAGCGTCGGGCCAACTGTATGGCAAAGACACGCTATATGTAGGGGGGGAAGGGGGAGGACCAATGGTGAGAATCTAGGGCAAACTCCGCTCGTTTCGGCTCAGCATTGCTTCGAACAATCTAAGGTTAGCGTAGCTTAGCGTCCTTATGCGTACACGACTAGCTCACTACAGATAAGATAATTACATGATTTTTGAAACCCCGGAAAAAAGTCAGCGCCATTCTATTAGAAAACGTCTTTGTAATTCTTTTTGAGCCTCTTGAGCTAACTAGTGGAACATTAAAATTACTGTCCTATACACTTACAATTATAACATTGGACTCCTTAAAATTTTCATTTAGCCGTATTTCACAACGTAGAATGCAACTAGTTCCGTCCATAAATTTATATTTGTTCAAGGAAGGTATCGGTTACATAAAGAGTGCTGGTACAAAAACGTGTCTCTTAAATTGCAAGCGGTTTGAACTGCTTCCCATCAGTGCTGGAGAAGAATGCTCCATACACAACCGATATATACAAAATATGGTTGTTTATGGTTTTTTTTTTTTTATACTACGTCGGTGGCAAACAAGTATACGGCCCGCCTGATGTAAAGCGGTCACCGTAACCTATGGACGCCTGCAACTCAAACAGTGTCACATGCGCGTTGCCATCCCATTAGAAACCTGTACATTCCCTTTTGCTGTGTTAAGTACACAGCAAAAAGGAGTGTACAAGTTCCAAGGAGGGTTCGGGTTGCCGACGACTCAAAGGACAATAAACGGAACAAGTTAGTTCCGTAAGTCCTCCCGTCATCAGCACACCGCACCCTCGTTGAGCTCTGGCAGCCTTACTCACCGACAGGAACACAACACTATGAGTAGGGTCTAGTGCTATTTGGCTGCGGTCTTCTGTAAGGCGGAGGTACTACCCCAGTTGGGCTCTGCTCTAGATTCGAGCGAGACCTCAGAGCGAGACGATATCCGCTGTGCTGTGCCCTACCACACAAAGCGGAATATCATTCGCTATGCCCTACCTCCTACTGTTAGCCCTACTGGTAGCCTTATAAGTTAATTTTAAGAGATTCTAAACATTTGTTGTGTCAAAAATAATCAACCAATTTTTGAGACATATTTTTTGTAAAGTCCAAAGTGTTTTATTTGTAAGAATTGTAAGTATATGTCAAACTGATTAAGTATACAGTAGTGCTAAAACAATATAATAATATGGTTCTGTCTTTCTTATTTTTGTATATTTCTTCTTTAATTATCTGCTACACTAGAAGCATTTTTTGCTATACACCTGCCTACTATGTATGTGTTTTCAATATTTTTTTCGAATCCAGAACGCCCTTCTAAGTAACCGTTAGGGGGCGCTGTTCACTTTCTCACAACAATTATCATTTTGAAAAGAATTTAAGTAAAAATATATTTTTTTTTTACATAAGCAAGTAAACTTTAGGGCCAAAGCTAGTGCACCCATAGAAAAATCTAGAACTAATTCATCACAAGTCTATCTTATGCGAAATCTACCACGTGAAGGGAAGCACGTAGTTTTTCCAATCAACCGCCAATTGGGCCTGCCACGCGATATTATACCCTCTCGCCTTGAAGCTAGAGGCTAAATTAGATAACGAGGGAGTGTGGACGTTCTTAAGTGAAATATATGGGCGGTTAGTTTAAGCTAGACGGAGCCAGTATTGGTCGGTGTTAGTAAAAAATATACTTGTACCGATTTTGTTAAGTTTTTTCTAAGAATTGTGTAAAAAAGACATTAAATGCGTAAAGGACTTTCATTTGATTATTACTTTATTAGACATTAAGCTTAAATTGAATACAAAGGTATTATTTCACAAAAAAAATCATGATCTTAATATTACGCATTTAATAAATAATGAGGATGCTTCTACATGTACAAGATGATATCTACAGTAAATAAATAGAAAAACTTGTCAATCTAGTGCTAATCGCGGTTAAACTAAGTAAAATAAATTTTACGAAATTATTTAGTAAGTTTTAGCAAGATTCAAAAAATACTAAAGAGCAAAAGAACGATCATTAATTAATCAATGAGATTACTTTTTTTAACAATTAATCATAAAAAAATATCACTTCCCGTAAATATAACATTTCCCAAAAACAAAAAAAAACTCACCAAAAAGCGTCATACGCCACAGCAATCGAAAGGAACCTCATCTTAAAAAAAAATTAGAAAAATCAAAATGGCGTCCGATGCGCGCGCTCTCAAATCCGGACACTGTCTGGTTGCATGAGCAGTTAAATTGACAGAATGAGGGGACTACAATTGGGCCCACAATGACCAGTGTTCAGTGCAGTCAATTACATTTTAAGGATAAATTTATTTCTTCTTGAGATTTTGAGCGATTTTGTTATTTTTTTTTTTTAGTTTTGCTGAAGTGGTGTGGCATGGCAGCTGAGTTTTATATTCAAGCAAAATAATATTGTGATGTAATTTAACGCTGAACGCATCCGTACGCTTGTTCATCTAACGAACGATTTTTAGGTCGGCGTCGAAATGTTTGGGGAGACCCTTACTTTTTCTTTTTTTTTATATAAAACCAAAGAGGATCGAGTATTATAGAGAGTTACTGTCAAAGTAAAATGTGTAATCACAGTGCATAGACTGCCATCTCTAGACACAAGCTTAAAACTTTGAACCTCAGTTTTGACAATTTGGCCCATATTGGCATGATATGTGTTAAAATGCCAAATATTAATATTAGCGTCATCTAGGCGAGCGTTCCCCAAAGGTATAACGTCATCTAGGTCACCGTACCTTTTTCTCTAGGGTTCTGAGGTACGTTTTTTTCTTAGACTTTATCCGTCTATACGGAGTTACATATGTCTTTGATAAAACGTAACGCATATATTATACACGCATAGATTTGACACCCCATATATTTGATACCCTGGGTTAAAAAAAATCTATAGACTCTATAGTCCATACTTGCAAAATCTAGTTCGCACCAGTATTATTGCGGTTATTTTCTGCAGAACGCTGGCCACCGTTAATTCGTACGGCGCACTGGTTTGCACCGGTTTCGCAACCAAACTGTCCTATCAGCCCTAGGGGACCTAACACAGATTCCTATTATTTCTGCGAGCCCTATGAGAACCCCTGACTTGACTGTGGCATTTTGTCAGTGACAGTAGTTTGTTTACGATAATTCCGTTCAATTAAAAATCGCAGGGAATGATTTTTGTAGAAATTCATTTAAGTTAATGGGCCTTTTTGAAGGTTCTTAACATTGGATTACGTGGATAAACTGATAGGATTCATTATATGTAGTGTGACAAATAATATGCGTCAGGTAACAAAATGAAATCATTTTTATCATTGACTACTAATGTAATTGTTATTTGGTTAAGTTTTTTACAAACTTAAACCAAGTACCTCTGGTTTGTGTTGATATGATATGGACCCTAATTAAATAATTTAGAAATATTTTCACAAAACAAATTCTAATACCACATAAGCTTTGAAGTTTGAATCAAAACGTAACTACCGAATTCCATGAAAAACGCTAAATTCATAAAAAAACCACAAGATCCCCAAAATAAACTGCCTTTTTTTCCTAAAAAACGCGACGAAAAATCCGCAAAAACTTGTTGAAAAACAATTACGTCGTCGACTGTACGCAAGCCCCGCCTAATATCATTATTTCGTCGCTAAGCAAAATGGGACACGAATGTCCCAGGAGCCAATATGCCTGTGGAGAGGGGAGGCAGGCTGTCTCTTTTACACAAATCGTCACAGGAAAGGATATATAAGGTCCTAATTTAATTTATTAGTTGCAGATATTTTAACACATGATACTTTACATTAAAATAATTAACTTTAAATATAAATTAAGAAATCTTTTCATGTAACTTTTTTGATTTCATTTTCCTAACAAAAAAACTAATTATAATTTCGTCTAAAAAAAATCATCATGTGCATTGTCACATGTCACAATACCACTGTCTGTGATGTCAACAATTGTTTGTTGTAAATGTCGTAAAGGTTCGGCGGGAAAACTGCACATGTCATTGAAGTGGCCAGTTACAGTTAAGTGGTACGTAAAAGAGGTAATACTCAGAATCTGTTCAATGAGTTTTCATTTAATAATCACATAAACAGGGTGTTTTTACGTAGCAAATTTGTTTTTCCGTTTTCTCCAAAAAAACATCGTAAAAGCTATAATGTTTCACGGTTTAATATACTCCAGAGACCGAGTACTATCAGCTGTAAAAATATCTGCATCTAATAAATTAGGACCTTATATAGCCGGTCAACCAAATCTTGGCACTAAAAAGGCAGTAAATTTGAAAAATGTAGGGCTCAGCGACCAATAGTCTTCATAAAACGTGTGCCTTTCTAAACCGTGCGGAATCATGTACGGGCATTTTCAAAATTTTGGACACCCCAATTAGTAGTAGTAGTAGTAGTAGTAGTAGTAGTAATCACTTTATTGTGTACAACAGATTCATATACAGTTTACAGGAACAGAGGTACAAAGGCGAACTTATCCCTATAAGGGATCTCTTCCAGCTAACCTTAGATTAGATGAGAGGAACATTAAAGTAAGCAAGATAGACAAACTTACAGAAGTACAATAAAGGTCAGAAATATACCAAAATAATGTCCACAAGTAAATAAACTACATAAATACTAAATAATATTATGAAATAAACTACATACACGAATACATAAATAAAATACGATATATAAATAAATATATATATACATAAATATGAATATCGCAAGAAATATACTTCTCAAATAGGAGCGTAAGTTGTTAACAAAAATTAACTCGCAGTCAGTTATGTGACGACAATTAAGCATAAAATCTGTCTAAAAATTTCTTTTTTCAATTCTAACTGTTGATTATTGCTCAAAGTTTATGTAATTAACACAAAAACAATATTTTTATAGAAACTTCATGCTTATTTATCATCACAAAACTGACAGTGAGTTAATTTTTAACCCCCGACGCAAAAACGACGGGGTGTTATAAGTTTGACGTGTCTGTCTGTCTGTTTGTCTATCTGTGTGTGTGTGTCTGTCTGTGGCATCGTAGCTCCCGAACGGATGAACCGATTTCGATTTAGTTTTTTTTTATTTGAAAGCTGTGTTAGTCGGGAGTGTTCTTAGCCATGTTTCATGAAAATCGGTCCACTATGTCGCGGTCGGGGGTTTTTCCAAAATTTTAATTTTGTGGTTAGGTTATTGTTAACAACTTACGCTGATTGGAGGGTCCCAAATTCTGAAAATGCCCCCACGAACCATAGGTACCACACCTAAAAATTTATAGAAAATGTAAGAGCGAAGGTTTAATTCCCATAGATAATTTTAATTTCGCGCCTTCTTTTGTGCCGATTCTCACCGGCTTGCCTAAAATTGATAAATTGATTAAGTTATTCCGACGTTTTTCTTCTCTATACTCCTTTTGACGCTATAACCTAACCACAAAATTAAAATTTTGAAAAAAAAACCCCGACCGCGACATAGTAGACCCATTTTCATGAAACATGTCTAAGAACACTCCCGACTAACTCAGCTTTCAGAAAAAAAAAACTAAATCTAAATCGGTTCATCCGTTCGGGAGCTACGATGCCACAGACAGACACACAGACACTCAGACAGACAGACAGACAGACACACGTCAAACTCATAACACCCCGTCGTTTTTGCGTCGGAGATTAAAAATAGTAAATCCAGTAAGAATCCATACTAATATTAAAATGGGAAAGTGTGTGTGTCTGTTTGTTTGTCTGTCTTTCACGGAAAACGGAGTGACGAATTGTCGCGATTTTTTAAGTGGAGATAGTTGGAGGGATAGAGAGTGACATAGGCTACTTTTTATCTCTTTCTAACCCCCACTTCCCTAAAATTGAGTTAGTATGGAGCATTGCGAAATTTTCGAATTTAACTCGAGCGAAGCCGCAGGCAAAATCAAGTTCTCTATATACTCGATCTTCTTTGGTGCAACAGTCTTTTTTCCTCTTAATCACCCAGGATTTTAGTCATCATCACTAACATTTCTCCATACATTTTCCGCAGAGATGTTAAAAAATAGGTTGTGCAATGTATTTAAATACAAAATGCAAATACTTTGGGTTTTTACCTATTTCAAATAAAAATACAAAATAGTTTTACAAAAAGGTATTTGAAATACAAAATAGGTATTTTCAAAATACCTTTATTCAAATAAAATACTTTTTTGACATAAGGTAAAACTTTTATTTTAAAGATGTGTTTAAAACACAGAATCGCCAGACGCGCCCAGAAACCAGGTAGGCGCGCGCCACACACGCCATGATGGGGCGCGTCTTACGTCGCCGCGAGATACTGAGGAGACGTCTTCTTCTAACTGTATTAATGACATAAGGACGGGTGGTCTATCTCGCGGACGTCTCGTTCCGCACCTCAGGACATGCGTCCTAACTGTGGCCGGTACCATAACTTAGGCAGACAAAGAAAAAATAGAATACGCGCTCGGTACCATCTATCTTACGTCAAAAAGTGACAAAAAAGCATTTTGTATTTTGAAGTGGTAGAAAATACAAAATACTTGCACTAAAAAAGTATTTCAAATAAAATACAAAATAGTTTTCGATAAAGGTATTTAAAATACCAAATACAAAATAGGTATTTTGTATTTCTATTTGAAATGCTTTTATTTCAAATAGTTAACATCTCTGATTTTCCGACGTTTTTCTTTCGCTGTACTCCTTTGAAGCTAAAATAGTAAATCCAGTAAGAATCGGTTATAAATCGCCTCGCACTCTTCCTAGCTCCGTGACCAATCAACGTTATATAATATACAATAGGCATTCAACTTTCAGCCAAGGTTCACATAGAATTAGATCCTTGAACCCTGAGACCTAACCTAAACTAGTGAAGTTAGAACTTCGATCCGCACAGCACAACTTTTCGTATGCAAAGATCAATATATTCTAGCCAGGATCTGTTCAGGAGTAGTGAAAATGACAATACTGATGATGCAATTAGCCTTGGATAGCTTTAGTTTAGCCTTGGATCTGCTATTTTTGTAAGATAACCATACTATAGATAACATTAATAGCGTTGCTTGTTTTTTTTTTTTTTTTATGAAATAGGCAGCAAACGAGCAGACGAGCCGCCTGATGGTAAGCAGTCATCGCCGCCCATGGACATAAGCAACATCAGGGGAGCCACTTATGCGTTGCCGACCTTTGAGAACCCTAAATACCTGCTTCTTGAAGAACCCCATGTCATAGCGCAAGGGAAACACCTCAGAAGGTAGCTCATTCCACAACTTACACGTTCTGGGCAAAAACGAGCGGGAGGCCCGTTTGTTCTTGGTTTGCCACGTGTCGAGAAAGTGAGGATGAACTTTGTTTCTTTGGCGGGAGGTGCGGTGATAAAAGCGCGACGGTGGCGGTGGTTGTTGTTCTGCTTCTCAAAATAATAGTACATTGTGCAACAAGGGGAGGAAGTTGAATATTAGTTACGAAAGTTAAATCGCGACGGCTTGCCCGAGCGATTTAAAGACTCGAGTTAGTAATATTCATACTTCCCGAGTTACATACAATGTTTTTCATAACACTTGCATTATAAAAAATATGCAAAAAGGTAAAAAAGAGTTCAATACAGTACTAGAAATTTCTTAACTCCCTAGGGAGAACGATTTTTCTATAACTCACGCTCCGCCTGCGTGCAATAGCACATTTAGTGTGCGAGTGTGATGAAAAATTAGTTATGCCCCTGTACCCCTTGCACAAAAGTTGTCAAGTTATGTACCTACAACTTGTACATAATATATGTTACAAACTTGGACTATACCTAGGTAATGAAACTAATGAAAATATGTGAGTTTAGTAAAACATCCCATTTTGTCGATTACTATAAAGCCACTTTGTCAGTTAATTGATATAAAGATACAAACAAATCTCGTCTTTATGGTCTATATGGAAATTTTCAAGGCAAAAAATATTCATTTAGATTTGTCTCGTTTACCAGGCTAGAAGCAAATAGGGTATTTGGTACTGTAAAGGCCTCTACACTAGCTTCCTCCGAGCGACACCGTCTAGAGGACTCTATGGCTCCTACTGGACTAGTGCAATGTTTGTCCATTTTCCTGCTGGACACCATTTTCCATAGCATAGACAAGACACCAAAAGACGTGGAGTCTCAAAATAAAACGAATCTTTAAAACAATAGATCTTCATTTATTGCTTACAACTAAATACAATCATTCCAAAAAACCAGTAAAAACTTCAAAATGATGATTAAGTGACGTCACAGTTTGCAATTTGACACGGGACTTGAGGCCTCCCAACGAGTTGTTCTGAAGGCAAAAGAATACTCTCTTCACTCTTGCATGTACTAAAGCCATAGAACACATCAAACAGGGCTCTCTTATTAAGTAAACATAATACCCGGTACACAAGTAAGGTCCTCTATTATTGAAAGCAGGTTTCACTCCAAAAGCTACTTCAGGATGTTTGTTCTTCAAAAACTCTAATAGTTTTTCGTCTATGCCACGCAGACTGACCTCTGCTTTACTTTCCCCCCACGCCCCGCCATTTTGAGACTTCGCAACGTTGTCTATGGCCAACATGGCGGCGTGTTGCACCGGATGCTCTAATCTGTGGTCAAATGAAGCAGCAACTATAGAATTAAAAGTTGGATCAACCACTATAGCTGCATTCAGACATGACATATCAACTTGTGACTCTCCGATACACCATTTAGCAACCTTAAAAGCCATGGACATAAACTTCGTATGATTATCATTTTCTGTTTGACTAAAGATATCCCCATTGACTAATTTCTCTAGATATTTGTTCGGATGAAAATTACAGGACCATAATTTGCTGCACTCTCTAAAATGACTCGTCAAAATCGGCGGAGTGTACGGCACATCGACTTCTTTAAAATATTCAAACATATCTTTCAATTCCTCAACATAAATTTCTATATATTCTTGTATTGAAGACATGTCTTTTAAAAAATGTACTGGGCATAGGACTATGTCCTTTTTCCGAACTCTTTTTAAGTGTGACAATTCTTTTAACGGTATTTTCTCACTTAGTACTGCCATTGCTTTAGAAATGTCTTTTAAATCCTTTATATGTCCAATATATATCTTTATTGACGGAATTGGTTGAAATAAATCATCTTGCAAGACTGCAACAAGGTTACTCTTCCTTTGCTTTATATTGGCAATATAATAGTCTATGGACTCTATGGTATTGACCATAGAGTTTTCTGTTTTTGCTTTTTTTGGCACGGGTTCTGTGGCCAGTGTTTCCATATTGATTCTGCCTGCTGCTGAGACGCTGAAAATAAAGAAATGTTCCACTTTTGCATTTACACAATTTGATATTTGATAAAAAAGCACTTCATAATTTTTTAAATAAACATTCCGGCTTTTCAAATTTAATGTTTTCAATCATTTTCACAATAAAAAAAAACACTTTGTAGTAGGCATTTGCATTCATTTTAAGGCTGCATCTTTTCCAAATGGAATTATGGTTGAGTTCACAAATCATTTTTGTCACCAAAGGGAGGTTTTACAAAACGTTTAGGAACTGCTATAAAATAGGGATGTACCGACTATTGATTTGGCCGACTAGACCGACTACCGACTAGTCGGCGCTTGGGTGGCCGATTAGTCGGCCGACTAGTCGGCTAGTCGGCCGGAGCATAATTTTCGACTAAATTCATCAAAAATTTAGAATTACATTTTTGGTCCTTCATTCGCACTTTAAATTTTTTTTATAAGTCAATTTTTCAAAGGTCTATGAGAATATTTATACATTTTCCATTGTTAACAACCGGTTTGGCTTAGTGGGTAGGTTAGTGATCCTGCCTATGGCACCCGGTAGCCCTAGGTAGGACATTTATTTTTTTGATGATCACAGATATTTGTGCTTCTGACTAACCAAGGTATAATGAAATGGTACATAATACAATTATATCAGCTGTTAATTTATTTTTGTACTATTTTGCTATGACTTATAAAGTGCCGACTAATCGGCCTGTTTTGCCGACTAATCGGCCTGTTTTGCCGACTAATCGGCCTGTTTTGCCGACTAGTCGCCGACTAATCGCCGACTACAAATGTGGCCGGATAGTCGGCTTTCCCGACTAGTCGGTACATCCCTAATATAAAACAATAAAATCTTGAATTAAACATAATTCAACTGTTTGGTTGAGGCCTGCCTAAACAGGCCATATATGCGGCATGACTGTTGTCATTGTTTGTGCCATTAGGTAGCACTGACGTCAGACGTCAGAATGGCGGGCGTCATTAATTTGTAAAATATTATTGGTTGTCTATTGTTTGCCCGATAGTCATTTAACATAATATTCATATGCCCGAATCTAACTTGCCTGAATTTCATTTGCCCGAATGATTTGTTTACTATAAAAATTGTATGACATACCGGTTGTTTATCTGAACATTACCTTCCATAATCATACAATGCCATACTATTTGTTAGCCATATTATTAAGTGCAATAATATGGTTTAATATAATATTCAAACGCCATAAGCAATTATTGCCATATTAATTGTTGCCCATATTATTAACTAACCTACTTTCTGATAGCAGGGGTCATTTTCCAGGGGGTCACAGTTCTAACCTAACCTACTTTTCAAGCAGTTTCATTTTCAGGGAGTCACAGTTCTAACCTGACCTAACCTACTTTCTGATAGCATTTTCATTTTCCAGGGGGTTACAGTTCTAACCTAACCTAACCTACTTTTCAAGCAGTTTCATTTTCCAGGGGGTCACAATTCTAACCTAACCTACTTTCTGATAGCAGTTTCATTTTCCAGGGGGTTACAGTTCTAACCTAACCTAACCTACTTTCCGATAGCAGTTTTATTTTCCAAGGGGTCACAGTTCTAATTCTAACCTAACCTTCTTTCTGATAGCAGATTCCATCTCTAGTACTTCTAGTAGTGTCGTCTCTGTGATAATTACGCATTTCGATGATTCTGCCAAATCACATTATGGAAATTGACTTTTCTGGTCGCTAATTTGGATGACAAATAATGGTATGGAATGTGGTAATTACTGATTTCGATGATTCTGACAAATGACATTATGGAAACTGACTTCATGGGAAACAAAGTTTCTGTCACTTGATTAATATAGTAAACAATGATTATGGCATACGATGTTATGAGAAACAATATTATGATTGTTGAATAGGGTGGCAAATAAAATTATGGCAAATGAAATTCTGGCAAATGGGGGTATCCCGTCTCAATTATTTATTTAGGGTCACTACACTCTAGACCACTCAGGTCGTTTTAAACATAGCCTAAGTCAAACATGAGTTTAGTTCTAGCAGTTACTAGACATTTCTTGATTAGGTGTAATCAAAACATAGCAACATTGTGGTACCTAACTTGATTCAAAATATAACTTGTTACAAAGTTTCTAATCAAAACACTCGAGCCAATGCCTAAGTCAAGTTCAAAAGTCCGATTATGTACATTTTCTGAGCTAATAGCGTTGACATCAAGTGATAAAAATAAAAACAGCATATTAAGATACGGAACCGATTCCTATAAGAAAAATTTGTGTCAATTCAAGCCATATAAAGCGTATATGTAAATAAACACTATTATCGGCAAAATGTGAATTAAAACTTCTAATTCGTCTCGGTATTAATGCAGCATGAAAATAATAAAATTAAAGGAAAATTTACCTTGATTTAAGTCCGGGTGACGCACTTAAGCTTGATTGGTCATACGGGTAGACCAAAAAGATTTATTGTCACTACATATAAATGTATAGAAATAAGCTTTGTGTAAACCAAGTAAACTTAACAGTTTACGGATAAAAATAATTTCACACACGATATACGACATCAATCAGTCAGCCATTGACGCCACAGATAAGGAATGTGATTAAATGACAGTTCTCGATAGGTTTTCCTATTTTTCCATGCCAACGCATTGTTGATGAATAATATGTTCTAATTTGCATTACATAACACCCTATTTACTCGAGCAAATGCAATTTGACGTAACTGACCACACATCATCGATTTACAATAGGGACTGAGCTCACACTTTTTTGCCATACTAAATTGAACCTTATCACCGGCGCATAAAGGCGTTCTTGACAGACTAGCAAAAGTGTGTCCACATGAGAGGGTCAAAGTTGGGGCTGGTGTCCCTCTCGCACGTGTGACCAGTGTTAAAAAATTACTATAGTAGAGTCTGGCTAATGAAAGTTGAGCCCGAAAAAACGTGGCAATTTCAAAAATATTGGAGCTGGCAACACATTGATAACATGGTTTCTTTTTTATTAATTCTAATTAATTTACAGCACTTACTTTACTAATTTTTATGGTGTTATTCATTATTATTTATAGATTTCGCTGTTAACTTTTACCGAAATTCAGTTCAGTTCAGTTTTTAAAATTAAATGGCTTCAGTCCATTGGGACTATTTCGCCAGTGTCAAGGTGATATGAGCTAATAAATATTAGTAATTTTTGTACGGTAAGTACGACATTGTACGGTGACTTAGCACTTGTAAATTGATAGCTAGATTTTACAAGAGCACGTGGACTACCGGCCGTTTACGACAAAAAAGAGGCTAAACGCGTTTCGAGAACAATTCTTCATCAGCTTCTCACTACACCATTAGTTTACTGCATAATACGCTATCAGTATTACACTTTAAACAACATTAATGAGTTAAAGAAAAATAAATTATTCACGACACGAAACCGCTATGATGGCGTCCCAACCGGAAGTCTTTACCGAAATTCGTTAAAGTGACAGTCACACTGACAGATGACAATCGATGATATGACATCCAGAGTTGCTGTTTTAAAAAAATACGGTTCAACTTTCATTAGCCAGACTTTAGTAGTATTTTTACCTGTATGATAACTAAGTTTATAAACTTCTTAAATTATTTTCGTATTATATCGAGGCAAGGGTATTAATACCTTGTAACGAATTGGTAAGTCATTATTATGAAGCCATAAAACCAAAAAAATGCGCAATTATTAAAAACCTTTAATTGGGTATTAGTAGATTTGGTAGTAACTTTGAATATTGACTGGTATCCCCAAATGATGACAGTGATGACGTCATTCAAATGATTTTGATAGTGGTAATAAGTGCGAGAGGGACACCAGCCCCAACTTTAACCTCTCATGTGGACACACTTTTTGGCCTAACTACTCATTCTGGTTTAATTATAATTCTGTGCCACATATTGAGCACACCAAAACATGATTACAGAGAAGTAACTTCAACCATGCTTGCGTTTAAAACTATGAGAAAAACGTCGTAATAAGCCTAATAATACCAGGGTAAAAAAAGTCCACATTTTCAGGATATTTCAATGGTTTCACTATTAAAATTAATTAAACATGTGATTAATAATTTATTCATTTAATTCTAAGTTTTCAAATATATGTGTATTATTACATACACCACTAATCAGTATGCCACGTTACTTGGATGGTTATCGAAATATCATATCATTCTTAAAGTAACTTTGTAATTTTTTTATTTATACTTAACGGTACAGTCTTTATCTCGACAAATGTTTAATGTTTTTGGCAATCATTTTACAATTACTTATATCAAATTAAAATAAAACAAAATAAAAACTAAACCTTAACTAAATATTCCTAATTTGTATTTGTGATGTTTAGCAGAAAATTAAAAAAAAGTTGGATATGAGCTAAGTAGCTTTCATATTTAATAAAGCATTATGATAGGTTTTAAACCAGTTTTATAATTTTTAATTAATTATGAAACAACAGCGGATAACGTATTTTTAAGCCGCCAACCAAAGATCATATTTAATATTATAAAAGCATGGTTTCGATTCTTTGAAATGTAATCTATTGGTGGACCGAAAGATTAATATTAAAGCCAGGTTTAGACGAGCAATTAAATTTGCAGAAGTTGACTTCCACGAGTGACTTGCGTCGTGTAAACAGCTAACTTCTGTATTTTTTCAACTTCTGCTAGCTTGCTGCAAGCTCTGCGTGTAAACATCAAAAAATAGACTCGGCAAGTAAACTTCTGCAATTATCGTAGGTTGTACAACTTGCACGTTTAGACGAGCAATAAAACTTGCAGAACAATACTTTTGCAATGTAATGTTCATATGTAAACAGTCGCCGCAAGTTGACTTCTTGCAAGTTTTACAACTTGCAACACTTGCCGCAAGTACAACGTGTAAACACATTTTAGATATCCCTGCAATAACTTTTGTGTTTATTTTGTCGACCGAATAAAGTTTTCTTGCTGGCATGGAAAGTCATCAAATTGATATCGCACTATGAGCAACATGGAGAATTATGGGACACAACGAAACAAAATCAGGAAAAAAATCGCTTTGGCTAATCTAGCCGTAGAATATAATACTACGGATATTGAAATTAACAAAAAGTTTTTCAAATTTGAAAACCCAATTTGATCAATAATAAAAAGAAGAGGAACAACGTAAAAGCGGTCAAGGTCAAATGAAGTGTACACAAGCAAATGGGAATAAAAAAATTACTACTGGGCAACATACACATGCTGCGACTGAAAACTCCATGGTAACTTACAATGAGGGTTCATAAGCATTTTAATTGAATTGTCAAGTTTAGAAGCTACTTTAAAAAACTACGTAATTCACTTCATATGGGTACTTATTGAATTAAATTTATTGATTATGTCAACACATTTATTGTTACACATAAATAGTTTAATAAAACTGTTATTTTTTGTATATTGGTATTTTGTCTTTCAATACTTGGTTTAAAAGTTTCAAGCAAAAAATTAAAGTTTTCTTCACTCATTTTTACATTTTTTTTATACCGTGAAGGTTCTTCTTTTCGTAGTTCGATTAATAAATTGCGTTGTATTCCTATAACATCTCGTCTTAAAATCCAATCTTTTACCCCCTTCCGATTCTTCCGTGTTTTCTTCCCCAGTGCTATTATTATCGCCGCAGCTGCACGCATTTTACTATGAGCGGGCATTTTTAATTTGTAAATATTGTGGTATAATTGCCAACACACTTGTCCCATTTAAACACGTATGCAAGAACTTGCCAGGAAGATCTTGCTAATAACTTCTAAAAAAGACTTGCGACAGAAAAATTGCAGGTAGTCTAAACAGACCAACGATTTGATGCAACAAAAGTTGCCACAAGTTATTGCTAATATAAACAGTCCTGCAAAATCTTCCAGCAAGAACTTGCTTGTCAGCTTGCAGATGTAACTTGTGCTACAAAAATTGCATGTAGTGTAAACAAAAACGCAAGTTATTGCTCAATTTATTGCAGCAAGAACTTGCTCGTCTAAACCTGGCTTAAGACTCTCCATTAAGAACTTGCCAAGACAAACTATCTCTCCAAGCAATTAGGGAGTACTTAGTTGCCAATCCCGGTCTTTACCTACAACTTACAATTTTACTTAAAAACATAATTGTTTTTTTTTCACATGTATTAGTGTTTATTAGAATAAAACAAAATGTAGGTACAGTGATATTGTTTATTTATCAGTTAGTCATTGTCATTACATATTATAACATGCCTTAAAAAACAACGAATCATGTATCTCTATTGTCGAGTGTCAGCTTAGATAAGTTTTTATAACTTTAATTTAAAATGAGTACATTTAAGTATGTCAAATTGTAACATATAATACTTGAGACTAGAGACAGTAGAGACCACAGACTAATAAAAGATACTAGAGACCATATCTTCTTAGTAGTCTGTGCTAGAGACATACTAGACTAAGTAGGTACTTACATGCTAATTAATTCGTTTTTTTTTTAAAAAAAAGCTCGTTCCGACTGAAAGTTATCAACTTATGTCTTTTTGCGTAAGTATGAATAAATAGTGACTTTAAAAAATTTCGAATGGAATGCATTGTTTAAAATTAATTGTTTTCCAGGGCTTGATACCACGCCTGGCAGGTTTCGGAGGCAATTTCACAGAGGGCAGACAAGGCTCTGCCAGTTGAATCATATTCTGAAATGATAACACATAATATTACTTATTAAGTCATATAATACCCAGACTCTTATTAGATATCCTATGTTTTCACAACGCAACCGTCAAAGTAATTCGACCGCGGCGGTCCCGGGTTCGAATCCCGGTAAGGACATTTATTTGTGTGATGAGCAGAACCACACCACAACCCTCCTTTGTTACCGATAACTTTGCTGGCCGATTTATTTATTTATTACAAAAAAATAAAGATATGCGAATTACCAACGTAGCCCCTCTTCCCAAAAATGGAACCGTTAAATGGAGGCTTTTTGTATGCTCCCTCGGTGAAATGGAGAGCACACATGATGACAACCAGGAAGCAAAGAGTGATGAAGGCATGCATCGTGAATCTGTAATCCAAAAACGTACATTAAAAAATTCTGAATCTTAAGTAGTTTTAAAACTTACTTAATAGTCCAACCAAATAACCAATAATAGAGGTATATATTTGAAATAATGAAATGTTAAACTAAAATAACATATCTTTAAACCGAACTTTGTTCAGTTCTGGTACTTACAATAAGTTAAATCTGTTTTATGGACTAGCTACTTCAAATGTTTTTCCTATTTTTGAGATATCTCAAACCTTAGAAGCACCCAAGTATACTGTTATGGGATACCGCCTTGTATCCTGTTTTATACTGTAGCGAAAACAATCAGGTTTCGTATTTAATATTATTAATTTGTTCTGTTTCCCCGCCTGATCTGATTATGTGTGAAGATTGGATGTCTAGTCTATATACAATATTAGAGGAGAAAGCAGACCTTATTGAGTTATCTACAAAATCGTTTTTCCAGCAGATTGAATAAAAAAATTGTACTAATAAAATAAGAATAATGTGTGAATTTGTGGCCTTCTGACTCTTCTGAGATGTTTCCTTTGCGCTATGATATGGGGTTCTTCAAGAAGCAGGTATTTAGGGTTCTCAAAGGTCAGCGTCAGCAAAGCATAAGTGGCTCCCTTGACGTTGTTGCTTATGTCCATAGGCGGCGATGACTGCTTCCCAACAGACGGCTCGTCTGCTCGTTTGCTGTGTGTCATTAAAAAATGCAAAACGTCGAGAAAAGAAATCTATTATAATAAGTAGTTTAAACTAAATCTAATAAATGTTTATAGTCGAAATTCAAACTTATAAGGTAGGTACAGATATTTACATCGATCTCAGCGCGCCTTCACGAACGGTAAAGAGGATGAAACACCGGAGTGGGTTTAGTGGGTAGGGCCAAGTTTCCCCCTCTTGCTATGGGAGGGGAAAGAAACGGCGAGTCCTACACGTCGTGCGTAACTGCATTCCCACTCCGTCAAAAAAAGGGTCCAGATATTTAGTGAAGTGTACCTTATAGGTAAAAGTTGTTATTTTATAAATAAAAACCTACGTTTCGTTTTGGCTAATTATTTTCTAGGAACATGCAAGTTTCAGCTTATAAACCAAACATAAGCCTTTAACTTAGCAAACACTTAAAGGCAATAAACTTCAACTTAAATGGATTTGCGGGTAACTACATTAAGGGTTTAGTAATAGCCTGTGGACATACGAGTAATATGCACTAACTAACTAAGTTATAATCCCTGAAGATTCCCCTATCAGTGTCAATACGCGGTCAGCGAGCGCTAATCCAATAATTGCCCGTGTAGCCGCCATCTTCAGCCTTCGCTCTATAAAATGGCGGGAAACTTTGGCCCTGGCATCAGTTGACGTTTGTCGCTTCTAGTGTTACCAGTAAAAATAACATTGTGAATAAAGGTAAGTTGTAATTTTTACGATGGGGCTCGAAATGTGTAAACTGTGTTTTACTGATAAATGAAAAATAATGAGCACGTGCAATGTTGTTGCGAATATTTTCTACAGATTGTCTTGTCTGATAACAAAGGACATACGGGTATCAAAAAATAATATAAAACCATGCCCCAGTCATCCCTTTTATCGTTTCTAAATAGCATACTTTTGACGGATTTAAAAACATCTCTCTACTTATATTACTAAATTAAAACGGGACTTAATCGCGTAAAACTTACGTTTTATATTTAACCCGACGTTTCGGACATGACATTACGTCCGTGGTCACGGGTAGACTGGCTGGGAGTTGTATCAACATCTTCTAGCTGTACGAGTTTTTCGAACTACCCGCACTTGATTGTCATCAGTCACTTTTACGCTAGGGTTGCCACTCTGCCTACATACAACACTCACGACATCCGATGGTAATATGAGTGAAGATCGTGTTAGTTTAAATCAATATATCTCTCTACTTCTTCTCCTAGTTGCATCTTGCACTAAGAGAATCCGGTTCGAAGGACCAATTCTTTAAAAAAAATCAGGTAAAAAAGATTGCAAAGTAAGATGCTGTTAGGATTTTAACACAGTAAAATGAACATATTTAATGATAACTGTGTTTTGTAGATGGCTGGTGACATGATGAGGTTCACAATCGGAGTAGTCTGCGTGGCGGTCGTACTCTTGTCTTTAGCGGAACTAAGCGAAGCAAACTACAAAAACGCCCCTATGAACGGAATTATGTTCGGAAAGAGGGGGCCTTCTGGTATGTATTTTATTAATTATATATCAAGCGCAGATCCAGCTTTTTGCCCAGGGGGGAGGGGAGGGGGGTCACGTGGTAAAGGCCCAGGCCCCAGGAGAGGGGAGGGGGGTCAAGTGTTCTATTTGTATGGCCAACCTAGGCTCCCCTGGATCCACGCATGTTATATACTTATGTAGTTATTTAATTTATTCTCTTACCGGTAAATAGGTATATATGGAACTGTAACTATCTTTTTCTCCTTTCTTTGATACTATGGCACTCTCGTGAATATGTATACTTAAACATAATTAAAATTAAAATGTCTTAAAGGGCCTGTGCTGTTGGTTTCGGCCCCACGCATGCCTCCCAAAAGTCCGGGACCCCATGGTCTCGAGATATAGAAAAGAAAACAAATAAATACTAATTTCTGAATTGGTGACAGAATAGGCAAACCAACTATGATTGAAAAATAAAATGTGTGTAGGTATTTATTTACAACCTTGTGACCCACCTGCATAAATTCGCGTTTTATTCGTTGTCTTTTAGTAGCTATGGTAATATTTAAAAAAATGCATACCTATTTTATGTTTTATAACATCAGCTCTAAAACTGTGTATTTTTTTTTGATAAACGTTTAATTTTGTTTCAGAATATGACTCCCGGGGCAAGACCTTTACCGCTCTATGTGAAATCGCCACGGAAGCATGTCAAGCGTGGTTCCCGTCTCAAGAAAACAAATAAAACTGGATAATGAAACTTCACGCAACTATAACTAATATTTTTGGTCATGGATTACGATACTGATAGAATGTTATTCCCTATTAATAGAAATATGTAAACTGTACTAGCAACACTGACACGCTTATCTTTTAAAATTTAGAAATGTTTTCCTTAAATATTAGGTAAAAATTATAAGTATATATTATAAAGGCTGGAATATTTTCAGGTTATTCGAGTCTAAAAGTTTAATAAAACATGGCGATGCATTAGCTATTGTTGTTTTATTTATTTAGGTCAATATAAAATTGATAGTCGATTTGACCTACATTTTATTATTGTGAGTTGGTAACCCTCGTGGGAAAATTAAGATAAGAATGACTTTCTTCGCGATTGTTTTCAGTTTTTTTTATATTCCAACTAGTTTCTTATAGGAGTTTATGAATTCTCTCATTAGACTAGTATGAGGTTTCCTTGTGGGGAGAAAATCTTTCTTTATTAGATATCAGCTGTGATTAGCGATTATTGATAAAAACATTTGACATCTGTCAATAACAATGCAATGCAGTGACGTTTCGCATTGTAAAAATTAGCGAATTCGAATCTACCTTGTTTCTAAAATGAATTATCAAAGTTCTGATTTAGTGGTGAAATAATGTTATAGAACACAGTTCCTTCATTCAACCAGGATTGTAACTTAAAAGCAAAATGACTACAAAAGAGCTTTACACGAAGGTAATAATTAATATTATTTTGGCATAGGTACCTAAAACATTTTAAATTTGGAATAGTTTTTTCTTAATTTATAGTTTTCACGGCAGTATGTGGCTTATTGGGATCAGAGAACTTGTAATAGACAAAGTTTACATCACTATGTTACTATGCTTGAGATAATTTCTTGTCTAATGTTTTATTCATTAGGTTGTAAATTATCACTTCAATCTGTTCACGGTAAAGATCACCGTATACATTATATCATGTGTTCACAAAACAAAATTGCAATGTTAATTAAAGTACCTACTGATATCAATGATAATATCCTGTTTTATTATTGTTACTTTTTTTGAGTGGATTATGAATGTGCCAATGATTATCTGTATGATTATTACGTTTATGACCGCTTATTGATTAAAATCAAACTACACAGTAGCTGCTCTTTTTTCAAAAATTCATCACAAGGATTCATATAAATGTAGGATACTATAATTCACTATGAATATAAATGTAGGAGAAATAAATTGTTTATAAATATATGCTTAATTAATTTAGGTCCTGTGAGTATATTAAAAAAAAAGATACTTTTTCTTTTTGTTACGGGGAAATGGGAGTGTGTCGCTGGCAATATTTTATGACATTTTTTTTAAATGGTTAGAACAAAAACAAAAAAAAGGATTTACTAATTTGTCATCTTGATTTGACTGTTATTCAACAGTTCATTTTATGGAGATTAGAGATAAGGAGCGATAGCTTGAAGTATCAGAAGTGCACATATAAAAGAAAAGATAGGTGGCGCTGTGGCGCAATAGCAGGTACATTAGGGTTTGACAATCTCTTAGCCTTCTCGGTAGTGACCCCGCCTACGGAGCAAGAGGTACCGGGTTCAAATCCTGATGAGAGCTTTTTTTTTTACTAACATTTTTTTAATATTCAAAAATATTTTGTTTTGTTACAACTTTTCAAAATTTAATTCGCAAGAGTTATAACATTACCTAAGAATCCTAAGATGGGGCAAACAATGTAAAAGGGTTTAAGTTGACTTTTGTATAAATAAAACAATAACTAAACACAATTAAAATACACAAAACAAAAATTAAAATATAAAAAAAACAAAAAGATCGCTGTCAGGATTGAACCTAAGATCATCTGCATACGAAGCCAGCGCACTACCACGGGACCACGTCTTGACCTGCTCAGTCCGACAAAATCAGCCTAGAGAAAAGAATGTCTAATGTCATGTTACGTTGCTGATCATTGAGCGAGACATGCGCTCCAAGCGGAGAGATTTGTAACTGCAATTACAAGGCCTCAGCCGGTCATTTTTGAGACTGTTCTACTTCGACTGATGTTTCTCCTTACCTCTATTCTCCCTGGTTCATTTATTAATTACAATTTCAATGTATCAAAAATGTTCCTGTTTCTGTATGACTCTGAAATTTATTAGATAATTTAGTATCTTTCCCTTTAACATTTGAACTCTAATTGTGAAGTATTGGCCAGCCAAGAATTAGTCTGCAAATTTTCAATAGAATTTTAGGGTTAAGTTTAGTAAGTGAGATACCTACATCATCATCAGCCATACTTTTCCCACCACTGGCATAGATATAAATAAGTATTTTCCAGGGGGCCCGGATATGGGTGGAACACCCCGAGAAAGTCTGGGAGAGTGCAACGGTCACTGCAGACTACCGCTCCGGAGTCCTTATTGCCAAGTTAGACCAGACTGGCGAGATACGACAAATCAAGGTAATTTAACTTTTTCATTAGCCAGGATAATTTCTAATTTTATATTAGACTCTTGGTGCAAAACAATGATTTGAAAATAATGGCATTTTAGTGGTGTATTGCTGCTCTTTAAGTTTCACATCATTGGGAAACTTTTAATATGTTACTAGATATTAAGAACTTCACAGAAAATGACATACTTTTTCGTTTTAGCTAAAGACTAACATATTAAGAACTTTTGGTAGCTACATAGAGGTACGCTCCCAGATTCTGTTGACATTTGTAGCGTTACTAAACAAAGGGCACCATATTTTCGCTTAAACATGAGGATGCTATAACCATAGAGGATAGAGGAATAAGTAAGGGAAGAGTTGCAGTAAATGTGAGTTATTTTGTATAGGCATAGTTAAGTGACATCTAGCGACAATCACACGTCAATCACGCGTCAACGTAAATTATCAGTACTGCTACTTGTCAATAGATGTCGCGACGAACAAAGAGTCTAATGCTCACCAATTTTTAGCTAATCTTACAATGATGTTAATCAGTATTCTGTTTTCAATTCCTTCTGCTTGTAATATAAGTTGTAAACTGTTCTAATATTAAATTTTTGGCAGAAGAGACACTGTTGCCACCTAGTATCGAGTAGTGGTACTGATAATTCACGCTATTTGATGCGTGATTGTCGCTAGATGTCACTTAACATTGCCTAGAGAAATAACTCGCATTTACTGATGTATGGAGTATACTCTTCTTTTACTTATTCCTCTATGCTATAACAGATTACTGGTATAAAGTTACGAGCATCGTCCTTATGGTAAGCGACCATGAGGTGCCTTTTAATTGAGACTGTCACATTCAATTGGATTGCCTATCTAATCGAGTTGGTACAGTCAACCAATTGATTCCTAGGCCACTGTAGAACCTTCTCACAGTAAACGTTAGAGTGACTTCTATGGGAAATAAAGCACGGTGTGAATAGGACTGGGTTCTATATAAAAAAAACTTTATTGCCACATCTTAATACTAAGTATACAGAAGATTACAGTACATTATATAGTGGACTAGGATTCAATTTGGTTGACTGTACATCAGCATGACCTTGAGTGCCTCAATACCTCAATTATTTAGTCACAATAAGTCTTGAATGCTTTACTTTGAATGGACTTTTACAAAGGATGGCAACATCCTTTTAATCCCTACTACAATACTTTGGCACACCCACGTTGTCAGTAGAAAACAAGCGCAATTTTTTCTATGAGAGGTCCCTTCTCATCTACACTTTTTAATTTTGATCCTTTTTGTACTGACAAAGTGGATGTATGTGACTATAATATTGTTTAGTTTAGTTTATTTCTCTCAAAAAATCGAAATTGTGAGTGACGTACATGATGTGTAGGCCCCTTAGTACCCGGGCCATTTTTTTTCAAAGTTGTCCACCCCACTTTTTTTGTAAAATGGGTATTTTATACGCGATTCGTACTAAGAATTGCGAGGTGTTTCGATCTTGATAGGAAAAAAAAAGAAATGTCCCAAGATTTCCAAACAAAATGAAAAAATTGTAACGGAATGGGAAAAAAACCTTGGGACACTTTTTTCTCCTATTAGGATTGAAAGACCTCGCAATTCTGAGTGAGAACCACAAAAAATTCCAAATCCAAAAAAAATGGGGTGGACAACTTTGAAAAAAAAAAATGGCCGGAACCCTGTCACAGGCGGTAAATCGCTTTCGCGACGTACCGTAGCATTGCGTGGGTGCATTACGCATACGATGTTAAGGTGCCTTGTGTTATAACAATTGGTACTATTGATGTTTATTGACGATTAATAACGAGTTACTTCACAGATAAAAGATGAGAACCAAATGCCCCCCTTGCGGAACCCCTCACTCCTTATCGGGCAGAATGACCTTACATCGCTGTCATATCTTCACGAGCCTGCTGTACTCCACAATCTTAGAGTCAGGTATGTTAACTATATTAACAAGGCATAAAAAAACGAGCTAGGCTAGCCATCAGATATAGGTCATCCGTATCAAACGCTTCATCATCACTGGCCACATCTTAGCAGATGATTGTTGCAGTGATTTTATTGTGTAGTGCCGGTACATCGTCTTTGGTGGCTTAGTAGTCCGATGGCAGCACGACACCTTTGGCCACATCTGTCACAGGTGAAACGTGAGTCAAGAGGAGGAGGAGCTCTGGAACGGAGACTTTTCTGCTTAAGGTTGTCGAGCCAGGCTTTGTCGTGCTCCGTCACCCCGTCGGATAAGTCACAGCGCCATTCAGGTCTCATGCTAGCGCATCTGACGCTTACGTTAAATCAAAAAAGGAAACTTCCCTTAAACGTTACTTAATTGTAAAGAAACTTAAATTTGTCATATTTAAATTTTAATTTATCCCAAAAATTATATTAACTAGGTAAGATTTCCAATAGGTTAATATCATAGGTTGTCATTAAAGGTAAAGAATGGGAACAAAATGACACCCTTGTTGCACTTCCTTCACTCGCAGAAAAGGGACTACGGGTAATAGATGCGTTATTTGTTCAAAATGCGGTTTTTTTTAAACGTAATTGGAATGTTTTTAAATTAAAAAGGGGGACTCACGGAATTCTAAATCATTTTTACCACTTCTCAAGAGAAATCACGCCAACATTCCAAACAAAATTACCCATGAATGAGTCATATTGAACATTACATACGGATATAGATATACTTATCTACATCCGAACTCGTGCATATCTATCGCTAGGTACCTACGTAGTGCGTAAATATGACGCTTACGTGTCTCACATAAAGGGGCGTATAACGCACATTGGTAAAGCCTGACCAGATATATATGGGGTAGGGCTGTAGGGGGTAGGGCATAGCGAATGATATTCCGCTTTGTGTGGTAGGGCACAGCACAGCGGATATCATCTCGCTCGAATCTAGAGCAGAGCCCAACTGGGGTAGTACCTCCGCCTTACAGAAGACCGCAGCCAAATAGCACTAGACCCTACTCATAGTGTTGTGTTCCTGCCGGTGAGTAAGGCTGCCAGAGCTCAACGAGGGTGCGGTGTGCTAATGACGGGGCTATCGGCTATAGAAACGAACTAAAGTTAGTTGCATCCCTGTAAATAAGGCACTGGTGCCACTGCGAGTTAGTAAGCTATGAGATATCCATACTAATATAATATTATAAATGGGGAAGTGTGTATGTCTGTTTGTCCGTCTTTCACGGCAAAACGGAGCTACGAATTGTAGTGTTTTTTAAGTGGATATAGTTGAAGGGATGGAAAGTGACATAGGCTACTTTTTGTCTCTTTCTAACGCGAGAGAAGCCGCGGGCAAAAGCTGGTCGGCTATAAAAACGAACAAAAGATAAGCACGGGAGTGCAAATATCTAAAAGAGACACGGCGATATTGATAGCTCACCGCTGGGCGAGTAACTGTAAACATCGCCGTGTCTCTTTTATTTGCACGGGAGTGCTTATCTTTTGTTCGTTTTTATAGCCGATAGCTCATAGCTTACTAGCTCGCGGTGGGACCAGTGCCTAACGGCCCAGCCACGACATTGGTCTAAGCGCGAGAGCGGTGAGCGGCAGCCATACGTGCGAATGAAAAGTCCCATCGCTGTGTCTCGCTCCAATGTATGGCCGCCGCTCACCGCTGTCGCGCTTAGACCAATGTCGTGGCTGAGCCGTAATAGAGACGCGATGACCGTTCGAGCGAGTTATGCGATAAACTACAAAATCGCTCGCACTCTCTTTTATCATAGATTAAATATAACCAGATCATACCATCCCATACATTAAAATGCGACCGCCTAAGACCGCGCTTACACTCCACCACACATAGATGGCGCCACAAAAAAAATGTCTTGTAGCTTTCGATTATACTTGTAGATGGCGTTAAGTGTCACTTTTGACATAGATTTACGGCTCGGAATAGACACTTAATGCCAATCTACAAATAATCGGTGGCAACAAGGCATTTTTTGTGGCGCCATCTATGTGTGGTGGAGTGTAAGCGCGTTCGTAGGCGGTCGCATTTTAATGTATGGGATGGTATGATCTGGTTATATTTAATTTATGCTTTTATTTACACGGGAGCGACTATCCTTTGTTTGTTTCTATTGCCGATAGCTCATCAGTTGCTCGCTTCTAGTGAGACCAGTGCCTAAGTCGTTAAAGTCAACTGTTAACCTTAAAAAAATCTTGATTATGTGATGGCTATGTCACGGCCTTGACAAGTTGAATGATGTCCTACGTACTTAAGTAATCAGTCCACTAGAGATATCAAGATAATCAAGATATGTCTTGGTTTTGTTTATACTATGTCTGGTCTAGTTGATACGTCAAACAAATCACTTAAGACATTGAGAATTAAAAAAAAAAATTGTTTTACTGATTTCCTGTCCGCGACGGTACAGTCAGCCAAAAAAGTGGTTTACCACTTTTCGACCTTATGTGTTTAAAATGGAGTCGAAAAGTGGTAAACCACTTTCTTGGCCGACTGTACCTATACAGGGTGTATTTTGATAGCGGGTCAGTAAGGGCAGCTATGGGATTCCGTGGTCCTACGTGAAAATGGTCTAAGGAAGGAGACCGATTTTGGAAAAAACATACATCAGTGTGCGAGAAAAAGGGCATTTTTGACAAACTTTTTTTTGACGCCAGTCGGTCCCATTCAATTTGTGGCTCATTAGTATACTATCGCCTATAGCCCAAAGAAACTATCGATACTCAACAGGAATGGAATCGATTGGCATCAGAAAACACCATGCGAAAAAATTTTTTTTTCATACACATTTAACACATTGTATTGGAAAAGTTTGATTTTGTCGCGATTTGTGACTTTTCTAGCCTGAAATTTTTCTGGTCCCATACAAGCTTTTGATCCTGGATAGAAATGGGATCGATTTTCGTCAAAAAAAAAGTTTGTCAAAAATACCCTTCTTCTCACACCATGTATGTTTTTTACGAAATCTGTAAATGCCATTTTTCATCAGTTTGAAATCGATGGATGGTCTCCTTAGACCATTTTGGCGTAGGACCACGGGATCTCATAGATGCCCTTACTGACCCGCTATCAAAATACACCCTGTATATGGCACGGCCAATAATGCTGTGACAGATCATTTTAACGAGAAACTGACATGCGAAATTTATATAATGTTATGTGTAAATTACGTTGGTACGTTTGAAAATGACGCGTTTTGGATGAGTAGGTACAAATATCGTGTTTAAAGGAGTAACAGCTGTGTAAACGGTTTTGTGGCATCTTAATTATTTAATCCATACTTAATATTATACATGGGAATTTGGGAAAGTGTGTGTGTCTGTTTGTTGGTCCGTCTTTCACGGCAAAACGGAGCGACGAATTGACGTGGTTTTTTAGGTTAAGATAGTTGAAGGGATGGAGAGTGACATAGGCTACTTTTTGCCTCTTTCTAACGCGAGCGAAGCCGCAGGCAAAAGCTAGTATAGTATATTTCTCATTTGTGGCTTTCCGTTACAGTAGGGTCCTATGTTTCATTTGCAATAAGGACGTTTTTATCAGATTTACTACAGAATATATTAGTTCATTCATTCATTCATTTATTTATTGATAAAATAATATATTTTACATGTGAATATTCTTATTTAACTTAATTTTAATTAAGTTTAAATTCGGCACTTATTATTATTATTGGTACAAGTACAAGTATAGAAGGCTCACTGCTTTGATGTTCACGAAATACCGCCTTTCAGCGAGCAGCCGATATTGAGTTCTATTGCGCCTAGCGAAGGTCGTCATCACTGAATGGGCCGCGAATGCGCGGTCTCGGCATGTACAGTCAACCAATTGAAACCCTAGGCCACTCTACAACCATGTCAAAATGACAAGCAGTAAGAGATTTCTTACAATCTGATTTATGAAGTCACTATGACATGGTTCCACGGTGGCCTGTACCTGTAGCGCTCCTGGATTTACGTTGAAAAATCATATGAAACCTTTATAACTGTCTCGAAAGTAAGGCTCAAACAATATTTCCTATTTCAGATTCTGCGATCGCAACGCCATCTACACATACTGCGGTATCGTGCTGGTCGCTATCAACTCTTACAACGAATTGCCTATTTACGGTAAGTGTTATAGATAGATAGATAGAATACTCTTTATTGGCACACCTCAGCAAAAGATATAGTGGAGACAAAACAAATGATTATAAATAGACTCAGACAACTGGCGGTCTTATCGCTAAAGAGCGATCTCTACCAGACGACCTATATGTTATATTATGTGGGTCTGTAGCGAATAAAATGTTCGATGCCCGTCTTGTAGGTATGGTATGAGGATATAACTGTATAACGATTCGACGACATAATAAAAAAAATCAAAATTCAAAATATTTATTCAGCAAGTAGGCCACAGGGGCACTTTTACATGTCAACGTTACATTTGAGATAAATAATATGGGTCAACCAAAGACATATGTAACTCCGTATAGACGGATAAAGTCGAAAAAAACGTACTTCAAAGCCATAGAGAAAAAGGGTACCGTGGCGTAGATGGCGTTACACCTTTGGGGGACGCTCGTCTAGATGGCGCTAATATTCATATTTGACATTTTAACACATATCAAGCTAAGAATATGGGCCAAATTGTCAAATCTGACGTTCAAAAGTTTTAAGCTTGTGTCGAGAGATGGCAGTCTATGCACTGTGATTACACATTTTACTTTGACAGTAACTCTCTAGATATATAACACTCGATCCTCTTTGATTCAACTAAAGTAAAAAACTACTATTTGATATTCGTGTGAAATCTGTTTAAATGACAACTGATCGTAAAAATGTTGTGTTGCAGGTGATGAAACCATCAACGCGTACCGCGGTCAGTCCATGGGAGACCTGGATCCTCACATTTTTGCCGTTTCGGAGGAGGCCTACACCAAGCTTGAGAGAGAGCGGCGAGATCAGAGTATCATAGGTAATACAAGCGCTTATAGCGCCATCTATTAAGAGGAAAAAAGGACTAAAGTCGCCGTCAATACAATTTGTGAACAATTGGGCATTTCTTTTTTTTTTGCCAATATTTTTTTTTATTGTTTTGTAACAAAATAAGAAAAAATTGTATGGGACAATTTTTTTAACTACTAGAATTGAAAAGGCTAGTAATTCTGAGTAGAAACAGCATATTTTTTTTCAAAAATATCACACTTCATACGGGTCAAAATTAATTAAAGGTCATTAAAATTTTGCTGGCTCCTTGTTGAGCCGGCGGGTCTTGAAAGATGCTTGAAAGGTTAAAGATGCCGTTTCGAATCCGGCCTTCACCACTAGATGGCGTCGTCACATCTTTGGGAGAATTTAACATCTATTTGATTTTCGTTTTTCATCGATTCAATTATTATTTGACAGTGAGCGGCGAATCAGGAGCCGGCAAAACTGTGTCAGCGAAGTACGCAATGCGTTACTTTGCGGCCGTGGGCGGGAATACCAGTGAGACGCAGGTCGAGCGGAAAGTGCTCGCTTCCAGTCCTATCATGGAGGTAAGTTGGAAAAGCTTTCGACAAAAATTACCGTTACTATTAAAGGTGGGACCAGTGCCTTACCTGTTTTTTTTTTACACTTTTTTAATGCTTACCTTTTACTGTTTTAATCCGCAGGCCATCGGCAACGCTAAAACGACTCGCAATGACAACTCGTCCCGCTTCGGAAAATTCATTGAGATTCATTTCGATGAGCTATACCGGATATCCGGTGCTAGTATGAGGACTTACTTGCTCGAGAAAAGTAGAGTGGTGAGTATTAGTTGTTAACTACATCACTAGATGGCGCCACTTTCATTTGTTATTCCGACACGGCCATCCTGCAGTAGACATGTCCTCGTGTAACGACTCTAACGACACATTCATAGAGATCTATTTCGAGGAGCTATACCGGATATTCGGCGCTAGTATCAGGACTTACTAGCGTGAGAAAAGCCGAGTGGTGAGTATTAGTTGTGAATTACATCACTAGATGGCGCCACTTTTATTTGTTATTCCGACACGGCCATCCTGCTAGAGACACGTCCTCGTGAGTTTTATGAAAACTTTTATGGTACTGGTTTTTATTAGCAAATAAGATGTTCGTGAGATTTATCCGATTTTTTTACCCATATAGACATGTATAGGTAGCTCCGACGACTCTTTTTCATTCTGTGAAAAAAACGTGTCAAGGTAAGACTTAGGTAGTATAGATATCCATGAAAGGCTTACATCACTGACTATATTTTCATTAAGTCATTATTGTGAATAATAACAACACATTTAATAGTGCATTGAACAAATAATAAACTAATTACATTATGTTACAGGTGTATCAAAGTTCAGGAGAGAGGAATTACCACGTGTTCTACCAACTGTGCGCCGCGGCGCACAGTATGCCCGAACTGCAACTAGGTAATAAAAATAGAGATTTATAGACAAAAAATGGGGCACTATCTAGGGTTGTAAAAAAACGGTTTTTTTTCTGGCTTGAAAAAAAAACATGAAAAAAAAACCGTGAAAAAAAACAGTTTTTTTTCTGGAGTATGTTTTTTTTCTAAAGTACGAAATCTCAAAATTTGCAAAGTAGTTAATACTTTTATACGGTTTTTTAGACTTAATGTTAACTATTAAACGAATTTAATCAAATAACTTTAATTTCTGGTCTTATAAAAGTAACATTTACGAAATCTGTAGTTTGTAGTTATCACTATTTACTGTTGGCAACACCACCGCCTCTCCACGCTACACGCCGCATCGGGGATTCCCCAATAAACGTTTGTATACTGAATTAAAATGTACGTTATTGTTATTGAAACACGTTACAACTCACGAAAAACCGTTATTGTCGTATTGTTTGTTCATCTGAAAAAAAACCATATTTAGAAAAAAAACCAAGGTGCTCGGTTTTTTTTCATGTTTTTTTTCATAATTCTGAAAAAAAAAACATTTGGTTTTTTTTCTATTTACAACCCTAGCACTATCTCAGAAACCGGTTGTGATTTATAACCGCCCGCTTGTATGGCAAGTACCCGCTCAGCGGATTCTCCGGTATGTAAGCAAAGTTCTTGGTTGCGAAAGTGTTAATCTGTACAAGATACGGCTCAGCTCTTTATTGAATATCCCTGACGATAGGCTTACCCTTTGAAGTGCTTACTCGTTCATTTCACTTAGCTCTAGGAAAGGGTTATCCTTTAGAGATACCGCTTAAATGAAAGGGTAACCCATTCATTATTATGGCAGTTATATACATTGGACTACTATAATTATTGGACTCTCATCATCCTCCTTGCGTTATACGCTTTGACAACTATTACCAAGATTTGGTGTAGACACTAGTTTACGAAAGCGACTGCCATCTGACCTTCCAACTCGAAGAGTAGAGGCCTTATTGGGTTTAGTCCGGTTTCGTCACAATGTTTTCCTTCACTGAAAAGCGACTGGCAAATATCAAACGACATTTCGCACATAAGTTCCGAAAAACTCATTGGTACGAGCCGGGGTTCGAAATTGCGACTTCCAACTATTTTGATTGATATCTAATAACCCATTTCTTGCTGCTCAACCTGAAAAATACTTGTTTCAGACCACCAAGACTCGTTCCACTACTTAAACCAAGGCGGCAGTCCCGACATAGATGGCGTCGACGACCTGAGAGCATTCAACGAGACGAAAAACGCACTTACCACCTTAGGCAAGTACCACCTACCACCATTCTGAAACGAATAGTTAATGATGACATCATCCAAAAATTTAAATTAAAAAGAACCCTACATGGTGGACCGATTTTCATCAAACATGGCTAAGAACACTCCCGATTAATTCTGCTTTCAATAAAAAAAAAACTAAATCTAAATCGGTTCATCCGTTCGAAAGCTGTGATGTCACAGACACTCAAACTTATAACACCCCGCTGTTTTTGCGTGGGGGTAAAAATATGAGTCGTGGCCTGTACTTTCGTTAAATGCCAAACCAACTAAAAATGCCTATATTGATAACACGCCAAATTTACCTAAAGGTACCTTATCACACATGTATTTATCAGGTCAATTTATATTAAAATAACTTGAACGTTCATAAAATGCCAAATCTACCAAAATGCCTAAATGGATAAATGCGATTTTTCCCAGAAGGTCCCTTATCACATTTAAATTGATTAGTTCAATTTCGTGTAGGATATTTTAAATTAATTGGCATCTTTTTGTGTAGTTTTTTTTTAAATATATTATATTAATTATAATTTGTTAACAGGTGTGTCAGAAACGGAACAACAGAACATGTTCACCATACTAGCCTGTATCCTCCATCTTGGCAATATTGAGCTCACGTGCGAGCCAGATTCGGGGGATGTGGAAGAAGATGGAGCTTATATCGATGTGAGTACTATCTAAATTCGTTTAGGCTGCGGTTTTACTAGAGTTATACTTACTCTAGAATGCGTAGCGAGTGCAGATCTCTAGTCGCCATCGGAAACACAGTTAGTCAGTATGTATCTTACAACATGGAATATTTAAATTGGTACCGAGAGCTACCTGATCCCATTCTGCTACGCAAATAAATTAGGAGACCTTGCAAATCTTTTGAATTGAAGAGTTATTAATATTCACAATGTTTTCTTTTGCTCGTCGCACCAATCACCGAAAATCGTCTTAAGTGGTAGGGCCACGTGAGCAGACGTAGGGATGATCATGTCGTCGTGGTCGCTTTAAGAATTCCGGAACTTAAGAGAGGCCCTGGCCGCCGCCCGGCGACCTGGTGGTCAAACGTAGAAAAAGACCTCAAACAATCACAGATGTCAAAAGAGACAACTCAAAATAGAGTAGCTTGGCGCAGGAGAGTGAGAAGGCCCGACCCTAAATAAAGGGAACAGGGAAAGAAGAAGAATATTTTCTTTTGCTGTTTTGATTTTGTTAGAATTTTTAACTGTTTTATTTTCGCAGCCGAACGACAAGCACCTACAGATCGTCTGCTCGCTTCTCGGGGTGGCGAAGCCGGAGCTAAGTCGGTGGCTGACGCATCGGCGCATCGCTTCAGCACACGAGGTACGTCAAAAATGGTATAGATTTGTACGCATTTCTGCCAGACTAAATGGAACGTCATCTTCATCATCACTATAAGTGATAGGACTAAAAATTAAAACTTTGAAAACACCCCCGACTGTGACATAGTAGACCGATTTTCATAAAACATGGCTAAGAACACTCCCGACTAACTCAGCTTTCAGACAAAAAAAACTAAATCTAAATCGGTTCATCCGTTCCGGAGCTACGATTTCACAGACAGACACACACACACACACAGACAGACAGACAAACAGACAGACAGACAGACAGACACGTAAAACTTATAACACACCGTCGTTTTTGCGTCGGGGGTTAAAAAACGGTCTATATATCGTACAACCAGAATGCTGTATCTGACTTTCACCAGTTATGAACATTCTAGCTGGTGTAAGTTTTTAACCCCCGACGCAAAAACGACGGGGTTTTATAAGTTTGCCGTGTCTGTCTGTCTGTGTGTGTGTGTGTGTCTGTCTGTGGCATCATTGTAGCTCTTGAACGGATGAACCGATTTAGATTTAGTTTTTTTGTTTGAAAGCTAAGTTAGTCGGCAGTATTCTTAGCCATGTTACATGAAAATCGGTTCACTATGTCGGGGTTTTTTTTTTAGTTTGGCATTACAGCTAAATCAAATGAACCCCTATCAAATGAACCTATAACCCATACAAGATGCAATTCTCTAATTTAACTTATCTGTCGGTTACTACTTTTTCGTATCTTAATTCGATGAATAGATTCGGAATCTTCTCTTTACATGCGCAATTATATAACAGTTTTGAAAATTAATATATACATGAAGTAGATTGCATTAATTTTTAGACAGATGTATTAATTGTTTTTTTTTTCTAGGTGATTGTGTCCCGGATGGACACACATCGCGCCGCATTCGCTCGCGACGCGCTCGCGAAGAGAATGTACGGCGAGCTGTTCGCTTGGCTCGTCAAGTGTGTGAACCGCGCGCTCGAGACCGAACAGAACAAGAGCCATTTTATTGGTGAGCTTGAAGCTTTTGTGATATAAAATGGTGACAAACAAGTGTACGAGTTGCCTGGTGACAAACGGCTGTCGCAGACGTCAAGAGTTTAATAATGTTGGAGGAAATTGACAAAATGCCAATTTTGCCAAAAGGTAAATGTAGAATACACCAATATTTTAGTGACAAAGCATGGCGGTGCCACTATAAACGTGCCATACATACAAAAACTCACTCATATACTCCCAAACGGGGTAGGCATAGCATATGAGACTGATCAAAATTCAGTGCCACTTTTGGTCATTAAGGAGGAAGTTGTCAAAATGCCAAAATTAATAAAACAATAGGTAACATAGTTGAAATTATCCAAATGCCAGTTTTGCAAATAATTTCCGTCAGTTCCGTAAAATAGTCAAAATGCCAAGTTGGCCAAAAAGATTGTAGTAAAAATAAATAAGAAGTATAATGAATAAAAATAATGAATTGATTTCAGATCTATTAATCCTAACAGGATGAATCTATCTCTTGAGATTTATTGCATTAATCCAGCTTTGCCATAAGTACATTACATTGCCTATAATAACTAAGTATCAACTTAAACATGTACCTTTTTAGGTGTATTGGACATCTACGGGTTCGAAACGTTCGAGATCAACTCATTCGAACAATTCTGCATCAACTACGCCAACGAGAAGTTGCAGCAACAATTCAACTCGCACGTCTTCAAGTTAGAGCAAGATGAATATATCAAAGTACGTGCTTATATTTTAGAAACTTAAACCTACAAAAAAATAATCTCGGCTTTATAGTTGGTACCTTCATTCTTCCTATTATATTCACAAATCTTGGTAGCGTCAAAGATTTCACACATCACTATCATGTTTTTCAATTGACCTCAATAAGAATGGCCAACCTTTTACTTAGGAAAACGAAATAACGACTTAATTTCAACGAAAACCTAGATTTGATTTAGTGGTGATAATCACCATGGCGCATTCTTTGACTCTTATGTTTACACTATAAATAAAAGGTACAATTTGACTAATCTGCATGCCGTCTTCAATGATGTGTCAAGCTTAAAATTGCCAAGAAGTTGATATTGATCTACGAAAAACAGAAATAATTTAACTACCAAGGAAGGAGAATCTCGGCGTATTCCCATTCGATAAAACCAGAAAGTGCTGTTTTACGAATGGCATTTTTGTCCACACTATTGTGAATCCTATAACTGTTTTACAGGAAGAAATATCATGGAAGATGATCGACTTCTACGACAACCAGCCTTGTATAGATTTAATAGAGGACCGTCTCGGAGTCCTAGCGCTGCTGGACGAGCAGTGCCGCGTGCCGCAGGGTTCCGATCAGGGCTTCGTGGCCAAACTGCATGAGAGCTGCCACAAGTACCCGCACTTCATGAAGCCCAGATTTGGGAACCAAGGTATATACATATAATTATTTTATTGTCAATTGGTTTCTGTAAAATGTATAAGCTCACAGAGCCACAAATAAAATTATTTATAAAATCTTTAAATTAACCAAAAAGAAAGAACTTATGTAGAATATATACTACTGATGAAATGTCTTTCTTGAAAAATCTAAGATATTTATTCAAAAAGTCTAAATGCTACTTTGATTTTTATTGAACATACATATGTCTTACATGTTCAATATCGATGTAATTAATTACAATTTAAAACAAAACAATTAAATGACACACTAGGATATCATATGCCAAAACGGCCAAAATGCCAAAGTTGCCAAAATTTTGCGTAATTATGTTCCCCATTCGAATTTTTTTTTCATCATGAGATTTGATCATCATCATTTATGAGATAAATTTGTTCCAGCATTCATAATAAAGCACTTCGCCGACAACGTCGAATACCAGTGCGGAGGTTTTCTAGAAAAAAACCGGGACACAGTATCAGAAGAGCAGTTAGAATGCATTAAGTCAGCTACCAGTTGCAGACTCGTCCACGTCATGTTTGACTCCGACCGGGCGCCGGACGCGAGCGCCACCGCCACGCTGCCGCCGCCGTCGCGGCGTCGCACCACGCCCGCTGTGCCGCTCACTAGTCTTACGGTAAATGCCAGTTTGGACAAAAATGCCAATTTGGCAAACAATATGTTACTACAAGTCCCACTGGCCACGTCAAAAATGCCAACTTTTAGTCAAATGCCAAGTTCACTAAAGATGCCAAAACGTGCCAAAATACTATTCTAGCATTATTTTTTGTTGTTGCATAAAAGTTGTCGAGAAATTACAATAATGTTTCTTTTTTCCAGCAACCGCCACGTCGAGCGTCCGGCCAGAAGCAAACGGTCGGCGCCCAGTTCCGGGCGTCCCTCTCAGCTCTCATGGCGACCTTGTCCGCCACCACTCCACACTACGTGCGCTGTATCAAACCCAACGACACGAAACAGCCCTTCCAGTTCCACCCCGCCAGGGCCGTCAACCAACTCCGGTGAGTCGCGCGTTTTCACATTATTCGATACGAATAAGAAGTTTCATACTCTTACGGTAGAGGTCACTACGGGTCCCTTTGACCTAAGTGGTGGAAAATTTCGCTCTGCCTACCCTTCTATGGGATACAGGCGTGATTGTATGTTTGTTTATCCTAGGCCAGTAAATCTAAATGTCTGCCTTTGTTTCAGGGCATGCGGTGTGTTGGAGACTATAAGGATTTCAGCGGCCGGTTTCCCGTCCCGGTGGTTGTATCAAGACTTCTTTAACAGGTAAGCAACTTTAGTTATAAGGGCATTAAATTGGGTAGGTAAAGTTGTAAGAAATTAGAAAAAAAACACCAATAACAGCTAAGTAACAGTGACAGTTGACATCGCTTTTTTTTCTAATTTCATACATTCAGCGCGCGCAAAGGCATTTTCACGGTCAACGGTTCGGAACACCATTGTTCCGTGATGGGAAAGACATATGAATTATACGAAGAGGATCGAGTATTATAGAGAGTTACTGTCAAAGTAAAATGTGTAATCACAGTGCATAGACTGCCATCTCGACACAAGCTTAAAACTGTTGAACCTCAGTTTTGACAAATTGGCCCATATTGTTAGCTTGATATGTGTTAAAATGTCAAATATTAATATTAGCGCCATCTAGCTGAGCGTACCCCAAAGGTGTAATGCCATCTAGGCCTAAGTACCTTTTTCTGTATGGTACTGAGGTACGTTTTTTTCTTAGACTTAATCATTCTGTCTATACGGAATTATATATGTCTTTGGTGATGGGAAAGACATATAAATTATATAAGGTCAGTGCGGGCAAGACCGGCATAGTTTATTTGAAATAAAGTTTGAGTGGATAAAACTACAATTAATGCAGTCTGGCGTAATGCGCATGGTCCTATGGGATAGCAAATATTATATTTTACAAAGCTTTTACAGTATTTTGGTGAAGTAAGGTATTTTTAAGTGACAAAAATCACTTTTTTTAAGGCTCGGCGGGTTGACCGTCCTCCCGCGATGAGCACAGAAAGACCGTCTAGTGCTTGTTGTCGCGTAATTTCATATAAGACTAGGTTCCAAAATCATGATCATTGTTATTTTACGTAATAACGGGGCAGAATGTGCTAGATAACTATTAAAATAACGTTGAAATTTTGAACATATAAGCATTTTTCTATTTATAAGGCAAGACCGGCATATGTCCCGTAGATGGGGTTCATAACCTTTTCTTTTCAGGTCCAGATATTGCATAATACTGTTTTTCCAACGAACACCTGCGAATACAATTTAGTCCCGATATTACAGGCTCATATAAATCCAACTACTTATCTGTTTTTGAAACTATGTTAATTAAGAAAACGTAATAGGATATTAAGATACGTGAATTAGTTTGGTAACATTTCTTAGCAATGCTTGGTTTTGCTATAGTCACTACAGTATGAATGAATGCGTAATTTTTTTCATCACACTCGCACACTAAATGTGATTTTACACGCAGGCGGAGCGTGAGTTATAGAAAAATCGTTCTCCCAAAGGAGTTATGAAATTTCTAGTACCGTATTCAATTTTTTTATCTTTTTACATATTTTTATGTTGCAAGTGTCATGAAAAACATTGTGTGTAACTCGGGGAGTATGAATATTACAAACTCGAGTCTTGGAGGAGCTGAGTGGTTCTTTTCTGTTCAAGGATTTTATGTTGCCAGTATAACATATTAATTCAATGAAAAGAGTTTTGACATTATATTTCATGATCGTTTATAAATTGTTGTAGATTATGTTCGTACTACTGATTTGCAGTAGGTATATTCATTATTAATATTTTGGTAATTTCCTCATAGGTGACGTGAAAAATTGTATATGTCACATGGTAGCAAAATTATTTCCACCTTGAGCGTTAATACTTGAATCCCTCACTACGCTCAGGATTCTAATTTTGAATCCCGAGCGTAGCGAGATTAGAGATTCCTTTACTTCGTTCAGGATTCAATAAACACCCTTTGCCCCATTTTGCTCGATTACGACTTCAAAAACTCAGTAGAGATTCAGATGTCATTAATACATAAATATTTACATAAATATTTGTATACTTAATACATAAATATTTGTTTCAGTTATTAAAAATAGCAAACAATATACAAGTCATGTCTATACATCTTCTGAAGAATGTATTGATAAAATCTTTTTTTGATGCACTTCCTAACGCCAGCGTATATATCGACGAGGAAGACGAAATGATTTTGCTTGAGAAGTGCACAGTTTGTGCCACTAGTCATAGTTTCGATATGACCCTCTGTGCCTCCAGGGTTCAGTTTCTGCCGTCTGACGAACAACCTTTATCAAAAAATATGTTTTGTCAAGGGTGCGCAAATATTATGTTTTCTGTTTGAATAAATAATTGGATTCAAAATGCTTACTTTTATTTCTAAAAATACATAACTCTCTTTTGAAATATTTGTCGCCGCATGTTGCACAATCTCTATACAAACACTACCATCTTAAATATGATGATGAGTAATGCAGTGTAAGTAGGCTTAGTTCTGTTCACCACTTATAATTCTTCACAACTATGTCATTTTTATTTAATACTTTCGAATGATATTAGTAACACCATACGAATCATTACCAAAACTGTATTTCGAAGTTAAAATCAAAAACGGTACAACTATCATAAGCAAAAAACGTACTTATATATTGATATTGTTTACACTCGACTTATTTCCAATAAAGCCTAAAAAAGGTTGGCAACTCCTTGTTTATCGTATGCCGGTCTTGCCTTTCTCTTTTATGCCGGACTTTCTGAGTAGGCACAATTTCTAAGTTACATATTTCAGAACATAAAACAAGAAATTGAACGCGTTTTGAGTAGATTAATAGTACTAGTCAGAAAGAACGGTTATTAAATGACTACGTTACTTACATGATATACAAATATTCCGACTGCTTCTATTTTATTTTAATTTTTTGCTGAACCATGTCGAACTCGATGCTCGAGTTCGAAACACGAATCAAGTTTATTGTTAACTAGTGTTCGTCCTAGGGATATGTATTCAAGACCAATGGCTTAAGGATGAAAAACTGGTATACCTTCGGAGGTGTGAGAGGCGTAGATATATAAACACAAAAGTTATTGTCAATAGACGGTCTTTCCGGGTAGACGGTCTTGCCGGCGGATCCCACACTGACCTTATACAAATGTGTAAGTGAGAAAAAAAAACATCTCGCTCTCACGTATGAAATTATTTATCTGTGCAATGGAATAATAAGGTGGCGCTATCTGTCAACGTTAGATAGATATATAGATAAATAACTTTATTCGTATCCACAACACAACATATAAAGGCTTAAAATAAACAGGAAAAAAGAAATGTGAGTACACCGCTTAACTTAACTAACCAAAGAAAAGAGAAACAAAATTATAAAGAAACATGTGTCGTGGTACAAAAGGCGCTGGCTCAGCGTTGTGATGTGGCAAGCACAGGTATTTTGCCAGTACCTTAGAAAAAAGTAATTAAATTAAAAACACCTGAGTGTGTGTGTGTGTCTCTCTCATAGATCTACAAAAAGTTCGCGATGGCATATGTCTATTATCACAATTTTTATGATAATCTCCATGTGTAGCCTGGGCGGGTCGCTAGTATATTAATAATTTTCAACAAAATTCACAGATTCTAAGAGTCTTCCCAATGTGTATGTACCTATTTACTATATAATACGATTTTATACGACTTTTGACGATTGAGATTACCTTATTTTATTTTGATAAATCGTGATTTGCTATTTTTCTAGGTGGCGTACTTAGAAAAGATCCGCGCCGACATACAGCGTTTGTACTGCGTGCGCGTCCAAAGCTGCGTGCGTCGGTTCGTGGCAAGGCGCAAATATTTACGCCTTACACGCGCCTTGCGTGGGTTGCAGGCTCACTGCCGAGGCTTCCTCGCTAGACGGTACGTTATATTATCATCTTTTTTAGGGTTCCGTAGTCAACTAGGAACCCTTATAGTTTCGCCATGTCTGTCTGTCCGTCCGTCCGTCCGTCCGTCCGTCCGTCCGTCCGTCCGTCCGCGGATAATCTCAGTAACCGTTAGCACTAGAAAGCTGAAATTTGGTACCAATATGTATATCAATCACGCCAACAAAGTGCAAAAATAAAAAATGGAAAAAAAAGTTTTATTAGGGTATCCCCCCTACATGTAAAGTGGGGGCTGATATTTTTTTTCATTCCAACCCCAACATGTGATATATTTTTGGATAGGTATTTAAAAATGAATAAGGGTTTACTAAGATTGTTGAACCCTACACTGAGCGTGGCCCGACACGCTCTTGGCCGGTTTTTTTTTCTTACCCTATTTTTGTGTCCCACCTTACATTAAATATAAGAAGATCATACCATCCCATACATTAAAATGCGACCGCCTAAGAACGCGCTTACACTACACCACACATAGATGGCGCCACAAAAAATGTCGTGTAGCTTTCGATTATACTTGTGGATGGCGTTAAGTGTCACTTTTGACATAGATTTATGGCTCGAAAGTGACACTTAACGCCAATCTACAAATAATCGATGGCAACAAGGTATTTTTGGTGGCGCCATCTATGTGTGGTGTAGTGTATGAACGTTCTTAGGCGGTCGCATTTTAATGTACGGGATTTTTATTTAATCTGTGGTCCCACTGCTGGACAAAGGCCTCCCCTTGCTTCCGCCACATTTATTAATATTAGCACCATCTAGTCGAGCGTCCCCCAAAGGTGTAACGCCATCTAGGCCACCGTACCATTTTCTATATGGTTCTGCACGGGAAGCATGGTCGCGCGATAGACGATAAAATAGCAGGCCGTCCCTATTGCACTATTTGTAAGTGCGATAGGGACGGCCTGATATTTTATCGTCTATCGCGCGACCATGCTTCCCGTGCTGAGGTACGTTTATTTCTTACACTGTAGCTGTCTATACATATGTCTTTGGTTGTAGTGAATGTATAGACGTTAGTGCGTTTTCACATTATCCGATCCGATATCGGATGCAAGACCCCTTACATTACAGGCGCCATCTTGGATTTTTTCCATTGAAATCCTTCCGACATCCGATATCGGATCGGATAATGTGAAAACGGACTTAAACTTTCGTGAGACATATTCAAATGTTTAATGAATCTATTGTATCGCTACTGCTGCGGCATGTTTCGGGTCAATTTGGGAGGCCCTTTATCAAGTAGTGAATGTGTTAAATATGCTATTGTATTTTACAGCAAAGCGCAAGAAATCCGCCGCACGCGGGCCGCGATCAAGATCCAACGGTACCTGCGCGGCTGGCTGGCGCGCCGTCACTACCAGAGGCTTCGTCGCCTGGCCGTGGGGCTCCAGGCCCACGCCAGGGGGTACCTGGCCCGCAGGCTGTATAGAGACGCTCGCAGGGTCAAAGCGGTAAGTAAAACCGAAGAGGGTCGAGTATTATAGAGATTAATAATAATAATAATAAGCCCGCGGGGGCAGCTTGTGGCGAGCTGACGGTGAGTGGCGACACCGCGGACCCCTATTCCAGGGGGTCCTTTTCTATAGCCCTCACCTCTGAGCTTGCCTTAACCGGCCGGCCAGAGTGGATTCGCAAGAGCGGGACCTATGCTCCAGGTTGGAAGTGTAAAATGTCATAACGCCGGCGGCCTGCTGAATGGAACACCAGGAACCAAGCTACCGCAGACTCGCCTCTCGACAACCTTTTAGCCACTCTCAAGTGTTGCTCTGTTGTCGCACCGTGCGTGCGGCCGTTTTGCAGTGCGACAATTTGGCCCATATTCTTAGCTTGATACGTGTTAAAATGTCAAATATTAATATTAGCGCCATCTAGCTGAGCGTACCCCAAAGGTGTAATGCCATCTAGGTCACCATCACAGGAGAAGTTTAGTTTTAAATCTACCTATTTTAATGAATGTTTTATTGCAGGCTTTGACGATCCAACGCTACGCTCGCGGCTACCTCGCGAGGAAGCGTGTAAAGGCGATCAGACGTGGCATTATAATAGCGCAAGCTGCGGTAAGTGGTCTTTAAAACATTCATAAATAAAATAAATAAATATTATAGGACATTGTTACACAGATTGACTGAGGCCCACGGTAAGCTCAAGAAGGCTTGTGTTGTGGGTACTCAGACAATGACATATATAATATGTAAATACTTATATACATAGAAAACATCCATGACTCAGGAACAAATATCTGTGCTCATCACACAAATAAATGCCCTTACCGGGATTTGAACCCGGGACCGCGGCGCAGCAGGCAGTGTCACTACCGACTGCGCCAGACTGGTCGCCTAAATTTGATATACCCTTTATAAGGCATAAGCAGGTGAGGAATTATGCAAAATTGAACCCTATCATTGTGATATAGAGTTCAAAATTAAGTGGGAAATATAATCCCTATGCCTCAAAAAGGCCTTAACTTATATTTGTAATTTTTCAATTAACCGCTCCATGTTTTGCCGCATCGAACTACTACTTCCACTTCCTACTTAAATTCAATCTCAAAAAAATCCTAAAACATGTCTAATTTACTACACATGGTAATATGTCAGTGTCTAGGGGTAGTTTCCATATTGCTTGTAAATTAAAAATCCATACTATATTAATTATAAAAATTAATTAATTAAGTAATTAATATTATAAATGGGAAAGTGTGTGCGTCTGTTTGTTTGTCCGTCTTTCACGGCAAAACGGTGCGACGAATAGACGTGATTTTTAAGTAGAGATAGTTGAAGGGACGGAGAGTGACATCGGCTACTTTTTGTATGTTTCTAACCCCCCACTTCCCTAAAACGGGTGGTGGAACTTTATATGGAACATTCCGCAATTTTTGAATTTATTGCGAGCAAAGTCACATATAAAAACCAAAAAATTAACTTCTTTTTACCCCAAATTATAACCCCATATCGCAACTCACTTTGCTAATACCCATAATCCAGGTTCGCCGCTTCCTCGCCCGCCGCCTGTACAAGCGTCTCCGCATCGAAGCCAGGAGCCTGGACCACGTCAAGACCCTGAACAAGGGGCTGGAGAACAAGATCATCAGCCTCCAGCAGAAGTTGGGAGAAGCGCAGCAGAAGACCAGGGCCCTGGAGCCGTTGGTGACGCAGCTCGCTGAAGCCAGGTGTGTAGTAGGGTTTAATATCTATTATCAAAGAGGATCGAGTATTATAGAGAGTTACTGTCAAAGTAAAATATGTAATCATAGTCCATAGATGCCATCTCTCGACACAGTCTTAAAACTTTTGAATCTCAGTTTTGACAAAGACATATATATATAACTCCGTATAGACAGATAAAGACTAAGAAAAAAACTTACCTGAGTACCATACAGAAAAAGGTACGGGTACGCTCAGCTAGATGGCGCTAATATTAATATTTGACATTTTAAAACATATCAAGCTAAGAATATGGGCCAAATTGTCAAAACTGATGTTCAAAAGTTTTAAGCCTGTGTCAAGAGATGGCAGTCTATGCACTGTGATTACACATTTTACTTCAACGGTAACTCTCTATAATACTCGATCCTCTTTGGTTTTAAACATTAAATTTTGGTTTTGGTCTCTTTGGTTTTGACAATTTGGCTCATATTCTTAGCTTGATATGTGTTGAAATGTCACATATTAATATTAGCGCCATCTAGTCGAGCGTAACCCAAAGGTGTAATGCCATCTAGGACACCGTACCTTTTTCTGTATGGTACTGAGGTACGCTTTTTTCTTAGACTTTATCTGTCTATACGGAGTTACATATGTATTTGCTATTATTTAATATCTTTGCTACGAAATGTGATAAGTGCCACTGTCAAACGAATTGAAAAAAGAATTTTTACTAAAAATACGGAAAAAAAATAAAAAAATATATTTTTTTGATCTATGTATAGGCGTATATCTCGAAATGAAAATTTTGAAACGTTGTCAATTAGAGTATCCACTGGTTATAGAGGTATGTATATGGCACGCATGTTCAGTGGATACATGTGGAACTCAACTGAATAGTGTAATAATTAAAAAAATGGATCAGTTACAAATGCCCCCCAGTCGTGATTTGCCCCGCTGTACCTTATTTTCTAATATTTATATTTGTTTCATTTATTTTTGAGACAAAGCAGACCTTAACCTTTTATTGATTATGTTGTTGTTTAATATATATGTTACTAAAGTTTTATTCCTGTAGGTATATTCCAAACCATTGCAATAATAACACAGAATATATAATAGTACAAGTACAGAAGGCCCACTGCTTTGATGTTCACGAAATGCCGCCTTTTAAATGCCTACAAAATTATAACAAAGAAACGAGCCGCACGTGCGCAGCGTCGGACGATAGGGTTGCCTATGGATTAAAACGAATTAATACTCAGATAAAATGTTATACTATTATATTCCAGTCTTGGGTACTTTCTAGGTATATATACAGTATTTATATTTTTTATTTAAGTCCCAACATCACAAGCCTTATTGAACTTTTCCGTGGGACTTAATCAATAGTAGATCTGTGTAAGATTCTCCTATTTTATTCATGATGTCTATTTAACTAAGCATTAGCCATTCACACGCGGACATCGCATATAAAACTTAAAAAAAAACTCGCAACGTAAAGTAACAATAGAAAGTGCAAACGAGCGTTCCGTGAGAACGCGCGCCACCCTTGATTAGGCCGCGAACTCGCGGCCGCCAGCATGTACTTGTAGCGCGGCGATAAAATCGCGGAGTGAGCCGCCCCTGATGATAATTCCAAGGGAATCGACTATTTTTAACCGAAATATTTGTTTTCAGAGCAAAACTGGAACTCCTGCGTCTAGTAGAAATCGAGGCAAAGACTCTCAAAGTGTCTATCGAAGACAAGGACAGCATCATAGCATCCCTGCAGGCTGAGTTAGCGAGCGAGCGAGATAGCAACAAGCGGCTTATAGAGGAGAAGAAAGAGATAGAGAAGACGTATAAGATAGAGAGGGAGACGTGGGAGGGAGAGAGCGAGAAGTTGGCTAATGAGTTGAAGAGTAAGAAGGAACAGTTCGACTTGGCCATTGAAGGTAAGTTCGTACAAAGAGGATAATGTACAGAATTACTGTCAAAGCAAAATGTGTTGTCACCACAGATGTCATATATACCATAGATCAAGCAAACGTATCTACTTAGCGTGTCAAATGAACTCAGTGAAATCCACTGAGTTGTCCGTCTTTACTCGCAGCTTGCAGCTTTCGGGCGTCAATTTTTGTAAGTTGAAGTCAACCAAAACATAAAAAATGCCTCGTTACGTGACATTCAATTGCAACAACACAAAAATTATGAACAATCAAGAGCCTGAGACATATTTAAAATTACAGGCAAGAATCAACTTCAGTACAAAATTTGACACCCTCGGCCCCTATACAAATATATGAATTTGTTTCTTCTATCTAAATTAAGTTCTGTGGTTGTCACAGTGTATAGGGGTGAATCAACTTTTTCTTGCCTGTTATTGCCATGGTTACGGTCCCCTGAGTCACGCTGGTTTTATACAAAATTATGCTACTCAAATTATGCAAGCATGCATGTAGTCCATGTTTGTAGGTGGCAAATTAAGGAAAGGGCTTGTTAACACCAGAAAAATGCATGTTTGCATAGTTTAAGTAGTATATTTTTGAATAAAACCTGCCTGACTGAGGAGACCGTAATCATGGAAATAACAGACAAGAAACCGGCGGTTGACGACCGGTCTGGCGCAGTCGGTAAGGACTCTGCCTGCTACGCCGCGGTCCCGGGTTCGAATCCCGGTGAGGGCATTTATTAGTGTGATGAGCACAGATATTTGTTCCTGAGTCGTGGATGTTTTCTATGTATATAAGTATTTATATATTATATATATCGTTGTCTGAGTACCCACAACACAAGCCTTCTTGAGCTTACCGTGGGCCTCAGTCAATCTGTGTAAGAATGTCCTATAATATTTATTTTATTTTATTTATTTATTTAAGAAAAAAATTACACACACAGACAGACAGACACGTCAAACTTATAACACCCCGTTGGTTTTGCGTCGGGGGTTAAAAATATGACAAGTTGTTTTTTTTAATGAAAATCGTTCCTTAGCATTCGTGTTTAGTGATATTATATAGACCGTCAACCAAATCTTGTCACTAGAAAAATGCGGCAAATTTGAAAAATCGCGGGCTAGCAACACTAATAGTTTTGAAAATCGGTGGAAATTCGTGGAATTTCGCGTGTCATTTGTATCTTATCTGTGGAAATCTCCACCCTACCAAAAAGAAAAATAACTAGCACATATCCGTCCCTTTTTAATACATTATATAATTCGTAAGGAAGGAGCGAGCCCCTTGAAAAAAATATATCTGTGGCTGTTCGACGTACATTGCTGGTTTTTGTTCCTTTCATAGGGATACCATACTTTAGTTTGATGTACATTGCTACTGCCAAAATTTGGTTGACAGGCTATAATAACCTGATTTATACGAAAACTATACATTGAAAAGGCATAAAAGGTATGAGGAAGAAATTAGGTATTTTTTTTTGCCGAAATATTCCATATCGCTTTATTTAATAGTGATATTATAAAAACTTGATTAATCCGATAACAATAATGAACACTGATAACAGAGTAGATAACCCGCTCATTGTATTGTTAGTAGCCACGCGGGCCGACTTAAATTATAGACAGAAACTGTGATCTAACCTTTAATTGTTTATGTTTTTGTTAACCCTTGTTTTGGCGCCAAATTCTTAAAACATTGGAGATAGAAAAAAAAAATGTAGATAAAAAGTGAGGTGAAGAAGTTATTAGTGATTAGTGATTTTGTTGTGAATTGATATCTAAAGTTTAGTGACGCTTTATTCATGAACACTTTGGTATTATACAGGGTGTATTTTGATAGCGGGTCAGTAAGGGCAGCTATGAGATCCCGTATCCCTACGTGAAAATGGTCTAAGGGGACCATCCATCGATTTCAAATTGATGAAAAAAGTTTGTCTAAATTGCCCTTTGTCTCGCACCCTGTATGTGTTTTCCAAAATCTGTAAATGCCATTTTTCATCAATTTGACCATTTTCACGTAGGACTACGGGATCTCATAGCTGCCCTTACTGACCCGCTATCAAAATACATCCTATATATCGGCGCTATTTTGAACCTGTTTGTCGTAAATATTTGTAAGAGGCAGCTAACTGCAGTGTAACAGAAATTTTGGAAAAACCCCCGACCGTGACATAATAGACCGATTTTCATGAAACATGGCTAAGAACACTCCCGACTAATTCAGCTTTCAAACAAAAAAAAAACTAAATCTATCTATCTCCCTATCTAACACCTTTAAACGAGTAATTCTTTTATGTTTATTTTTATATACCGGCGATCTCGGAAACAGTTCTAACGATTACGCCGAAATATGTGGGGGTGTTTGGGGGGTAAGCTTAGTCTTAGGGCCCGGGAAACGCAAATTTTCGTATTTTTATGCGTTTTTCATTATAAAAAAGGAAATCCGAGCGAAGCGTATAAAAATGAAAATGTACACGTATTGTACCTAAAATGACAATGGTAATCCCAATTGAGAAGGTTCCTGGCGAGCCTACCGTAGCTTCATTGGATACTGAATCTCCGAATGTTCCCGACAATGATTTGAACGAAGACAGTCAGTTTGATGATAGTCCACCAAAAGTTCCATTATGGTCGAAGGAGTTTGAGAGTAGAGCTCAATTCTGGAAAGGTTGGTAATAGTACATTGTGACTAAGTGTGCTATGTTGGTCATTACACACGAGGCGATATTCTGAGCGCGGGCGAAGCGAGTATCGAATATCAGTATTAATAATAGTTCTTGGCAGAAGTCACGTTTGGCAGAAACACTTTATGCAGAATATGATTTGGCATAAATCATTTCGCAGATTTTTGTAATACCGAATCGTCTGTTGTCATAATGTTGATGAGCATAATAGTCTTCTAGTCGAACAATACTTTTGCAGAGACTATTTGCTATTTGATATCGAGTTGGATGTGTTGGGGGTGCAAGATACCTAAGTTAGGTTAGTGTTAAACACTCCTCCTCGCTTCGCTCGTCGTCGTACCTAACGGTGACTCTGGTGCAGTTTTTCTTTTTTGATAGCGTGTAATAATTCTGCTAATGTAATAGGTATTATGTTATAAGATTATTATGGTACATACAATTATGCTAAATCAAAGTCGACCAAAGTAATGTTTTGTAAAAAAATATTCTGCCAAATGTGTCTTATGCGTGGTAGTAATAATGCCAACTAAGTTTTCTGCAAAAATACCCTTCGACTGAAAGTGTTTCTGCGAAACATTTTATGCGAAGTGTGTTTCGGACTAAAATTATTCTGCCAGATAGGGTACCCGTATAAAATGTTAATATAACATTTTTGTTACAGAACGAGACAAACAGCACGAACAGGAAAAGAACGCGCTCAGCGCTGAGTTGGAAGCAGAAAGGCAGAGCAGACAGAAGCTGCTCACGACGCAGTATGAGCTACAGGAGAGATTGGACTCTCTACAGCGGTACGTAATAAAAAAAAAATATATAAAAATAAAATAAAAATCATTTATTACGGACCACAAAATCCATACCAGGTTAATACTTACACCTAAATACTAGCACTATGTAAGTTGCCTTAGTACCTATTTACAACATAATATATTTTATTTTCCAAAATTGGCTAGGGAGAGGTGCAGGTTCGACCAGTGTTGCATATAGCGAGTAAGTAATAGGGATGACGACTACATAAAAAAATGGCATTCTCCGTCCGTCCGTCAGTTAGATCGTCCAAAAATACTGAACACATATTTTTCGCTTTTTCTAATTAATGACAAAATACAAAGATATAGAGCATCAAAGTTCCGGAGTGGGGGATTGTGACGTTACTACTAAGTAAAAATTGTACCTAGGCGTGACGTCACGCGAAACTTCAACGCACTGTACCGTCGTCATTTTTCGTTTACCAGAAAAAAGAAAAAATACGTGTCTAAAATTCTTTGATAAATCTAACTGACGGACTAATTAGTTTTTTTTAGTCGTCTCGCCTATTTTATTAAGCCTTTGTTAAATAGACTTTGAAAATTCGGTTGGTGGTAATGTAACAGCACTTGGAAAAAATCTGGTCTTTACGTCATTAGTCAAGCGCATATCAATTATCGGAAATAAATATGCGCTGTTTTGAACAGCCAACCGAGGGCCGCCATTTTGCATGCAGTGCCTCGCGTGGCGTGCGTCCAGTGTAGCCCGGCTTATCGCGATTGGCGACATGTTTTGAGTCATTTTGGAGACCCATCATCAGGCTACTCGCAGCTAGACTGTACACTCAAATTAAAATAAGCTCAAAAATATATAAAATTAAATTTTACACGGTTGTGTGAAGGGTTGTTTTCTGATAGTGCCATTGTCAAGATTTTGTAGAAAAGAAAATTTCTCTTCAACTCATCTGCCGACAGTACTGGCACAGTATAATAAAGAGCACTATCGGATGGTATGGCCACTCCCGCTCCCCGCTGAAAGTGCCGCCCACCCCCTCTCGGTTATCTCACAGTTACCGCCTGTCAAAAACGTGAACAGTCGACCAGTCATATTTCACTCATACAAGCATAGTACGCGTTCACCTACACGAGCTTAGACTGTGTGCTAGGAACGCGCCTCTTTCATATATTTCCGAGGTGTGGTACTGGTATCTCATTCGTTTTTCATCAAGTTTATTTTGTCCCATTCTGTTTTCCGAACAAAAAACGAACGAATCGATCTAAAACGATAAGGACACACTAGAGATTTGGTAATTTGATATTTGTGTTTTATTTTTCAGGGCACCCACGACGAAGGAACACCGGCGATCTCTATCCGATGCTAGCAACAACTCACAACAGGAGACGACGGTTGAAGATGTGAGTATTTTGTTGAATTAATGTTATAGGTATATGGATTTTCTGTTTATCAAGTGAGCTGTGGGCTAAGTTCGCCACAGAGTGGCAACCCGGTCTAACGCGAGGATCTGGCAGACCACGCCGGCCATGGCGAGACGACTTAGATTGCTTCCTTAATAATTGGTCCGAGACTGCTCAAGATCGGGAAGACTGGATAAAGTGGGGATTCGACGATTATTATTCCGATAGTCTTTTCAGCAAATGGTCTCATAGCGAAGAATCTCGACCAACATCTAAAGAGTCTCTCGCTAGGTGGCTGGATCAAGGGCCAGATGCGTGCGGCGGTGATCTTGGACACGGCGCGGATAGTCCGACGGTTCCTCTCTCTGCAGCCCTAACCAGCGGCAGCTTGGGCCCTGCCCCGCTGCTGGCGGCACCCTACCGGCACCGTTAGCTTTTTTATAATGTGTTTATATATTTTGTATTGTTTTGTAAGTAGTTTTGTATTTTACTTTTATAATCATATCATACTATAAAATAGCCTAACTTAAGAAGAAAAATAAATAAAGAAAAAAAAAAAACATCAATTCAGGCACATACTAAGGGCATTCTAAAAAACTTATCAAACCTCCATGTCTCTAGTAACCCTAAGAAACACTTCCTGCCGAATCGCGTAGGTAGTTAATGTGTGGAACTCTCTACCAGAAACTGTTATTAGTGCGCCGTCAGTGAACTGTTTCAAAAATAGACTGGACAATAAGTTTACCTGTATCACCTTTATTAATTAAGATAAGTACTTCATTACAAAAGAGCGGTGTCTCTTATCACAAGTATCTTCAGATACTTAACAAAATTAAAATTTTGAAAAAACCCCCGACCGCGACATAGTGGACCGATTTTCATGAAACATGGCTAAGAACACTCCCGACTAACTCAGCTTTCAGACAAAAAAAACTAAATCTAAATCGGTTCATCCGTTCGGGAGCTACGATGCCACAGACAGACACACACACAGACAGACAGACAAACAGACAGACGGACAGACAGACAGACAGACACGTCAAACTTATAACACCCCTTCGTTTTTGCATCGGGGGTTAAAAAGAGACATCTACCCTGCTACTGTAAACAATTTATGTGCTAAAGAATAAAACATTTTTTTTTTTACAATTATATTAGACTTTTGAAAAGTGCAAAATAAACACAAGTGCAGTGATATATACGCGTCAGCCCGAGCTGTGTGCCAGATAAAATAATAAATAATAATAATACTTAACTGTTAACCTTATATGTTTTATATTGTTTTGTAAGTGTTTTTTTTATTTTACTTTTATACTCATATTGTACAAAACCTAACTTAAGAAGGAAGATAAATAAAGGAATAATAATACTTAAATACTTATTCTAAGAGCTGTCAAATGTAAAGTAAACCATGAACTGCTAAAGAATCAATTTCCTCGACCGTACAAGAAAATAATACAACACATAAAATAAAGTTTCAGTACTAAGGCGAACTTATCCCTTCAAGGGATCTCTTCCAGTAAACCTTACAGGGCTGGTATGTTACAGGACTTCGGTTACGGGTCGGTGCGTTCCGTGGAAAACACTCGCCCCGCTCTTGAAGCCGTCAACTGGTCCGCCGGCGCCCACAACGGACCTATGCCGGTATGTATACTCCACAGAACTTTATTTAGATAGAAGAAACAAGTTCATCTATTTGTATAGGGGCCGAGCGTGTCAAATTTTGTACTGAAGTTGTTTCTTGCCTGTAATTTTAAATATGTCTCAGGCTCTTGATTGTTCATAATTTTTGTGTTGTTGCAATTGAATATCACGTAACGAGGCATTTTTTATGTTTTGATTGACTTCAACTTACAAAAATTGACGCCCGAAAGCTGCAAGCTGCGATTAAAGACGGACAACTCAGTGGATTTCACTGAGTTCATTTGACACGCTAAGTAGATACGTTTGCTTGATCTATGGTATATATGACATCTGTGGTATACTCCTTTAAAAAATATGTTTAGGGCTTTGAAACCTTTTAGTCCTTTTAGAATAGAATATTAATACTTACCAAAGAGGATCGAGTGTTATAGAGAGTTACCGTCAAAGTAAAATGTGTAATCACAGTGCATGGACTGCCATCTCGGGCTTAAAACTTTTGAACCTCAGTTTTGACAAGTTTGAACCTCAGTTTAGCTTGAAATGGGTTAAAATGTCAAATATCTAGCCGAGCATCCCCCAAAGGTGTATCGCCATCTAGGCCACCGTACCTTTTTCTGTATGTTTTTGAGGTACGTTTTTTTCTTAGACTTTATCTGTCTATACGAAGTTATATAGGTCTTTGCTTTTACGTAATCAGACATTTTTTATATGCCAAATTAACTTGGTCTGATTATATCAAAACACAATTTAAAAAAAAAGTTATTTTGGGTGTACCTCAGCAGTTCTCGAAAAGTTTGTACAAAAATTAGGGGAAAAGTTAAATTTGTTTTTATTAATTCCTATTTTGTTACCAAGATTTTGTTGATGAATTGAGATTTCATTAAGTTTTATTTCGTCATTAAGGTTCTCTAGTATCTATATTTTCTTAATTATAACAATTATCCTGTATATATCTTACGAAATGGGTTAAATAGTATGGGTATGGGTAGTATGGGTATGGGTTGGGCTTATGGGTTAAATTGTGGCGTAGGCGAGAGGCTGGCAACCTGTCACTGCAATGTCGCAGTTTCGTTTTCTTTCAACCCCTTATTTGCCAAGAGTGGCACTGAAGCTTTAGTAGTTTCATGTGTTCTGCCTACCCCTTTATGGGATACAGGCGTGATTGTATGTATGTGTATATCTTACGAAAGTCGAATTATATTACTAAATGTTGGTAACAAAATAGGATCAATTAAAATTTGCTGACGTGGCATTGTACAAAGTTGACGGGAATTGCTGACCTGGACGAATTTGTGTCATTTAATGTAATATTTGTCACAGATCGCGGACGCTGGGCTGGTACTGCGCATGCAGAACCGTATATCCGCTCTGCAGAGCGAACTATCGCGGACCACCAAACGGGCGAACGACTTGGAAGAGAGGCTCATGAGTAAGCACTTGTATTTATATTTAACCACAGAATATATAATAGTACAAGTACAGAAGGCTCACTCCTTTGATGTTCACAAAACGCCGCCATTCTAAATTCCACCATTAATTATATAGCTTATTAATGATGATAATTATTGATAATTCAATGTATTTTTATACAAATTTTTAGACATTTAGAATTTATTCTAGAAGTTTTTATACTAGTATTTTTTTATACAATTTAGATTGATATCATTTTATTAAATCAATGTAGTTTTAAAACAATATTGTTTATTGCACCAATAAATTGCTCTGATATTTAGAATAAGATGAATATTGTACACTGTTGACAATTTAAAAGTGCTTATTGTAAGCCTATTTGAATAAAGAATATTTTGATTGATTGATTGATTCTTACCTACATTAACAAACAGACCGCACGCGTGCAGACGACATTAAATTCTATTGCGCCGCGCGAAGGTCGTCGCCACTGAATGGGCCGCGAACTCGCGGCCGCCGGCATGTACTTGTAGCGCGGCGAAAGGATCGCGGAGTGAGCGCCCCTGATTTAATCCTTAATTTTTAACTCCCGACGCATTAACGACGGGGTGTTATAAGTTTGACGTGTGTGTCTGTCTGTCTGTGTGTGTCTGTGGCATCGTATCACCCGAACGGATGAATCGATTTAGATTTAGTATCTTTTTGTTTGTCTGTCTGTGTGTGTCTGTGGCATCGTATCACCCGAACGGATGAACCGATTTAGATTTAGTATCTTTTTGTTTGAAAGCTGAGTTAGTCGGGAGTGTTCTTAGCCATGTTTCATGAAAATCGGTCTACTATGTCGGGGTATTTTTTTTTCAAAATTTAAATTTTGTGGTTATGCATAAGGAGTATATTTTCCATCTTTGACAGTATATTGATTAAAATTGTCTTTTATTTCTCGCAGATCGGCTGTCATCACCCCCCACCAACCCCAACCTGGATCGCTTCAAAGTGGAAGAACTCGAGATTGAAAATAAGAAGCTTCGGGAACATCTGGAACGTCTACGGTCAGCTGGCGATACCACTCTACTCACCAAGGAAGTTATAGGTAACCTTTCTACCCCCCTCCCCCCCCCCCATTCAGAAAACGTCAATATTCCACCCGCTGAATTTTCCCGCTTTTGAGCTCCGTCGAATACGAGATTAGTATTTATAAATAAGGGTGACATACGGAACTATTGGGTGCCCTCTATTTCGCCTATCATTAATTCGCATAATTTGAATTCGCATAACAGATTTGGCATAACATTATTGTTCATAACATTGAATAAGCATAATATTAAAAATGCATAATTCTTATTTCGCATAACAATGAATCTGCATAATTGAAATTTGCATACTATTATTTCGTATAACTTTAATTATCCTAAAATGAATTGCCATACTTACTAAATGTATGGAGCAAGCGATTGGATCAATCAGGGGCTGATTTTCCAATTTCAAGCGCTCGATTTTGAGTGTTTAATTTTATACTGTCTGACTTATTAGGCATGAAAAAAATAGGGATAAGTAAGGTACATCGGGGCAAATCTCGAGTGGGGGGCAAATGTAACTGGTCAATTTCTTCCATGTTTTACAATGTTTGCATTATTAAAAAAAAAAACTGTTTATTTTTAAGAAACATACCTACATGCATTTATGAACTCAACTGCTAATCTTAAATTAAAAAGATTATTTGAGTTAAGGAGTCTTTATTTTATTTATACATTACTTATTAAGTTTTTTCGTTTTTCATAAGTGTTTTTCAGAAAATAGAGTGTCTACCAGTTATGTAGTAGGCGTGTTCAGTGGATACATGTAATAATGGAATAATGGAAATAGTGTAATAATGGAAAAAATGGATTAGCGACAATTGCCTTTTAGTCTAGATTTGCCTCGCTGTACCTTACTAAAGAAATTGAAAATCTATCATTTTCCAGAAAAGTAGATTAGGTTAGAACTGTGACCCCTACACACAATGCGCTGCTACCAGAAAAATTGGTTAGGGTAGGTTAGAACTGTGACCCTTAAACATATGTACTGCTATCAGAAAAGTAGGTTAGGTTAGGTTAGAACTGTGATCCCTTCAAAAAAAGAATAAAATTAATTCATGAAATGTTTTATACTGTTTGCTTGTTATATCATACTAATCGTATATCAATAGATAGTTATACCATATAACGGTTATTATAAATAAGTGTTATACGAAATAATGGTTATACAAAATAAAAGTAGATATTTTTTAGTTATACTAAATGTTAGTTAAGTCATATGAGTGATTATATCCTTTAAATATATACCAAATGTTGTTATATCAAATGTTACTATACCAAAAAAATTTATACCAAACATTACACACCCCGTAGCGAGTGGTTCAAAAAGTGGAATCTTGAGCGTTGCGAGGGTTTCAAGGCACATTACTTCGTACGGCACGTTAAACATTGCCACCGAGTTTGAAACACAAAATTTTTCACCACCCCAACACGAACAAAATACTGACTATAAAACATCAAACTAAATCAAATCCATCGATTTCTTCAATATTTATGATTCAAAATCATCATTTATAGGTAATAAGAATTTTACCTATAAATGATGATTTTATTTATAAATTCTTAACTCTCTTCTAACTCTTAAATAGCTTAAGACATCAAGTTAAAATTTGTATGAAATTACTTTGCACTGTTGTGGATAAAATGCAATTTTGCTATCTGTTTTCGAACAGAAAAGTAAGCCGTTACGCGTTAGTGTGGTGAAAATATAATTTTCTTGTATGCCATTTAAACATTCTACGAAACAAAGTTATGCTTATTATACTTATACCAATTCATCGTTATAACAATTTACATTATGCGCATTAGCATTATACGAAATCTGTTATGCGAAATAATGATATGCGTATTAAACGTTATGCGTAATAAACGGTATGCCAATTCATATTAGGAGTATTCAGTTATGCGAATTAATATAGACCCGGAACTATTTTGTTCCGTCTATTGCCCTTTGAGTCGTCGGCAACCCAAACCCTCCTTAGAACTTGTACTCTTTTTTGCTGTGTACTTAACACAGCGAAAAGGAGTGTACAAGTTTCTAATGGGTTGGCAACGCGCACGTGACACTCCTTGAGTTGCAGGCGTCCATATGTGACGGTGACCGCTTTCCATCAAGCGGACCGTATGCTTCTTTGCTACCGACGTATTATAAAAAAAAATAGGACCCCCGCATAGCGGGGCTTCGTCTCATTTCACGATTTTAATCAGGGGCACGGTAGTGCCCCCGCCAAGTCGAGCAAAAAAAGGCACGGCCGTACCATCCTTTTCTCGAAGCATTTCAGACCATTTTCAACCCCCTGTTACTCAGTTGTGGATAAACCCAGAAGCCTGAATTTTCAGCACCCAAGCAGTTACTGTATACACACGGTATATTCCAAATTTCATCTAATTTGAACCAGTAGTTTAGGAATAATTACTAGCTAAAGTTTCATAATTGTTTTGTTTTTGATGGGATTATGTTATGTTGTTTTGTCTTAGATCAACTTGGAATTATGCAGAAAGAGCTGGACAGGCGTCGAGACGAGTGCATACAACTGAAGAGCGTGCTTACCAACACCGTACGTATACTTATAGTTTTTAACTATACTTACCGTCAACTGGGGTGAATAGGGATGACTGGGGTGAATAGGGACGAACCTTAATATTATCCCTTAAAAATACATAAGTTGTGTAATTCATTGTGTAATTCTTTAGTTGTATACAGTGTTTGTGAAACTGAATGAAACTGGAGTTATATTATGCTCTCCCAATCATCCATAATTTTAGAGAATAAATGGAACACGGTGGAGTGGTAGATTATGCCAATTTATAATCTATATATTTGTTAATTAAGTTAAGTCATAAAAAAATAAGACAATTAAGCAAAATATACTTAAAAAAAAGCTTAAAATTACCCCTTATATATACATATTACGTGCGTAAGTTTAAATCAAGTTAATGTTCATTTCCTAGCTATTAATCAAAAGTATATTTTACCAATAAAGGTTAAAACCCACCCTTCCAGTAAAAAACTACACTTATGATTATTATTATTGTTTACTTAATGAATAATTCAGGATAATTCGTTTAATAAAGATATTGATACATAAAAAATAAACTAGACTTATGACTCAACTATTGCCACATATAAAATAAAACAAATCAGATAGTAATAAGAATAACATTGAAATCTCGTAATGCCATCGCATACACACAAATATTATCGCATGTCTAGATTATGTCAGTATTCTTTGCTCGGTGACGTGATGTGTATGTTTAATATCGTTTAAAAAATAGTGTGGTTTACCATATGAAGGTATGCACATTTAAATACATACGTGGCATGCATTAAAAAATAGTAAAAATAAGTTAGAAGTAAAATTAGTATAAGAAATAAAACACAGACACAATAAAGTATAAAAGAATACATGAAAACTAATAATAATAGTTACATAGTTTTTTGTTTATCATTTGTTTTATTTTAGGCCCCGTGTGGTGACGGGTTAAAAATTTCACCACCCCCTTTCTTCCCGTGAGTATCATAGACGTCGACAGTGGGATATGGGTTAAATTGTGGCGTAGGCGAGAGGCTGGCTACCTGTCACTGCAATGTCACAATTTGGATTTCTTTCAACCCCTTTTTGCTAAGAGTGGCACTGAAACTTAGTATTCATGTGCTCTGCCTACCCCTTTATGGGATACAGGCGTGATTATATGTATGTATGTTTTACTTAAAGTTATCATTATCAATATTCAATTCTATGTAAAAACTTGCTTAACACTAATGAACATTAGTTCGTTTTTTAAGTACATACATATATTCATTACTCGTGATATAAAAAAGATCTATGCGCTTTGTCTCGAAGAGACTTTAATAGTATGATAAATACATTAAAATTAAGTTTAATAATTTTAGTGAGTTCTAAATTATATTAAATCAGTCTTCAGGAGAATCACAAAAGTCTCATTTTATTATTCTACAGGTGTTGTTACATACTTCATCGAAATATACAATAACTATTTATTTATGCCAACATAAATCAATCATAAATCACATATTGTCACGTCATCTGCCTATGTCTACACACGTCTCATCATCATCTTCCTTGCGTTATCCGCTCCGCTCCGCTTTGACAACTAATCCCAAGATTTGGCGTAGGCACTAGTTTTACGAAAGCGACTGCCATCTGACCTTCCAGCCCGAAGGGTAAACTAGACCTTATTAGAATTAGTCCGGTTTCCTCACGATGTTTTCCTTCACCGAAAAGCGACTGGCAAATATCAAATGACATTTCACACATAAATTCCGTAAAACTCATTGGTGCGAGCCGGAGTTCGAACCCGCGACCTCCGGAACGAAAGTCGCACGTACAGTTTACCGCTAGGCTACCAGCGCTTTATGTTTACACACGTCTAAGCTAAAATAACCTGTCCGCACTATCTTGATCTATCTTATCCTGATAGCAATGTAAACATGACTCAATTTAATATACTTTTATTTGCTGCCCAGAGTTTTGTCCAGTTAAGACGTGTAATGATATCGATTTAAAAAAAAATGCAAATTTGTTGTAGTTCTTATAATTGGGGTGACTGTGACTGGTGCTTATTTTTAATAAAATTAAAAGTGTCTACATTTTATCGAAAAACAAACAATATTGTACATCTAAAGATATAAAATATAAAATAAATGATAATAAATTAACTTATAAATAAAAAAACTTCTTCCAAAATTAAGATGATTTAAAACGAGATTACAGATTAGTGCTATCTTTTTATAGTGATTCAAAAATAATCATTGCATTTATTTCTTACATATGCACGAGTTTATCCTTTTATTTGACAGTGAAACAAATATCATATTAAGCAAAATGGGTGAAATTAAAACAGATGCCGGCAAAAATACACAACAGGTCGAAAATCCTACACAACAAGTTGAAAGTGTTGAAACAACACAAGTTCAAATAATTCCACAGCCAGTTGTCAATCCTATTGAATTAACTGCCCAAGAAATTGAGACGCCGATACAAAAAGTTGAAATTCCTAAAGAAGGGGTAAAAGTGGACACGCGTAGGCGTCTAAAAGTGCCCCCATCGAATGAGCTTAAGATTTCTAAACTGCTGTATTTGGATTTGCCGTTGGCTAGGAGTAATCTCATACAAGGTTTTAAAAAGGTAAAATATACTCTCAGAAAAAGGATTCTTTTTTAGGGTTCCGTAGTCAACTAGGAACCCTTATAGTTTCGCCATGTCTGTCTGTCCGTCCGTCCGTCCGTCCGTCCGTCCGTCCGTCCGCGGATAATCTCAGTAACCGTTAGCACTAGAAAGCTGAAATTTGGTACCAATATGTATATCAATCACGCCAACAAAGTGCAAAAATAAAAAATGGAAATAAATGTTTTATTAGGGTACCCCCCCTACATGTAAAGTGGGGGCTGATATTTTTTTTCATTCCAACCCCAACGTGTGATATATTGTTGGATAGGTATTTTAAAATGAATAAGGGTTTACTAAGACCGTTTTTTGATAATATTAATATTTTCGGAAATAATCGCTCCCAAAGGAAAAAAAAGTGCGTCCCCCCCCTTCTAACTTTTGAACCATATGTTTAAAAAATATGAAAAAAATCACAAAAGTAGAACTTTATAAAGACTTTCTAGGAAAATTATTTTGAACTTGATAGGTTCAGTAGTTTTTGAGAAAAATACGGAAAACTACGGAACCCTACACTGAGCGTGGCCCGACACGCTCTTGGCCGGTTTTTAATGAATTAGTCTATGTGAAATAAATTGATCTACATATAAAAATACAAATCAGACGGGCTAACACGGTAGCGTGATATGGCCTATCTCGAGCTTGGGCTTTAGAATATAAGATGTATAGTTTCATTCAGTTTCCACAAACTTCAGATCATGTTTTTAAGACTGGGGTGACTTTGATCAGTGGTTTTTTTCTTACCATTTTAGATAGATGTAGACAAAAATATGTTCTACTTAATATTACAGTTTAAAACGGATATATGTAAAAATATATTGTTTCCTGTTTTACTGATCAAGTTACCTATAATTAAATTAAGAGTTTATTATCAAAATATTTTGACAAAACTTCTTTTTCTGACAGAAACCACAGTGGTTCCAAACTCTGAAAAATGTCGTGAGTAATACAAAAGAAACTTAAAGTCGTCAGCTTACCATCGTACGATTATTCATTATTTAGCATGGTTTTCATTTTATCTGTGTAATTTTGTTTACAGGTTTTGCACGATGTTATTTGAACTATTTATAAATTGTTATGAGTTTTTGTATGTGTGTAATTTAAGTTACGAAACTTAAAATCTGTGAAATTATAAATAATAAATAAATAAATATTGGGGACACCTTACACAGATCAACAGCCCCAAACTAAGCAAAGCTAAGCGACGATATACATACTTATATACATAGAAAACATCCATGACTCAGGAACAAATATCTGTGCTCATCACAAAAATAAGTGCCCTTACCGGGATTCGAACCCAGGACACATTATTATATTACGTAGCATTTATGAGATTTTCCGTACGAAAAATATATACTGATTCAAAGTGTGTTTCTAATAGCCCCGTCGATTCCGATTAACCCCGTTATAAACTTTCACAGATTTTTAAGTTTTCGTTAGTCGATCTAATATTATTTTATTTTATGAATTATTTGAATATTTTACTAATCCGTTATTTTTCCACTCACGCCCTCTGTTGCGAACATTGCATGGTATTTAGTTTATTTTTAATTCAATATTGAATTGCGAATGATTTCAATTTGACATGCTCAATTAATTGTAAACAAGCCTAATTTATGTAAGATTTACTTTTCTTTTTTATATAGGATGTATTTTGATAGCGGGTCAAAAAAAAGTTTGTGAAAGTTACCTTTTTCTCGCACTCGGTATATTTTTTTTCCAATAAACGCCAATTTTCATAAATTACAATTCGAAGGAAAGTCTTCTAAGACTATTTTTGACTGGCAGCACGGGATCTGGTAGCTGCCCTCACTGACCCGCTATCATAATACATCGTGCATATAAAGATATTTTAGAATGGATCAAGTAAATTGTACAAACTTTGCTGTCATAATGTGTGGAAGTACTAGAAGTGCTAGCCAAAAATGGTTTAAATGTGGAAAATGTCTGCCTTGGCTTGACTGAGCATCCAGCGTTCTGCCAACTGAATCACCTAGAGACCTCGGACACCGGCGATCAAATATATGAAAGAGGCGCGTTCCTAGCACACAGTCTAAGCTCGTGTACGTGAACGCGTATCATGCTTGTATGAGTGAGATGGCAGGTCGACAGTTCGCGTTTTTGACAGGCGGTAACTGTGAGGCTACCGAGAGGGGGTGGGGGGCACTTTCAGCGGGGAGCGGGAGTGGCCATACTGTACGATAGTACTCTTTATTATACTGTATCTAGACCGTTGTAAAGTCTTGTTAAATTAAAGGCAGACATTTTCCACTTTTAAATTTATTAAGTTTAGAAAAGTTATTCAAAAATCAGATACTTTTGATGCGTTTATTCATCCGCTAATGGGCAGAAAAAATATTCAAAAAGTTTTTTTTGCAAATAGCTAAATTTCATGTTTTTCCTACTCAGAATTACGAGCCCTTTTTATCCTACTAGGCGGAAAAGAGTCCCAAATTAATTTTTTCCACTTCGTTACCATTTTTCAAACACTTTATACAGCGGTTACAAAGTGGAAAGTGTGCAAAATAATAGAAAATTTTGGGACCATTTTTTGTCTCTTGTTTTTTGTCCTAGATCGAAAGGGCTCGTGATTCTGAGTAGGAAAAACATAAAATTTACCTACCTTAGAAAAAAATATTTTTGGTGATTCTTCTCGCGAAAATGCTCTAATACATGTTGATTGTACAAGCATTTTCACGTCAGTACAATTTCGTCACTACTTTAAAAAAAACTTGTATCTTCGTCTGTCAATGAAAAGAAAAATGTAGTAAGTATGTATGGAATGCATATAGACTTACTGCGTTTTAACTTTGAGGAGCAGCGTGAGATACGAGATTTTTTCTAAGTAGTGACGATTTGCACCTTATCCCCATAGACGGTGAACTTGAAGTCGCTCACGACGTCCAGCTACGGGTCCGACGTGGATATCGTCAACGAGGATGGCGAGTTGGCTACGGCTTATGAGACGCAGAAGGGTATTAACAGGTCAGTTAAATTTAAACTTTATTTATCTAGCTGTAGAGTTGGAAATCGCCTGGCCACAAGACGAAGACAAGACGAATTGTTTGTTAAAATGTCAGCAATATAACCTAACCACAAAATTAAACATTTTTATATTAAAGGAAAAAATGGAAAAATTTACGCTTCCGGCGGGACTTGAACCCGCACCATTTTTGCAATCCGTGCAATGCTCTTACCAATTGAGCTACGGAAGCCACGCCGGACTTCGCAAATCTTTCCATGCCTTTCCTTGCATGCTTTTTCCTTTGTTTAGAATCGTTAGCAGACGTTTCTGCTTAATAAAAATTAATTCACAAAATTAAAATTTTGAAAAAACCCCCGAACGCGACCTAGTGGACCGATTTTCATGAAACTTGGCTAAGAACACTCCCGACTAACTCAGCTTTCAGACAAAAAAACTAAATCGAAATCGGTTCATCCGTTCGAGAGCTACGATGCCACAGACAGACACACACACAGACAGACAGACAGACAGACAAACAGACAGACAGACAGACACACACACACACAGACAGACACGTGAAACTTATAACACCCCTTCGTTTTTGCGTCGGGGGTTAAAAATGTATATTCTGTCAAACAAGTCTGTCAGTAAATAAGAACTAAGAAAACTATAGGTATCCTTTTCTCTAGCACCCTAAAGAAAAGGATGCATATAGTTTTCTTTGTTCTTATTTACTGACAAACTTGGTTGACAGAGTATAAGAAGTAGTTTTTAAAACGTACCAATCGTCACTATATTTGCATAGAACACAGTTATAAGGTGTTACAAAATAAATAAATCCGTGCACACATTGCTTACCTACACACATGGCAATTAAGTGCGTTTTCACATTATCCGATCCGATATCGGATATCGGACCGATAATCCATACATTACAGGCGCCATCTTGGATTTTTTCTATTGAAATCCATCCGACATCCGATATCGGATCGGATAATGTGAAAACGGTGTAAGTGCGTTTTCACATTATCCAATCCGATATCGGATGTCGGACCGATATCCCATACATTACAGGCGCCATCTTGGATTTTTTCTATTGAAATCCATCCGACATCCGATATCGGATCGGATAATGTGAAAACAATAGATTGCTCCTTCGGCAGGTGTGTGAGTTTACTGTTACTAGAAACGTTTGTTTATAATTGCAGGCAATTGCAAGAAGAGCTTATGGCCGAGAAGAAGTTCTATTCGGATCACATATCGAAGACGAAGGCCGAAATCGACCGGCTGCGAGAGGAGAATGAGAAATATCAGAAGTGAGTAAACACAATAGTACATTGTGCAACAAGGGGAGAAAGTTGAATATTACTAACGAGAGTATGCCGGAGCGATTTAAAGACTCGAGTTAGTAATATTCATACTCCCCGAGTTACACACGATGTTTTTCATCACACTCGCAATGTAAAAAATATGTAAATAGATGTAAAAAAGTTAAGTACGGTACAAGAAATTTCATTATTCCCTTGGGAGAACGATTTTTCTATAACTCACGCTCCGCCTGCGTGCAATATCACATTTAAAGTGCGGGTGTGATGAAAAAAAACTTATTCGATGTATATACTTCTTAATAACTTAAAGGTTGTCAGAGATCGCTCGCTAGTTAGAATAGAATAGCTTTATTTGCATAGAATACCTAAGTATTACATGGTTTATGTCTACAGATGTTATTTTGATAATTTGTTGCTTATTCTGTATTTAAAAATGGGAGCGTTCAAGTATTACGTAACGCAATTTTTGAAGATCTTTGACCCCCCTTCCCCCCCTTGTAACGCACCGTAACGTTTTTCTGTACCCCCCCTCCCCTTCTCTAAACGTTACGTAACACTCATGTGATCAATTTTATCCTGAAGTCGTAAAAACGAACACTATGAACTCACGCATAAACACTAAGGAAGTAACGAATACTGACAACGAAAACAACATTAAATGACGTACAATGCAATCTAGGGACTCCCGTGAAATATAAACGAAAAGGTTTGCCAACTTGCGAGAACAAATTAAAAATGACGACCAGACTAATACAATCGAGGGATTCCCCGTAATGTAAATGAAAAGGGTTGCCAGTTTGGGAGTTTTAATTCCCAAATTTTTTAGAAACAATGTTACGTAACGTGTTGTAAGAAAGACTCCCTCCCGCCCCTGTAACGCATCGTAACATTTTACAAGACCCCCTTCCCCCCCCTAGTTGCGTTACGTAATATTTGAACGCTCCCAATACTAGCATGCAAAATTGTACAAAATACTTAACAATTATTTTTAATTAATTAACAATTTTGTTCCTGCATGTTTTCTTTGAGAAAAATCATCGTGGCAATAATATTTTTTATCTAATAAATAACTAATCAGAACTTTTTTTAAACTGCTTTTTGGTAACTTATTATACAGTTGTCTGCCTCTATCTTAAATTATAATCAACTAGATTTTGCTCGCGGCTTCGCTCGCGTTAGAAAGAGATAAAAAGTAGCCTATGTCACTCTCCCTTCCTTCAACTATCTCCACATAGAAAATCACGTCAATTCGTCGCTCAGTTTTGCCGTGAAAGACGGACAAACAAACAGACACACACACTTTCCCATTTATAATATTAGTATGGATTGTTTTGTCTCCGCTGTATGTTTCAACCTTTTAGTTGTCAAGAGTGGCACTGAAACTTGAGTAGTTATGGGAATACAGGCGTGATTATATTATATATGGATGTATATTTTGCAGGTTGTTGAGCGTTGAACTGAGTCAAGAGCCGAAGAACAAGCAGCAAGAATTCGCTCAGAATGAGATCATCAAATTGGCGGCTGAGAGTCTGGCGTTGCAGGTACGATTTTTCCGACCTATTCAGCATATACAGTGTGTAAATCTAATACTTACATAATCTCTTAACGATGGTTAGTATAGGACATAAAAACGTTAGCAGATAACTTTTACTTAAAATTGTTTTTTTTAATTATTGGGAGCCTGTTATGTCCCACTGCTGGGCACAGGCCTCCCTCCACTTTTTTCAGTCTTGGGCAGCTTCGGGCCAACTATTAAGGAAACCATCTAATTAGCTTATTATGTCTGATATACCTAATCCTTTTTCAAGAATCTATTCATACGTGAAAATCACATGAAAATCCGTTCAGTAGTTTTTGAGTTTGACAACATATAAACAAACAGAGATATACTTTTTAACGAGCAATTCTTGTATATTTATTTATTTATTTATTTATTTATACCGACGATCTCGGAAACCGCTCTAACGATTTCGCTGAAATTTGTTATGTGGGGGTTTTCGGGGGTGAAAAATCGATCTAGCGTAGCCTTAGATCCCGGAAAACGCGATTTTTCATGAGTTTTTCTTTCGCGTTAGTAAACGTAAAATATGGTCGTTAATTTCGCCGCGCGCGCATCGATTCCGCTTAGCTCAGTCGTACGAGGTCGGTATAATGTACGCAGATAGATCGTAGGTGTCAGGGTTTCGAATCCCGGCCAGAAATTAAGTTTTTGTTTTTTGTCTTTTTTTTTTGTTTTTGTATTTATAAGAGTTTTTTTTTATCTAAAGACGTGATATATTAAAATAGAACCGAGCGAAGCTCGGTCGCCCAGATATTAAACAAACAGAGACAGACGCGGACTTTGTTTTATAAGTAGTGATTCGTGGCACGTTATTGTATACTATTTGTTTACAGGAACGCGTAGACAAACTGTCAGAGAGCTGCCGTCGCTACAAGAACCAGATACGTCTGCTAGTCAACAAGTTACGCGAGGCGGGCATAGAAGACGTTAGCGATATATTGGAGAGCAATGGTATGGTATTACAATACAAAGTCATATATAACTCCGTATAGACAGATAAAGTCTATAAAAAAACGTACCTCAGTCTCAGTACCATATAGAAAAAGGTACGGTGGCCTAGATGGAATTAAACCTTTGGGGTACGCTGAGGATGGCGCTAATATTAATATTTGACATTTTAACACATATCAAGCTAAGAATATGGGCCAAATTGTCAAAACTGAGGTTCAAAAGTTTTAAGTCCACCTTCAAATCAAGAGTGAACAGGCATCTTCTGGGCGAGCTCACTCCATCGTAGGCCACGTCTTTGCCTTTGGCTGGTCTGTGGTCAAGAGTAAGCCCATTTATAATAATAAAAAAAAAAAAGTCTGTGTCGAGAGTTGGCAGTCTATGCCCTGTGATTACACATTTTACTTCGACAGTAACTCTCTACACCGTGTTGTTTTTGTTTTCCGTTAAATTCGACACGTAGCTAGGTTCATTATCAGGAACCACCCTGTATTGTATATCACTTTAGTTAAATTCACAAAAAAAAAATTTTTCATCATTTTCATACATAATAAATGAATTTATTAGTGTGAGAGACCTTTAAGAATAACATTCAAGTTAGTGTCAAGTGATTGACGGCACATGTCAAAACAAATAACATTAGGATTTGGTAAAGGTTGTCACACACGTGTTCAGTAATTATCTTTATTTTTTTAATAACTCGATAACCGTAAGAGTTAAGATGCTAGTTTCTTAGAGAAATTAATTGTATTTGATCTAAAGAACCTTCCCTTAAAGTTAACGGAATTCAATAAAAACAGGTTGTATAATACTCGATCCTCTTTGTCGGTACTAACGCCCGCATGGTGGTAACACTGTACGAGTTGTTTTGTTGCAGATGCCGTGGTGCCACAGAACGCGTCTCTCGCTCCCGAGATAGCGCCCGTCTCGCGTAAGAAAGAGAGGGAGTATCTCGGCATGTTCGAGTATAAGATACAGGACGAGGGCAAGATTATTAAGAAACTTATTACAGGTAATATATAAAAAATTAAGGCTTGATAATTCTAAGGTTCATTCAGGCGGCGCTCGAAATCACATGCGATTTTATTTAGACACGTGGCGGTCTATTGAGGTTATACATACGTTTCGTACAGAAGAATAGAAAAAACTTCGCGTAAACTTAGTCTTTTTTTTTTTTGGCATTCATTTTACCCTAAGGTTGTCTGGAAGAGATCGCTTTTTAGCGATAAGACCACCTGTTGTTACCTAGTTATACTCTCACTCAACATTCTGTATATTTTTTACATGTAAAATGCTAAAATGGTGCAATAAAGAATATTTATTTACTTACTTACTTAATGTGAAAAAAAATTCTATACCTATTGTTTGTTCTAGATTTGAAGCCGCGGACAGCCGTAACCCTACTTCCTGGGCTACCAGCTTACATCATTTTCATGATGCTGCGTCACATGGACCATGTGGACGATGAGCCTAAGATGCATCAGCTCCTGAAAGCCGTCAGGATCGGAGTCAAGAAGACGCTCAGAAAACGAGCAGATAGTGTGGAGTATAGTGCTCTTTGGCTAGCGAATATGCTAAGGTAAGTGCTAGCTACAAATCTTAAATTCTCCGTCTATCTGTTACAAAACACCCAGAATAATATAGAAGAAAAAATCTCAAGGAAACAGCGTCGAATATCATAAAAAATAGTCACCCTCATCTTGGCGCGGTCGCCATGTAAGAATGTATGTGACTGAAGCAAGTGAGTACTCTTTTGAATTTCTTCGTATATCTTCCGGCTGGTCTGTTAGGATTTAGAGGTGTCCCTGGATTCTCTACATGATGCGGCGTCATATGGACCATGTGGATGATGAGCCTAAGATGCATCAGCTCCTGAAGGCTGTCAGGATCGGAGTCAAGAAGACGCTCAGAAAACGAGCAGATAGTATGGAGTATAGTGCTCTTTGGCTAGCGAATATGCTACGGTAAGTGTTAGTTACAAATCTAATATTCTCGGCCGATCTATTACAAAATACCCAGAATAATGTAGAAAAAAAAAATCTCAAGGAAACAGCGTCGAATATCATAAAAAGTAGTCACTCTCATCTGGGCGCGGTCGTCATGTAATAGTATGTGATTGAAGCAAGCGAGTATTCTTTTGAATTTCTTTGTATATCTTCTGGCTGGGCTGTTAAGATGATTTAGAGGTGTCCCTGGATTCTCTACATGATGCGGCGTCATATGGAGCATGTGGACGATGAGCCTAAGATGCATCAGCTCCTGAAAGCCGTCAGGATCGGAGTCAAGAAGACGCTCAGAAAACGAGCAGATAGTGTGGAATATAGTGCTCTTTGGCTAGCGAATATGCTACGGTAAGTAGTGTGTTAGTTACAAGTCTAATATTCTCGGCCGATCTATTACAAAATACCCAGAATAATATAGAAGAAAAAATCTCAAGGAAACAGCGTCGAATATCATAAAAAATAGTCACCCTCATCTTGGCGCGGTCGCCATGTAAGAAAGTATGTGACTGAAGCAAGTGAGTACTCTTTTGAATTTCTTCGTATATCTTCCGGCTGGTCTGTTAGGATTTAGAGGTGTCCCTGGATTCTCTACATGATGCGGCGTCATATGGAGCATGTGGAATATGAGCCTAAGATGCATCAGCTCTTGAAAGCTGTCAGGATCGGAGTCAAGAATACGTTGAGAAAACGGGCAGATAGTGTGGAGTATAGTGCTCTGTGGCTGTGGAAGACATTTAGCATAATTACAACTTTTACAAAACAGCTACTCTATACTGGTGAGGTCGCCATGTAAGGAGTAAGGTGAACTATTATAGCAAGTGCTGCTATAGCACAGGGCACTCAAAATTTCTATGTCCTTGTTACTAACAAGTGTCAAGAAAACCTTTAAGATACTTGTACCTGTAAGACGATGTTGGCTAGGTCATATACGAATGGTTTTGAAGACTACGGTCTAAACGGGACACTTTTTAAGTGCCTAAATAGAGACAAATCATTTGTAGTTGCAGCCCTCAGAAATGAGGGAAAGATATAGAAGATTTATGTATTTATCTAAGATTAAATTTGTTTACAAAAGGGAAAATATTTATCTATGCTCGTGTGGTGACGAGTTAAGAATCTCACCATTACCTTTCTTCCCGTGGGTGTCGTAAAAGTCAACTGCGGGATATGGCTTAAATTGTGGCGTAGGCGACAGGCTGGCAACCTTTGTGTTTTCATTCAACCCCTTATTTGCCAAGAGTGGCACTGAAACTTGAGTAGTTTCATGTGCTCTGTCTACCCTTTTATGGGATACAGCGTGAATGTATGTATAACTAAATTTATATATTCTTCCACAGACTCCTAAACAACTTGCGCCAATATAGCGGAGACGCGGTCTATCAAAAAGAGAACACGCCTCGTCAGAACCAGCAGTGTCTTCGCATTTTCGATTTGTCAGAATACCGTCAGCTGCTGAGTGATACTGCTGTGCAGATCTACCAAGGTACCTCATTTATTTTTTTATATCTATAGAGTCCTAAAAGTTTACTCAATAACTTACCCCTCAAGAACACGCCTCGTCAGAACCATGTGGATAATACCGGGCAGATCTACCAAGGTATGTCATTATTTCATCATCCTAGAAGTCTTCTCTTACTACCTCTCAAATAAATCAAGAGTGAACAGGCATCTTCGGGGCGAGCTCACTCTATCGTAGGCCACGCCTTTGCCTTTGGCTAGTCTGTGGTCAAGAGTAAGCCCATTTATAATTAAAAAAAAAAAAAAAAAACTCAAGATTCAATAGTTTATACACATAATTATCTCTCGTCAAAACTTTGTAATTTTTGACTTGTACGAATATCGCCAGGTATCTCAAAATTTCGTAAAAAAAAACAAAGTAATTTAAAACAGTCAGATGGTCATCATTTTCTTTCCGGTGAGTAATCGAACATTATAAAGCCTTACTAGGAGGAGGTTGAAGATTCGCACATATCCAGCAAAGTCTTTGTATCATCGACCGACAGACACCTCATTTACCCCTGGCGTCATAGACTACTTCTAACATATCGTTCCTCTCTAGAACACTCTTCGTCAGAACCCGTTAGTTGCTCGGTGACACTGCTGTGCAGACCTATCAAAGTCGTTATAATTTCATAAAAAAAAAAATCTGTTTGTAACTTTCTTTTTCTGTGTCCAGTAATCGAAGATTATCAATAGATTCCTTTTTCAACCAATCTCGCAAGGTTTACCATTGTGAACCGTGACTTAATATTTGATATTTTGACAGGTGTCATCACACTGCTGGAGAGGCAGGTGGAGCGGTTGATCGTCGGCGCCATATTGGAATACGAGGAGATCAGGTTATTACCAAACTTTTGTTATATCATCATCATTCTCTTGCCCTTATCCCAGTCACTTGGGGTCGCCGCAGCATGTCTTTCTTTTCCATACATTTCTATCAATCGTCATATCATCAATAACTTGCTTTAGTTTCATATCATGTCTCGTACAGTACATCCCACAGAAGTATATTAATTAGATAGAAGAAATATTTTCATCTATTTGTATAGGGGCTGAGCGTGTCAGATTTTGTATCGACGTCGTCACATGACATGCCTGTGATTGGAAATGTGTCCCAGGCCCTTGAATATTCATAATTTTTGTATTGTTGCAATTAAATATCACGTAACGAGGCATTTTTCATCTTTTCGTTGACTTCTTTTACTAACATTGACGCCTGAAATCTGCGAGCTGTGAGTATAGACGGACAACTCAGTGGATTTGACTGAATTCGGTTGACACGATAAGTAGATACGTTTCCTTGATCTATGGTATATGTATATGAAATCTGAAACATTGAAACATTGAAATTAAAACATTTAAACATTTATTTAAATAACACTGTGAGTTACATTTTAGTCTGGTCGCCACACTAGGCATAGCCTGTCCTGTGGTGGACATAGGACATAAACAGTGTTTACAATTAAAAATAAATACACAAGATTAAAATTAATGAGTAAGAGATAAATATTTCTTCTTCTAATATTTCATCTTCTAGAGATAAATAATCTTCCTCTTCCTCGGTTTTTTTTGTTATATATTGTGTTGTATAATTTAAAATATCAGTTCGCATTCAGCGAGCAACATAATTTTTTTTTTACGTAATTTTGACAGGTTTTGCTTATTATCATGATGTAATATCGTGATACATAATAACATATACATATATATGTATTAATTTATGATGATTGTATTAAAGTTAAACGCTTATTTTTAATTTAAAATAATAGTTTATATTAATTTTCAATATTATTATTATGTACTTCTTTATTAAAGTATTTTTTTTAATTTCTATTGATATGGGTTTAATTAATACTCATATTATACGTAATTATGATTTATGTTATATTACTATGTTTTTGCATGCCTATTCAAATATCAGTACACATGACAACACGACTGATGAAAATGTGCCAGCACCGTACGTACTTTTATTTACTAATAAATTATGTTTAGTTTACTTAAGTTTATTAGTATATTATTAGTCCCAAACGGCATGGATTAGAGTAGAAAGGAAGACTTGTGCAAAAAGTGATCTGCATAATAGTTATTTGTTTTACAAGGGGGCAAAGTTGTTGTTTAACCGCACGTGCCAGTATTGATACCCGAGCAAGCGAGAGATTCCAATATTGAACCGCGAGCGTAGCGAGAGGTTCAAAAAGTGGAATCTTGAGCGTTGCGAGGGTTCAAGGCACGTAGGTTAAACAAACTTTGCCACCGAGTGAAACACAAAATTTTTCACCACACCAACATGAACAAAATACTGACTATAAAACATCAAACTAAATCAAATCCATCAATCTATTCAATATTTATTAAGATTCAAAATTATAATTTATAAAAATTCTACCAGCCAGCTTAAGACATGAAGTTAAAATTTGTATGAAATTACTTTGCGCTCTTGTGGATAAAATGCAATTTTGTTATCTGTTTTCGAATAGCAAAGTAAGCCTTTACCAGTTGGTGTGGTGGATAATATTTCTTTTCTCGTAACGTTTAAATTATTGCAATAGCCGATGGCTCTTAATCTCTTTGGAAATAAGAAACTGTAGCCAAACACCCCTTTAGATGTCGTTGTGTTTGTAGTGGTGTGCCGCTTCCTTACTTCCTTATTTCCGTGTGGGAAATGGATGGAGATATGTCGAGCGTTATTTCGACTTAAGGTGTGAATAATTCGCTTGAAATCCATACTTATATATAATACTAGCTTTTGCCCGCGGCTTCGCTCGCGTTAAAGTCGAAAATTGCGGAATGTTTCATACAAACTTCCACCCCCCAGTTTAGAGAAAGGGGGGGTTAGAAAGAGACAAAAAGTAGCCTATGTCACTCTCCATCCCTTCAACTATCTCCCCTTAAAAAATCACGTCAATTCGTCGCTCCGTTTTGCCGTGAAAGACGGACAAACAAACACACACTTTCCCATTTATAATATTAGTATGGATATACAGTTTTGTGATAAATGAATGTTTCCCAGCGGACTGTCGGGCCCCGCGCGCGCGCCGCCGTCGCCGCCGGGCGCGGGCCCGGCGCGCCTGAAGCAGGAACTCAGCGCTGCGCACGACCACCTTCACACCTACCACGTTGACGCTTCTCTACGCGTCATGATCTTCAAACAGGTATACTTTATCTTAGCATTCATGGAGAATAGGACTGATATGAGCTATCCAACATTCTCAACTTAGAAAAATGTCACTGAAGATTTTGGAAAACCCCTTTCTTCAATCATGGTAATAATCATCTTCCTAGGATCATAGTGTAATGAAAATTGGCAGCTGTCTGATGATAATACAATAATATGGTGCCGTTGACCTGATCTGATGATGAAGCCGGAAGATACGAACTAGATTTTTATGATGGAACATATTAGCTGTATTTGGATTTCTTAAAAAAGTCTTGTAATGAACTTTGACTACGATTAAGTTTTTTTTTCTACTCCCGTACTGTTAATGTTATTCGTGAGTTACAAGGTCGTGCATAGAACTTTAAAACCCTACATAAAAGATGTCAAGACAAGTCTATCTAGTCTATACCCTGAAAACATTTTATAGCAGTAGCACGATATTGCTGTTAAAGTTCTGTAACACATTGCTACCAACTTAACCACTCACTTGAATTTATAATTTTTTTTCAAAGTAAGTGCCACTCCTCTTTTATGACCTCTTTTAACCACCAATTGCATAAAATACTATAGTTTGATCGCTATTAAAGCGTGTTTTCCCGTTCCAGCTGTTCTACTACATCTGCGCGTACAGCTTGAACCAGCTACTCCTGCGCAAAGACCTGTGCTGCTGGGCCAAGGGGCTGCAGATCAGATACAACATCTCACACCTGGAGAACTGGATCAAGGAACAACTGGCTGAGTACGGCCAGAAGAGCGTAAGTGTCCACTACACCTGCTACAGCCTTCAAAGACCTGTGCTGCTGGGCCAAGGGGCTGCAGATACAACATCTCACACCTGGAGAACTGGATCAAGGAACAGCTGGCTGAGTTCGGCCAGAAGAGCGTAAGTGTCCATTACACCTGCTACGGCCTTCAAAAACCTGCGCTGCTAGGCCAAGGGGCTGCAGATACAACATCTCACACCTGGAGAACTGGATCAAGGAGGAACTCGCTGAGTATGGGCAGAAGAGCGTAAGTTCATTGCTTCTAAGTACAACAATTGGTGCTCTGAAGCGCACGGCTAAAGTCTAATATTAACTTTTTTTCATACTGACAAGAAAATTATGGATAAGTGTGAATCTTCTGTCTTGTTACTTACCTGTTTGGATTATGTACCTAGTTTGTATAAATAATGTTTGTTATAATTATAAATTTCACAGTGTATTAGCACAGTATAATAAAGATTACTATCGTACAGTATGGCCACTTCCGCTCCCCGCTGAAAGCGCCGCCCACCCCCTCTCGGTTACCTCACAGTTACCGTCTGTCAAAAACGCGAACAGTCGACCTGTCATATTTCACTCACACAAGCATAGTACGCGTTCACCTACACGAGCTTAGACTGTGCTAGCGACGCGCCTCTTTCATATATTTGATCGTCAGTGTCCGAGGTGTGGTATTAGTCCGCTGTAGTGCTCTGTAATATTTTAAATCGATAAAATAAAAAGAAAAAAGTGAAATAATTTATTGATTACTTTACGAGCACTTTTAAATTCTCAAATACAATTTCATTGATAAAAACTACATGTTCGTTAGAAATCAGTTTATACTAATAACTTTTCTCAACTCTGCAAACCTAGATATTCGAACTCCTTATTTATGTTTGCAGGTGGACGAAATCTTGAGCGTACTGAAACCTATAACACAAGCTGTACAACTCCTGCAAGCAAGGAAGTCCTTGGCCGATGTACAGAGCACAGTCGATATGTGCTCCAACCTCACCGCTATGCAAGTCTGCAAGGTATGTGCCCATTCTAATATACTACTTACTTACTACGAAAACCAAAATGGCCGACACCAATTCACTTTTATGCCTTTCGGTGTTGCTGAAGCTCCCTCCCGTCGCTGTGACCGGTGATTGAGTAAATCTTGAGCTTAAGCCTTTAAGGCAAGTTGTGCAACTTCTGCAAGCAAGGATATCCCTAGCCGATGTACAGAGCACAGTCGATATGTGCTCCAAGCTCACCGCCATGCAAGTCTGCAAGGTTTGTGCCCATTCAAATATACTACTTACTACGAAAACCAAAATGGCCGACACCAGTTCACTGTTACTGTTACCTTTCGGTCTCGCGAATACTCCCTCTCGTCGCTATGATATTCAGAAGGTCTTGAACTGCTACTTCTTTCCACAGGCATCTATCCTAATTTTTTGTACGTTTGTGGTTTGGGCATTTTCGCGAGAAGAATACAAAAATCTTTTTTTATAAAATATGTAAATTTAATGTTTATCCTACTTTGAATTTATGCAAAATAATATAACATTTTGGGAGCATTTTTTGTCCCTTGTTTTTTTTTGTCCTAGATCGAAAGGGCTCGTGATTCTGAGTAGGAAAAACATAAAATTAACCTACGTTAGTAAAATATTTTTGGTGATTATTATCGCGTAAATACCCGTTTTACTTTTGAGCAATATACCTACGTTAAATAAATAAATGACCCAACTTGACCAACACCAGATTGCGAAAACCCTCTACAGTAGGCTTGTGTAGTACATGTACTAATAGTACAAAAGACACGATTCCCTCCACTGTACTAGTCCGAACGATTCCCAAATGATTCTGCTCTCTAGTACATTTAGTACACACACACGCGCAACAGAATGGGAGCAAAGAGCCAAGGAGTGAGAATGACAGTCAACCGAACTAAAATTTACTGACTCGGATCGCGAGCGCGCGAAAACGGCCGATTAGTTCTCGCCTAGTACAAGCGAGCGCTGTACGCCATATGCACAATTTGTCTCTCGCTCTCTCGGTGTACTACGGTCCTCAATGTACTAAAAAAACGAACTAGTACACTTCGGAGATCGTACTAGTTGGGAGCGATCTTTTCAGTGAACGAGCAGGCACAACTCTACAGTATTTTTTTATACTACGTCTTTGGCAAACAAGCATACGTCCCGCCTGATGTAAAGCGGACACCGTAACCTATGGACGCCTGCACCTCAAACAGTGTCACATGCGCGTTGCCACCCCATTAGAAACTTGTACATTCCCTTTTGCTGTGTTAAGTACACAGCAAAAGTACAAGTTCTAAGGAGGGTTCGGGTTGCCGACGGACGAAGGACAATAGACGGAACAAGTTAGTTCCGTAAGTCCTCCCGTCATCAGCACACCACGTGCTATTTGGCTGCGGTCTTCTGTAAGGCGGAGGTACTTCCCCAGTTGGGCTCTGCTCTAGATTCGAGCGAGACGATATCCGCTGTGCTGTGCCCTACCACACAAAGCGGAATATCATTCGCTACGCCCTACCTCCTACCTCCTACAGTATACCCTTCGGTCATGTTTTCCCTCTTGTATCTTTATTTGTATTTCATTATTTTTAGATCCTGAACATGTACACTCCTGCCGAGGATTATGAAGTGAAGGTCACCCGAGAGTTCATACACGAGATACAGAAGAAAATGCAGGAGAAGGCGGGACCCAACGCGGACAAGGAACCGGTATGCATTTACCTATGTTGTTTTATCTTATAGATAGATAGATAGATAGATAGATAGAATACTCTTTATTGGCACACCTCAGCAAAAGATACAGTGGAGACAAAACAAATGATTATAAATATATTCCACCTCATATCTACAAAGTGGGAGGTTTTACTAAACACCCCCCCCCCCTTATTCATAAACGTTCACTAAAGTTAGCAAGCCGATAAAGTTCGTTTGTCCTTTTCTAACACGCCAATACGTCGGAAAGTGACAAACTTTAGTGAACGTTTATGAATAAGGGGGTAAGTGTTTAGTGAAACCTCCCAGTTTGTCGATTGCTATAAATCCGCTTTGTCAGTTTATTCATATAAATATCCAAGCAAATCTCATCTCTTGACGACCGGTCTGGCGCAGTCGGTAGTGACCCTGCCTGCTACGCCGCGGTCCCGGGTTCGAACCCCGGTAAGGGCATTTATTTGTGTGATGAGCAGAGAGAGATGTTTTCTATGTATATAAATATGTATACATATATTATATATATCGTTGTCTGAGTACCCACAACACAAGCCTTCTTGAGCTTACCGTGGGCCTCAGTCAATCTGTGTGTGCCTCATGGCATTAAGTTCGCCTTTTGTACATTAAGTTTGTCTTTGGTGCAATAAAGTTTAAATAAATAAATGTCCTATAATATTTATTTATGGTAAGCGACAAAGTGTGACGTTTTATTAAACACACTCACATATGATGATATGTAAACCTGTATAAGAATCTTGGAGAAACAACACTAGTGCGAGAAGTCGTTCATTATGCGCCTATGTCGGTCCTTCAAAGGACCATATGTAGTGAAAAACATCAAAAGAAAATATTCAGCAAATAGGCCACAGGGGCACTTTTACACGTCACATATAATAACATAATATTTATAATTGAATTAAAATTACAATGAGGAAATTCGTAACTTCCTTCAGTCGTGTTCTATTCTAATTTATAGTCACTCGTTCCGAGCTACTTCTTTTTCGCACTTGTATCGTAATGTACTATTTCAGTACAGATGGTGTTTTTTTTACGCACTAGTGCGAGAAGTTGTTCATTATATGGCAGATCGAAACTTCGGAGGTCCATCTGTACTGAAAAACGTCGTTCGATACACGTGCGAAAAGGGAATTCGTAACTCGTGTCGATTTAAAACACTCCCTTCGGTCGTGTTTTAATTTATCGCCACTCGTTTCGAACTTCCTCTTTTTCGCACTTGTATCGAAATGTACTATTTCACTGAATATTTTTTTTTTTTATTTGACAGCAAAACCTTCTGATGGATTCGAAGATGATCTTCTCGGTTCAGTTCCCGTTCAACCCTTCCTCCATCCGGCTGGAAGACATCGAGCTGCCCGAAGTTCTGGGCCTCGAGGGGCTGCTCACCAAGATATAAACGGGTTAGATTAGATGCAACCAGCCTTTACAAAGGCATTTTAAAATCAAAACCACTAGCTGAACACAAAATAACCCAGTGGCTTTTAATAAGGCATTTTATAGCCAGAACATAATTTACAGTAAAATTTTTTAGGTGGACCTAAAATAACCCAGTCGGCTTTATAAAGGCAGTTAACAGTTTATAGCTTACTCGAGAAATTCTTGAATTTACCCAGTGACTTTGTCAGTGACAAACTTTCTTATGGCGCAATTGCATTAGTCGACAGGGTCCTCGTTCGGGGTGCGAGAGATTTCTGGAACGCGTGCCACAGGGCCCGCATTCGGGGAAATTATATAGTTATGGTAACTTTCATTGGTTCTTATCTCGCCTGCGGGGAGTCCCCGTATGCTGCATACCGAACGAGTTAACGACCAATCAAATTGCACCACTTTCAGTGGTTGTTATCTCGCCTGCGGGGACTCCCCGTATGCTGTATACAGAACGAGTTATCGACTAATGAAAATGCGCCATTAGATGGACCCAAAATGACCCAGTTGCCTTTATAAAGTCAGTTTATAGCAAAACATAATTTAGTCGAGAAATTCTTCAGTTTACCCAGTGACCTCTATGAAAGCATTTTTACAGCAAAATTTCTATGTGGTCCCAAAATAACCCAATCGCCTTTATAAAAGCATTTTATTGAAAAACAATTTATTAGAGAAATTATTCAATTTAACCAGTGACCTCTATGAAGGCATTTTTACAGCAAAATTTCTTAGGTGGACCCAAAATAGCCCAGTTGCCTTTATAAAGGCATTTATTCCAAAACATGATTCAAATGACTCTTATTTTTAGAGATATCAGAGCGTATATTGATTGAAACTAAGACGATTTTCACTCATAATATTATTAAATTAAAACGGGACTTAATCGCGGAAGACTTACGTTTACCCAAACATAAAACTAAATAACGGTTCAATTTGTATACTTAATTTGTTCCTAATTATTCCTGAATTGCAAAAAACATTATATTAAGTGGAACAGTTCACTATGTCAAAGTATTTTATGTCAAATTAAACAAAAATCATTCCTTTATTATAACTCCAAAATTCATGTATCTTAATGTACTTAATGATAAGCTTAAATGAGATAAATATTTATGAATTTAGTAATAATTACTATTTATAAACAGTAATTTTTATTTATTTGAAGCACGGCAAGAGTACAACTAGCCCTAGAGGCAGTCTTAATACTTTCAAGCGATTACTGTCTGAGAACGATTTAACATTGGTGCTGTTAAAAACTGTACCATAAAGTATTTTTTCATAGACAACATTTATTATTTATTTGAATATCTGGGATCTGAAGCCGAAATAATAAAACTGATTTCTAATTTTTGCCATAATTTAAACGCCATAAAAAGGTTTCTTATAATTTTGTATGACCTAAAAACATATTAGCTTTTTCTAATGCCGTATTTTAGCGGTACCATAAAGCAAAATAATGTTTTTGGAGTTTTGAGTCGTACTTAAATTAATTATTTATACAAAATAATATCAAAAACGATATACACACAAGAAAATTATGGCTTATGGCAATAAAGAAAGATTTATACACGTGCTTTAAAGGTCACAGCATTTATAATAATTCATATTAAAGGAATTAATACACCAATATGTCATGTTTAAAGGACGAAATAGATCATTGGTTTGAAGATATATAAGCGTCTTCTTCCAAATATTTCACCACAATGAGTTTGTCGTAAGTATTATCGGTTCCTAGACTATGGAAAAGCCATAATTTGAAATTATTTTGGTGCCATTCCGAATTGTACAAAAAACTAGAAAAGAAAGTACATGAACTCTTCCTTTTGACTTCACTTGCCATATTGCATTTATAAATCTAGATCGTTTTCTTAAATAAGATTCCATATATTATATCAAGATAAATTATAGCAAATTATGAGAAATTTACACTGTAGGTTATTTGCTGATTAATCTGTTTCTCGTAGCTGAATATTAAATAATTTCAAATAACAATGCAATATAATAATATTTTATGATCAAGTGAAGTCATGGTTTGGCTTTACCTCCTATTATCAACGAGTTAAGTTAATTTCTGTTTTTATATCTTAATTGTTTAGCAATTTTGTACGTTAGATGTTGTTACGATTAGTGCAAATTTGTTATAACTTATGTTTATTTATATCATTCCATTTAGCTGTTAAGAGTATTATTATATTAATAAGTAAGTAATTATATCGATGCGTGTTGATTTACCCTGACATATTTAGGAGAAATATATTTAGCATATTAAAGTAAAAGGCTAGAAACAGATAAACGGGCTGATTTTTATTTTGTTGTGATTTCACTTCTGTTTATTTTTGCATTTTTTTTCCTTTTACTGAGTAACGCTCTAACAAGATACATGTGAAATTGTAACTCTGTGGAAAAAAAATGTACGATGTAATTTTTTCCTACGAGTATTAGGATCGAGCGATTATGATTTTGAGCAAAAAGAATATGAAAAATTTAATTTTCGAAAATAAAAAGACAACCAAATAAAAATCAGCCCACACATAATAGTTGTTCACATAATACGACCAACGTATTAAATATAGATGTGTCATGCCTTTTGATGGTTGAATTTAGATGAAATTTTATGAAAGTAAATTATAGATTTATTATATTACGCCGGTTTGCTAGTAGTATAAGATAACATGATATTATGACATTTTGTGTTCTAAGCGTTTATATTAAAAATTTATTTATATAAAAAAGCACCATGCCATTATTGTTATGCGTTTTTAAATATATTGACAAAAATACTTTTTTTTACGAAATATAGCCGTAATTTTACATAATCAGTATCACTTTTGTCACGATAGTTCTAAATTGGTTACCATAAAACTAGGTGCTTGAAACTCGGCGTCGCTTATACCAGATATTTATATATTTATATTATAACTCACTTAAATGTAATTCTCACGCAGAAATATTTTTGTAGTGAAACTATGACCAGTATTCTTTTGGTACTTTATTATTGGTAAAAAAATAATTATTAATTTATTATGTATAATATGTAATATGAGATCAGTTATTTTCCAGTGTTCGATGGCAATGCTTAAAAAATATATGTAATTATTTATGTTATGATTGAGGACAAAAGTTATACTTAATACGTTAGCAACGGATGATTATATAAAATTCACTTATGTAATAAGTAAAATTACAGCGATATTATATAATATATGTCGGTTTTTGTCCCCAAAACAGTTAATAAATGTATTATTTAAACTAAATGAAATTGTAGCTGTGGTACTACCTAAATGTATTAAATTATATGTATATTAAAATATAAATGTTGTTAAATTGGAAATTCTATAACGGTTAGGTGCTCAAGTATAACTTCCCTGTTGTTTGAATTATAGATTTATGTAGTATGTATCAGAGTAACTATTGCAGCTTTCTTCAATCTCGTCGTGCCCATTGTACCTATTTTAGGACAAGTGAGGTAAGAAGAATTGCTCAATTAAATGAAAATTGGGCTTCATGAGTATAAATGGATAATATCTGTAATGGATATAATTTCGAGGCACTAATACTTAATTAATTAACTATTTATATAAATATGCAGGTACCAAGTAACATATAATTTGATAATATTTATGCTATTATATTTAAGCAATTTAAAAAAAATATTCTAAAGGAATTAAAAATGCAATATTCGTTGCTGATAAACAATATGAATGAAAATATTACAATTAATAATATTATATGTATTTGAATAAAAATATCAATTTAATTATTAATGATCTCGATGTTTAATGTTCCTTTATTTATGATTTAATATTTGCAACTAAAGCAATATAATCCATATCTTGTGTACTTAATATTTACTGTAATTTGGCAGCATTTATATAAAAGCAATGATAAATACTTTAAATTTATTTATAATTTAGGAAATATTAAAAATTCTATCTAATGATGAAATCAATAATTAGCAATATGTTTGTGTAGTTTAAATTTCAATTAAAAAAGCTATTGGCAAAAAAATTTATCGATGTCGTAAATAATCTTTTGAGTATTAATAACACTTATTCCAGTTTAAATTCAAAAACTACCTGAATGGTAATTTTTAATAGTACATTACGATACAAGTGCGTAAAAAAGGAAGTGCGAAACGAGTTGCGATAAATTAAAACACGACCGAAGGGAGTGTTTTAAATCGACACGAGTTACGAATTTCCTTTTCGCACGTGTGTCGTACGACGTTTTTCAGTACAGATGAGCCTCTAAAGTTTCGACCTAGCATATAATGTACCACTTCTCGCACTAGTGCGTAAAAAAACACCATCTGTACTGAAAATATAATTTATAACTGATTCTAACAGTCAGTCACAGTTTTTTTATAATTTCATATATCAGTAAAAAAAAATTGTATAAATTCCAGATATCAAGCATGAACTAAACCTACTTTTTATGGTGAGAAAATTGTAAAATATTTATGTTCCTTAAATGAAGGCCAAAAAATATTCTTCTATGCGGCCGAATACCGATTATCTGTTACACTTGCACCTGACTAAAAGAAAAAAAATGCTATAAAAAAACGTGAACTTTATATTTACGATAGGGCAAACTTCACATAATTATATTTGATATAATCGCAAGTTGCTGTAAGTGATATAGTTTGTTAGTGTGCTGTGAGTTACATTCCGTGTAGTTTGTTCCCATATTTACATATAATTATATATTTCGTTGTAAAGTGCAGAATAAATAAATAATGTTAGCAAATATGTTTGTTTTATTTTTGTTCTTACTCTCTTAACATATAATTAAGCTTTCCTGTCTAATAACGAATACAATGAAATGATAAAAGAGCTTATACACTGTCTCGACATATTATTAACACGCTTTTATTAGGTCGTCGTGTATGTAACTATGTATGTAATGGAATCTAAGGAAGCTAATTTAACCATCTTCCAGGAGTCGTAGCGTAATGAAAATTGGCAGCTATATGTAGTTCCGATGACAATACAATAATATGGTACTGTTGAGCTGATCTGATGATGGAGTCGGAAGATATGAACTGGAACTACATGATGGAACATCGTATCATAGCCGTTTTTGGGTTTCTTAGAAAAGTCTTGTAATGAACTTTGACTACAATTAGGTTTCAAGGTCTGATGATGAAGCCGAAAGATATGAACTGGAACTACATGATGGAACATCGTATCATAGCTGTTTTTGGGTTTATTAGAAAAGTCTTGTAATGAACTTTGACTACGATTAGGTTTCAAGGTCTAAAGATGGAGCCGGAAGATATGAACTGGAACTACATGATGGAACATCGTATCATAGCTGTTTTTGGACTTCTTAGGAAAGTCTTGTAATGAACTTTGATTACAATTAGGTTTCAAGGTCTGATGATGGAGCCCGAAGATATGAGCTGGAACTACATGATGGAACATCGTATCATAGCAGTTTTTGGGCTTATTAGAAAAGTCTTGTAATGAACTTTGATTACGATTAGGTTTCAAGGTCTGATGATGGAGCCGGAAGATATGAACTGGAACTACATGATGGAACATCGTATCATAGCTGTTTTTGGGCTTCTTAGAAAAGTCTTGTAATGAACTATGACTACGATTAGGTTTCAAGGCCTGATGATGGTGCCGGAAGATAAGAACAGAAAAGGGGGGGGGGGGGGGCTCGAGGGGGCAGCATGAAAGAAAGATCAACGTAGTATTTAGAATAAGTTGGGTTAGCGTTTTCTTGTGACCTTTAAGAGTAAACAAAGGGGGCTCGGGGGCGAAGCCCCCCGCATAAAAGAAAGATAAACGTTGTATTTAAAATAAGTTGGGTTAGGGTTTTCTTGTGACCCTTAAGAGTAACGAAAAGGGGGGCTCGGGGGGCGAAGCCCCCCCGCATAAAAGAAAGATCAACGTAGTATTTAAAATAAGTTGGGTTAGCGTTTTCTTGTGACCTTTGAGAGCAAACAAAGGGGGCTCGGGGGCGAAGCCCCCCGCATGAAAGAAAGATCAACGTAGTATTTAAGATAAGTTGGGTTAGCGTTTTCTTGTGACCTTTAAGAGCAAACAAAGGGGGGCTCGGGGGGCGAAGCCCCCCGCATAAAAGAAAGATCAACGTTGTATTTAAAATAAGTTGGGTAATGGTTTTCCTGTGGCCCTTAAGAGCAAATAAAGGGGGGCTCGGCAAAAAAGAAATACTTAATTAAGTATCTACAATAAGTTATATTAGGGTTTTCTTGTGATCCTTAAAAGTGAATATAGGCAGCCCACTTCGCGGGCTAGCGTTGATATGCTTACAAAACAAAAATTGATAACAAAATTAAAATGGGGGACGGGGGGCTAAGCACCTACAAAGATAAACCAACGCAGTACCTATGTCAAATAAATTATAGGTTAGGGATTTTTCAGTTTTGCGTTATTTAAGCATTCGTTCAAGCAAGCGTTCGTTCTTTGTCGCGAAGGTCTACAGCACTGCTCCCATAGCAATTAGTTATATTGACTTGTAAATACATATAGTCTCAGTGAGTAGAAGTATTTTACGATATCAATTTATCATGAAGGATTTACTTGTTATGTCATCATTAAAAACTAGTGCTGTGGCAGAGTCTAGCACTTCGATTCAAATGACATTTCCGTTAGTTGATAGAAATCGAATAGTTTATAATATACAATACTTTTCAACTAAGTAAAAATTACAATAGAATCAAATAAGATGATAAACAGGTTTATAAATGATACTAACGAACAAACCATGAACGTATATTTACCGTTTTACACAGCATTTAGCTCCTTGTTCATATGGCCCAATCTATTCAACCAATTCGTAAATAATCGCTAGATTTGGCAACCGATACGTTTTAACTACATCGCTATTTACTTCAATATAAATGTGTCAAAAATAGGAACTTACAGCTCCCATTGCCCATGTAAACATAATGTAAACATTGCATGTAATTGTTCACTACTCATAAAATGGCAAAAGGTACAAAAACCGAGACAACGACACAAAGGAAACGTAGGTTATATAAAAAAAATGTAAAGCACGTACAAAAAAACCTAAAACTCGGTAAAAACGAAAAATATCTACAAAAGTACCAGTCAAAAACATATATGGTACAATATAGAGCCAAAGAGACACCAGAACAACGAATAAAACGTTTAGAAAATTTAAGACAATACGCATCCCAAGTTCGGGCATCTCAATCGCAGGAAGAGCGAGATGCCCGTCTTCAGCACTTGCGAGACTACGACTCTCAAAAACGAGCTTCACAGTCAGAAGAAGAACGGGCCGAGAGACTTCAATACATGCAAGATCACATCGCTCAATCAAGAGCCTTAGAAACAGACGAAGAGCGTAGTATACGGTTGCAGCACTTACGTGAACATAATGCTGCTACCAGAGCCGCACAAAATGCTAGAGCGAGTACTTTTGAGAAAGACATTTATGTGTTTAGTGACGTAGTATGTGAAATTTGTACAAAGAGATGCTATCAGCATCAAGTCTCCCGATGGATAATTTTGATAGAAAATGCACCATATTTACCTGACGAACTGAAGCAGAATCAACGTTACTTTTGTGTCATCGTTGCAAAAAATATGTGAGTACAAAGAAAAACTTACCACCATCAACAGCGTTCTGGAACAATCTCGATCCAGGCAGGCCCGATTCCAGACGTAATCGCAGATTTATCGCAAGTTGAGCAAAGATTACTATCAAGAATAATTCCTTTCGTCAAAGTCATTAAATTACGCGGTGTGTTTGGGCAATATTCATTTCGCGGCCAAGCTGTTCTTTTTGCTCAGGACATATTTGAGATAACTGAAAAACTTCCAAATATGCTACCTAGATCGACTGGCAATGCTGGAATTATTGTTGTTACGGAGCATCTCGATAATATGAACGTCACCAGAGAATTCACAATATCTCGAGAAAAAGTCAATAACGCATTACTATGGTTGATTGCCAATAATCCACTATATAAAGATGTTACTTGTTTTACTAATATTTTGTGTAAATATGGACATCTGTCTGAAATAAAAGATATCATTTCATTTCATCATTTCATTTCATTTCATTTGTTACTATTGACAACAATGCCCAGATAAACGATGAAGATATCATTAGATTGAGCGAAGCTCCTCCGCCAAATGACACAGTACAACAACCAAATAACGAGCCGTAGTCAAACGGCCTTGAAACTGAAGAGCCGCGACAGGAGATTTCTGCATACACGACGATAAATGTGTCATCACGAATTTTATGCGCTTCGTGGACTCAAGCTAACCCTGCGATATTTACGTCTGGCTTTGCAGGTGTGCAATGTTGTGCAATGGTGCTAGCAAATATCATTCGCGCAAATATGCTTTCTCCGACAAGTTGGACGACTAATATTTTGAATACGAATATGATAGAGGGCGATAAAATGTACAGTATGATTAGGTCACTATCTGCATCAAATTCTGCCGCTTATCCGATTCAGACTAATGGTTACTTGTTGGTTCGTAACTTTGATATAATCAAAAACAAATGTGATATGTTCGGTAAATCGTTTTGCCTGAACTATGATCTGGAATCTGCACTGTTCGGAAGCTTAAATGATAGAGACAACCAATCTAACATTGGACTGACCCTTAAGCAAGCTCTTGAGGAGTTGTTTGACAATCATAAGACAGGTGTGTTGATAGCAGAAGGAAAATCACTAGGAGTCATGCTGTACGACGGAAAATACTATTTTACGGACTCTCATTCATGTGGACCGAAAGGCGCACAAGCAAAGACTGCAGGCAAAGCTTGTGTCATTCAATGTGACAATATAGATGAGTTTGTAAGAATAATCAAGCGAGCGACAGGGTCAAGAAGCACCCAGTTTACATTAGACTACATTGATGTCTACCCCTCTACTTTGCCAGTTCAAGTTAATGCAGCGCCGATAGAGCCCTTTTCTACTCAGATCATGGAAACAGAAGAAACAGAACCCCGACTATTTCCTGAAAACCACACACTTACAGACCTGCCGTTAATAACATCACAAAATATTCCCTTGCAGACGTCTGTAATGGCACCGATTGACGTCGTGCAGCCCAATGTTGAGGAGGAGTTTGAGGTATCCAGTAATCTCAACAGCATAGTGCGAAAAACGACAAATAATATTGTTGATGTTGCACATGAACTCAAAGCCGAAGAATTGGCTTGGTTCTATCTGTTTCCCTATGGCATTAATGGTCTTCAGCAACCGCGACCAGTGTCGATTACACCGCTAGACTATTTCCAAGTAAGAATATTAGGCGATGATAGACGATTTCAGCGTAATGATTATTTATTCTATGCACTATCGCTGTTCGAGTACTATCGAGTCAAAAGTACTATCTCGGCATGTGGTAAAAAAATACGGAATCAAGAAGGACAGATTGAGGACGTTCATCTGTATATCAAAAACCTCAGGGGATCCGCTGCCTATTGGAGAGCCGCTTTAAATGACCTCTTGGCTCAAATCAGAACGTTGGGTCCACCAACATACTTTCTAACATTTAGTTCGAATGATCTAAATTGGTTAGATCAACGCAAAGCACTGCTGATTGCTGACAATCGGCCTGATGAGGACCCCAGTTCATTGAGTATACATGAAACTCAGTGTTTGATTGAAAAGTACCCAGTGGTATTAAGCCGGCATTTCATGGTCAGAGTTAGAGCGTTGTTAAAATATATGAAAAATAACGATGACATTCTGGGTGGCAAATTGAAGGATTACTGGTGGCGTATTGAGTACCAGAATCGAGGCAGTCCTTACCTGCACATGGTTGTGCGGATTGAAAACCATCCAACATTCGATACTGCCGAAGGTATCCAACAGATTGACCGCGTCGCTTCCTGCAGGTTGCCATCCCAAGATGAAGACCCAGAACTTCATGATTTGGTAAAAAAATGCCAGATTCATAAACATACCTCCACATGTACCAAAAACAACACAACAGGAAGGTGCCGATTTAATCTTCCACGGCAGGAATGCAGTGAGACCCGGATAGTTGCACTTTCTTCGGACGATTTTATTCGAAGTGGAGGAAGAATATGTCTGCTCAAACGTCGGACAGAAGATGCGTGGGTCAACAACTACATTCCCGGTTTCCAACCTTGTGGGTCGAATGAAGCGATAGCTTTCTATATCGCTAAATATTTATCGAAAGGAGAGCCAACTAATTTAGAATCGGGAATAGCTCAAGCCATTCAACAGATATAACGAGAGGAGCTAGACATTTCGCGGCGGCTTTTCCGAATTTGTATGAAAATTCTCCAAGAAAGGCAAGTGTCAGCCCCAGAATGCGCTTTTCGCCTGTGTCACCTACCGCTTCGTGACAGCTCTCGAAGTTGTGTTTTTTTGAATACACGGAAACCGGAGCAGCGATATCGGGTGTTGCGTTTTGGCGAACATGGGCACGCCACAGGATACTGCAACAACCTCTTCGATCGGTACGAAAAGCGACCCGCGGATCACCCGACATATGACTTCTCTAACATGAGCCTGACTGAGTTTGCAATGCTCTTTGACACTTACTACATGAAGACCCAGAGCGAAGAAAACATTGATCAAGACGGGTGCGTCATTGTGCGGAAGTTTCATTGTCTGTCTATCTAAGGCATCGCTTTCGAATGGATGAACCGATTATGATTTTTTTTTCCGTTTGAAAGAGCTGAATTAATCGAGAGTGTTCTTCTTAGCCATGTTTGATGTCTAAGACCACCTAATGTACCTAATGTACTGTCACCTAATGTACCTCAACATTATGTACGATATGTTAATTTTAAGTATTCTAGCAAATAAACTATTCTGATTCTGATTCGGTTTAAATAGGTACTATTTTATATTTATATATATATATCTATCCTATTATGTATTGTCAATTTTAGCTTTCTAGTACTAATGATGATTGAGCTAAATCGTAGACGGACAGACTAAATGACGGACAAACTAATATGCGGTATAAAGATTTTTAGCTAAGGATGTTTAAAAACATAATAGCCGGGTCTCTGTACCTTATTTTATGAGTTTATATATTTTTGTATACTTTATATAAGTATACCGGAATAAGATACACTCACATAAAGTCGTGTACTTAATTACGGCAGTCAATAAAAGGCTGTATTAAAAGAGAAACAAGATTTTTTTTTTCTTAGTACATTGGAAGATTATATAACAATTATACTCAAAACATTGGAATAAATAAACTTTGTGCTTTAATTTTATGAAATAAAACAAATTTAATGTCGATGCCACAGTCCAATATTTCGCACGTATTACTTAACGAGTATACATTTCGTACTCAATTATGAGATTAAAATCTAAAAAATATATGTACCGTAATTATGTCACTATAATCTGTAATCTTTACTTAATGTATTTACATCAAATATATGAATATACTCAACCGCAAATAGTAATAGAACATAAAAACATTACGGACTGTGTTTCCGTTATTCCATGATACTCCCGCAATTATGTACACCGCGTCAAAATGGTATACATTATTCCGGGAGCGGGTATTTTAATTAAAATATTTTTTAAATTAGCTTGAAAAGATGCTATAAATGTCTTTTAATAACTATAAGACAATTATGATAGGTACAAATTTAATATCAATAAACTTACCATCATCACAGCAAACCCTTACGAATTTCCTCTGCCGCGTTAAGCTCACCGTCAATCACGCCCATAGAAATCACTGCGTGGTTGCGACTGACGCGTTTGGAGGTACCTCATGGCTTCAAAAGATAAGATACATATCCGAAAATCGACTTTTTCGGTTCTATTTGATCTATAGTTAATTAAATACTGCATTAAATTAAGATTTTACTGATAGTTTTTTTATTTTGCGACAAAAACCAAAGTATCCCGGAATAATGTACCACATTTTACTATCCCGGAATAGTGTACAGATACCTTACCGGAAAAAAGCGGCGTTCTAAGTGTCGGTGACTGTCGACTCTCCTCGCTCTTAGCGCATATTTTGTCTGAGTTCGACAAACTGGTACCTACTTTGAACACTGACTTTTAATTGATTTGACTGTTTAATGTAGTTAGAACCTACTAGTCATGCTGCAACTCCAGTTAGCGCGTCAATCTGTGTAACCTCCTTCCCGTAACATAGCATAATTTGATTTATCAGCAAGTTATACAAAAAGTCTTTCCTGTTCCAGCGCCCCACGCTTTTACAATCAAATATTATAATTAAAAGCACATAGTTTTTAAACTTCAGCTCACAAATAGAGACAACTTGAACGATCCATAATTTATTTTTGGCTTTTACGTGCATTTATAAAAGCGTGTTTTATAGTGTTTTTTAAACTATTAATTTATTTGTTTATTATAGTAAGTAAGTAATGTAAAATATGAAAGATATTTAGATTAGTTGCAACTTGCCGTAGTTACAATTGCCTCCATGTACCTTATTCCTGTACCTGCAATTATTACAAATTGGCACGTATGTGGTCGTTATAACGTACTAACTATGCCGGAAAAAACACTAAATTCTAAAACCACGAAAGTTATAAAAAAAAAATTGGTACATTTATTATATTATACGATACGATATTACATTTCAAGCATTGTATTACAAAAACCTCATTTGACATTGATACAAAAATATACCAATTTAAATTTTTTAAAGGATAATAGCGGACACGGGACAAATTATATCTTCCATTTTGCGGTAGCCAAAATGTTTTCTCAGTATTGAGCAGGCTTGAAAACGACTTGAATAAAAACAAAGCATCCGGAAACTTAAGGTGCCGTAGGTTCAGGATACAGAGTATTTGATCTCGTTGTGCATTTTTTCGTGCCATGGTTACGGTCCCCTGAGTCACTCTGGTTTTATGTAAAATTATGCTATTGAAATTATGCAAGCATGCATGTAGTCCATGTCTGTAAGTGGCAAATTCTGTAAGTGGAAAGGGCTTGTTAACACCAGAAAAACGCATGTTTGCATAGTTTAAGTAACATAATTGCATAAAACCAGCGTGATCCAGGGGACCGTAACCATGGCAATAGTGGGCAAGAAAAAGTTGATTCACCCATATAAATTTTCGGAAAGTATATGTCTACGAAACATTCTAGTTTCTCGCTGGATCGGAAGACTTGGAAGGAGAAAAAATAAATTATTCAACACGATTCGTTCCTCAGGTATATAAATAAATAAATATTATAAAACATTCTTACACAAAATGAATTAGCCCCTTAGTAAATTCAAGAAGGCTTGTTGACACAGACAACGTATGGTTTATCGTTTATAGAGGTACATAGGAAACATCCCAGACTCGGGAACAAATATTTGTGCCCATATTTGCGCACACAGCAAATAAATGCCTTTACCGGGATTCAAACCCACGACCGTGGCTTAGCAGGCAGGGCCACTAACCATTAGGTCAGAGGGTCGTGTAACTTCGGTTTTGTACGTGGGAAGTTTCTTTTACGTACGGTGTTATTACTAGCCCCGATGCAAAAGAGTTCGTCTAACAATACAGAAATACTTTGTTTATTCTAATAACGTTTACTCATGTAGGTATATCACGTCACAGTAATGAGAATTGTAAAAGTACTATAATATAGCTTGATTTGATTGTAAAATAAAATTGGCTGTGACTTATGTTGTAAAAAAAATACTTTAAAAAAATGTTCTCTTAATCACATTCTCCTCTCCTATAGCAGTTCTGCATGCATAGAGGCTTGAAGATTTGTTTTTAGTTTATTAGCAGAATTTAGTTACTTCCTTTGGGCCCTATTACATTTTTTCCTTTCAGTATCAATGATATTTCTTGTATTTAGATTTAGTTATTGTACAATACTGCCATAAAAAATAATCTACATTAGTATTAGCATTAATGATTTTTGAACTAAGACAGAGAACCTCAAAAAATAGACTAGACGAAAACATATGCATCGGGGCTAGTATACTTATTATTTATTACGGGGCCTTAAGAGGACCAGCATACTTTACTGACCGACTTTAATTAGGCAGACCAATAATAAGAGCTCTGAGCACCAATTACGTACGACGTCGGCGTCGAAACGTCGGTCACTGAACCAGACTTACAGGAATTGTCCCTCAAAAATCAAGGAACTTGTTTTTTTGGCTGTAGGTAATTGGCCCAAATTTTACTAACGTTCGAAAGTTTGCACGCATGTACCTACCTACAAGTTGACTAAATAGTGGATAGTAAGTATCTTATTAAATGTCCCAAATTAAAGGATTTTTGTAGGAGGTAGGGCATAGCGAATGATTTTTTTTATATTAAAGGAAAAAATGGAAAAATTTATGCTTCCGGCGGGACAAATGATGCGGGTTCAAGTCCCGCCGGAAGCATAAATTTTTCGATTTTTTCCTTTAATATAAAAATGTTTAGAATCGTTAGCAGACGTTTCTGCTTGTTAAAAATAAATTTAGTATGGGTTAGCACATTGTTACTGGTGAATTCTCAATATAACTTGAGACTCCAGTGCCGTTACAAGATGTAATAGTCTGTCGGTAGATGGCGCTAGACGTCACCCCAAGACGTGTGTACATAAGGAAAGGCATGGAAAGATTTGCGATGTCCGGCGTGGCTTCCGTAGCTCAATTGGTTAAGAGCCTTGCACGGATTGCAAATGATGCGGGTTCAAGTCCCGCCGGAAGCATACATTTTTCAATTTTTTCCTTTAATATAAAAATGTTTAGAATCGTTAGCAGACGTTTCTGCTTGTTAAAAATAAATATAGCGAATGATATTCCGCTTTGTGTGGTAGGGCAAAGCACAGCGGATATCATCGCGCTCGAATCTAGAGCAGAGCCCAACTGGAGAAGTACCTCCACCTTACAGAAGACCGTAGCCAAATAGCACTAGACCCTGTGCTGATGACGGGAGGACCTACGGAACTAATTTGTTCCGTCTATCGTCCTTTGAGTCGTCGGCAACCCGAATCCTCTTTGGAACTTGTACACTCTTTTTTGCTGTGTACTTGACACAGCAAAGAGGAGTGTACAAGTTTCTAATGGGTTGGCAACGCGCATGTGACACTTCTTGAGTTGCAGACGTACATAGGTAACGGTGACCGCTTTCCATCAGGTCGACCGTATACTTGTTTGCCACCGAAGTAGTATAAAAAAAATTAGAAAACTATTTCCGAAGAATCAAAGAAACACCTAGAAGAATTGGTGTGGTGAAAAGTAATTGGATAACCGCTCGCGTTAATATTGATACCTGACCCTTTAGCATAACTTGCCTTGTCGCGCGCGAGTTCATACATCAAGCGCGACTTCAAGTATGGACTCGCGCGCGACGAGGCAAGTTGTGCTAGCTAGAGGGGCTGAGCAAGTGAAAAATGAACCAAAAGTGAAATCTTGAGCGTATGATGGACATATGAGTAGGTTCGACAATGACAAATCATTTTAATTTTGTCAAATCATTCACTCATAAGTACCTAATGTCATTGTATTTTTAACCGACTTCAAAAAAGGAGGAGGTTCTCAATTCGACTGAATGTTTTTTTTTTTTATTTTTTTTTTATTTTTTTTTTGTATGTATGTTACTCGATATCTCCGAGAATCGTGGACCGATTTTCAAAATTTTTTTTTTTGATCGAACGGGTATAACCCCGAGATGGTCCCATTGGAACCAAGTCAGGGTCTGATGATGGGATCTTGGAGAAATCGAGGGAACTCTTCAAATGTTATAGGCACATGTAATGTTTTTAGTGTATTTTTCAAAGGTACACCAGTATTTACGCCTGACGGTAGTAATTTTTTGTGGCTGAGCTGATGATGGAAGGTCAACTCCTCAATGGTTAGGAGTTAAAGGATAATTCTTTCACTACTGTACATATATTCGGACTGATACATATAATATCACTAGGAACCACTAAAAATCAACAAATAAATTAACTTTTTAACAAAAAATAAAACCGCCTTCAAAAACAAGCGCGTTACAAAACACGGAGAAACTAAAAAGCAAAAAATAATAAACCTTTGAATTCAGATTTCTTATCGTATTGCAATAATCTAAACATCCAAATTATAAACAAATCAATTATTTTTGGAGTCGGTACCAGCCTGTGTATGGTTGGGTGGGGCAAACAGGCAATAGCAAGGCGACGAACAGGTCTGGTACCGACTACAAAAATAATTGATTTGTTTATAATTTGGATGTTTAGATTATTGCAATACGATAAGAAATCTGAATTCAAAGGTTTATTATTTTTTGCTTTTTAGTTTCTCCGTGTTTTGTAACGCGCTTGTTTTTGAAGGCGGTTTTATTTTTTGTTATTCTAGAATCTAATCAATGTTGTCATTATATCAAAAAGACTATAATAATGCAGTAAGGAGCGGTAGGGTATAGGTTCCGAAAGTCGCATAAAATCACCATTATTTCCATCATATCAAGATCCCCCTTTCGCAATTACCCGAGCATTTCTGTCATTCGTAATTACCCTAATGCACCTTATATCTTTCAACCTTATTGTTTTCACAGTGGCCATAAAAATATCCTCCATCCCTTCAACTGTCTCCACTTAAAAATCACGTCAATTCGTCGCTCCTTTATATCGTGAAAGATGGACAAACAAACAGACACACACTTTCCCATTATAATATTAGTATGGATGAAAAACTTTATTTTGAAGTGTCCTTGCTGTTAAGGGGTCTACTGACCATCAGTCCACCGGACGGTCACGCTCAATGTGCGTAGCCAAATGCACAAACGCTCACGATAATATCTCTTTCGTAGCTATCTATCTCTATCGCTCTTGCGTATTGGCGCGACAGAGCCAGACTACATTTCTGCAGTGTTTCGGTGGCGATTCGCGTCGCTGAAATGCAATCTATCTCTATCGCTCTTGCGGACTGGCACGACAGAAAGCAGCAGAAATGCCATTCGGCTACGGAGCCAAAAGCAGTCTTGAGTAATCTATAAACTACAATTATCTTGTATTAAAATTATCAGTGATAAGCGATGTTCCTCGATACATTTCACAGTGATTTGTGTTGTGGGCGAGGCTGGCCTTGCCATAATAAACACACGAGTAAGTATTTTTAACACGCTTTTATTAGGTCGTCGTGTATGTAACTAACTATGTAATGGAATCTGCGGAGGCTAATTTAACCATCTTCCAAGGATCGTAGCGTAATGAAAATTGGCAGCTATATGTAGTTCCGATGACAATACAATAATATGGTACTGTTGAGCTGATCTGATGATGGAGTCGGAAGATATGAACTGGAACTACATGATGGAACATCGTATCATAGCCGTTTTTGGGTTTCTTAGAAAAGTCTTGTTATGAACTTTGACTACAATTAGGTTTCAAGGTCTGATGATGAAGCCGAATGATATGAACTGGAACTACATGATGGAACATCGTATCATAGCTGTTTTTGGGCTTCTTAGAAAAGTCTTGTAATGAACTTTGACTACGATAAGGTTTCAAGGTCTGATGATGGAGCCGGAAGATATGAACTGGAATTACATGATGGAACATCGTATCATAGCTGTTTTTGGGTTTCATAGAAAAGTCTTGTTATGAACTTTGACTACAATTAGGTTTCAAGGTCTGCTGATGGAGCCGGAAGATATGAACTGGAACTACATGATGGAACATCGTATCATAGCTGTTTTTGGGCTTCTTAGGAAAGTCTTGTAATGAACTTTGACTACAATTAGGTTTCAAGGTCTGATGATGGAGCCGGAAGATATGAGCTGGAACTACATGATGGAACATCGTATCATAGCTGTTTTTAGGCTTCTTAGAAAAGTCTTGTAATGAACTTTGACTACGATAAGGTTTCAAGGTCTGATGATGGAGCCGGAGGATATGAACTGGAACTACATGATGGAACATCGTATCATAGCTGTTTTTGGGCTTCTTAGAAAAGTCTTGTAATGAACTTTGACTACGATAAGGTTTCAAGGTCTGATGATGGAGCCAGAAGATATGAACTGGAACTACATGATGAAACATAAAGCTTAAAGCCCCCCGCATAAAAGAAAGATTAACGTAGTATTTAAAATAAGTTGAGTTAGCGTTTTCTTGTGACCTTTCAGAGCAAACAAAGGGGGGCTCGGGGGGCGAAGCCCCCGCATAAAAGAAAGATCAACGTTGTATTTAAAATAAGTTGGGTTAAGGTTTTCTTGTGATCCTTAAGAGTAACGAAAAGGAGGGCTCGGGGGGCGAAGCCCCCCGCATGAAAGAAAGATCAACTTAGTATGTAAAATACGTTGGGTTAGCGTTTTCTTGTGACATTTAAGAGCAAACAAAGGGGGCTCGGGGGGCGAAGCCCCCCGCATAAAAGAAAGATGAACGTTGTATTTAAAATAAGTTGGGTTAAGGTTTTCTTGTGATCCTTAAGAGTAAAGAAAAGGGGGCTCGGGGGCGAAGCCCCCGCATGAAAGAAAGGTCAACGTTGTATTTAGAATAAGTTGGGTTAGCGTTTTCTTGTGACCTTTAAGAGCAAACAAAGGGGGGCTCGGGGGCGAAGCCCCCGCATGAAAGAAAGATCAACGTAGTATTTAAGATAAGTTGGGTTAGCGTTTTCTTGTGACCTTTAAGAGCAAACAAAAGGGGGCTCGGGAGGCGAAGCCCCCCGCATAAAAGAAAGATCAACGTAGTATTTAAAAGAAGTTTGGTTAGGGTTTTCTTGTGACCCTTAAGAGTAACGAAAACCCCCGCATAAAAGAAAGATTAACGTAGTATTTAAAATAAGTTGGGTTAGCGTTTTCTTATGACCTTTCAGAGCAAACAAAGGGGGGCTCGGGGGGCGAAGCCCCCCGCATGAAAGAAATATCAACGTCGTATTTAAGATAAGTTGGGTTAGCGTTTTCTTGTGACCTTTCAGAGCAAACAAAGGGGGCCTCGGGGGCGAAGCCCCCCGCATGAAAGAAAGATCAACGTTAAGATAAGTTGGGTAAGTGTTTTCTTGTGACCTTTAAGGGCAAACAAAGGGGGCTCGGGGGCGAAGCCCCCGCATAAAAGAAAGATAAACGTTGTATTTAAAATAAGTTGGGTTAAGGTTTTCTTGTGATCCTTAAGAGTAAAGAAAAGGGGCTCGGGGCGAAGCCCCCGCATGAAAGAAAGGTCAACGTAGTATTTAGAATAAGTTGGGTTAGCGTTTTCTTGTGACCATTAAGAGCAACCGGAAGGGGGCTCGGGGGCGAAGCCCCCGCATGAAAGGAAGATCAACGTAGTATTTAAGATAAGTTGGGTTAGCGTTTTCTTGTGACCTTTAAGAGCAAACAAGGGGGCTCGGGGGCGAAGCCCCCGCATAAAAGAAAGATAAACGTTGTATTTAAAATAAGTTGGGTTAAGGTTTTCTTGTGATCCTTAAGAGTAAAGAAAAGGGGGCTCGGGGGCGCAGCCCCCGCATGCAAGAAAGGTCAACGTTGTATTTAGAATAAGTTGGGTTAGCGTTTTCTTGTGACCTTTAAGAGCAAACAAAGGGGGGCTCGGGGGGCGAAGCCCCCCGCATGAAAGAAAGATCAACGTAGTATTTAAGATAAGTTGGGTTAGCGTTTTCTTGTGACCTTTAAGAGCAAACAAAGGGGGCTCGGGGGCGAAGCCCCCGCATAAAAGAAAGATCAACGTAGTATTTAAAATAAGTTTGGTAAGGGTTTTCTTGTGACCCTTAAAAGTAACGAAAACCCCCGCATAAAAGAAAGATTAACGTAGTATTTAAAATAAGTTGGGTACGCGTTTTCTTATGACCTTTCAGAGCAAACAAAGGGGGGCTCGGGGGGCGAAGCCCCCCGCATAAAAGAAAGATCAATGTAGTATTTAAGATAAGTTGGGTTAGCGTTTTCTTGTGACCTTTCAGAGCAAACAAAGGGGGCTCGGGGGGCGAAGCCCCCCGCATAAAAGAAAGATAAACGTTGTATTTAACATAAATTGGGTTAAGGTTTTCTTGTGATCCTTAAGAGTAAAGAAAAGGGGGGCTCGGGGGGCGAAGCCCCCCGCACGGAAGAAAGATCAACGTAGTATTTAGAATAAGTTGGGTTAGCGTTTTCTTGTGACCTTTAAGAGCAAACAAAGGGGGCTCGGGGGGCGAAGCCCCCCGCATGGAAGAAAGATCAACGTAGTATTTAAGATAAGTTGGGTTAGCGTTTTCTTGTGACCTTTAAGAGCTAACAAAGGGGGCTCGGGGGCGAAGCCCCCCGCATAAAAGAAAGATAAACGTTGTATTTAAAATAAGTTGGGTTAGCGTTTTCTTGTGACCTTTCAGAGCAAACAAAGGGGGCCTCGGGGGCGAAGCCCCCCGCATGAAAGAAAGATCAACGTTAAGATAAGTTGGGTAAGTGTTTTCTTGTGACCTTTCGGGCAAACAAAGGGGGGCTCGGGGGGCGAAGCCCCCCGCATAAAAGAAAGATAAACGTTGTATTTAAAATAAGTTGGGTTAAGGTTTTCTTGTGATCCTTAAGAGTAAAGAAAAGGGGGCTCGGGGCGAAGCCCCCGCATGAAAGAAAGGTCAACGTAGTATTTAGAATAAGTTGGGTTAGCGTTTTCTTGTGACCATTAAGAGCAACCAAAAGGGGCTCGGGGCGAAGCCCCCGCATGAAAGGAAGATCAACGTAGTATTTAAGATAAGTTGGGTTAGCGTTTTCTTGTGACCTTTAAGAGCAAACAAGGGGGGCTCGGGGGGCGAAGCCCCCGCATAAAAGAAAGATAAACGTTGTATTTAAAATAAGTTGGGTTAAGGTTTTCTTGTGATCCTTAAGAGTAAAGAAAAGGGGGGCTCGGGGGCGAAGCCCCCGCATGGAAGAAAGATCAACGTAGTATTTAAGATAAGTTGGGTTAGCGTTTTCTTGTGACCTTTAAGAGCTAACAAAGGGGGGCTCGGGGGGCGAAGCCCCCGCATAAAAGAAAGATAAACGTTGTATTTAAAATAAGTTGGGTTAAGGTTTTCTTGTGATCCTTAAGAGTAAAGAAAAGGGGGCTCGGGGGCGCAGCCCCCCGCATGCAAGAAAGGTCAACGTAGTATTTAGAATAAGTTGGGTTAGCGTTTTCTTGTGACCTTTAAGAGCAAACAAGGGGGGCTCGGGGGGCGAAGCCCCCCGCATAAAAAAAGATAAACGTTGTATTTAAAATAAGTTGGGTTAAGGTTTTCTTGTGATCCTTAAGAGTAAAGAAAAGGGGGGCTCGGGGGGCGCAGCCCCCCGCATGCAAGAAAGGTCAACGTTGTATTTAGAATAAGTTGGGTTAGCGTTTTCTTGTGACCTTTAAGAGCAAACAAAGGGGGCTCGGGGGCGAAGCCCCCGCATGAAAGAAAGATCAACGTAGTATTTAAGATAAGTTGGGTTAGCGTTTTCTTGTGACCTTTAAGAGCAAACAAAGGGGGGCTCGGGGGGCGAAGCCCCCCGCATAAAAGAAAGATCAACGTAGTATTTAAAATAAGTTTGGTTAGGGTTTTCTTGTGACCCTTAAGAGTAACGAAAACCCCCGCATAAAAGAAAGATTAACGTAGTATTTAAAATAAGTTGGGTTAGCGTTTTCTTATGACCTTTCAGAGCAAACAAAGGGGGCTCGGGGGCGAAGCCCCCGCATAAAAGAAAGATCAATGTAGTATTTAAGATAAGTTGGGTTAGCGTTTTCTTGTGACCTTTCAGAGCAAACAAAGGGGGGCTCGGGGGGCGAAGCCCCCCGCATGAAAGAAATATCAACGTAGTATTTAAGATAAGTTGGGTTAGCGTTTTCTTGTGACCTTTCAGAGCAAACAAAGGGGGGCTCTGGGGGCGAAGCCCCCCGCATGAAAGAAAGATCAACGTAGTATTTAAGATAAGTTGGGTAAGCGTTTTCTTGTGACCTTTAAGGGCAAACAAAGGGGGGCTCGGGGGGCGAAGCCCCCCGCATAAAAGAAAGATAAACGTTGTATTTAAAATAAGTTGGGTTAAGGTTTTCTTGTGATCCTTAAGAGTAAAGAAAAGGGGGGCTCGGGGGCGAAGCCCCCCGCATGAAAGAAAGGTCAACGTAGTATTTAGAATAAGTTGGGTTAGCGTTTTCTTGTGACCTTTAAGAGCAAACAAAGGGGCTCGGGGGGCGAAGCCCCCCGCATGGAAGAAAGATCAACGTAGTATGGAAGCGTTTGAGGCTGCTGTTGCGTTTTCTTGTGACCTTTAAGAGCTAACAAAGGGGGGCTCGGGGGGCGAAGCCCCCCGCATAAAAGAAAGATAAACGTTGTATTTAAAATAAGTTGGGTTAGCGTTTTCTTATGACCTTTCAGAGCAAACAAAGGGGGGCTCGGGGGGCGAAGCCCCCCGCATAAAAGAAAGATCAATGTAGTATTTAAGATAAGTTGGGTTAGCGTTTTCTTGTGACCTTTCAGAGCAAACAAAGGGGGGCTCGGGGGGCGAAGCCCCCCGCATGAAAGAAATATCAACGTAGTATTTAAGATAAGTTGGGTTAGCGTTTTCTTGTGACCTTTCAGAGCAAACAAAGGGGGGCTCGGGGGGCGAAGCCCCCCGCATGAAAGAAAGATCAACGTAGTATTTAAGATAAGTTGGGTTAGCGTTTTCTTGTGACCTTTAAGAGCAAAGAAGGGGGCTCGGGGGCGAAGCCCCCGCATAAAAGAAAGATAAACGTTGTATTTAAAATAAGTTGGGTTAAGGTTTTCTTGTGATCCTTAAGAGTAAAGAAAAGGGGGCTCGGGGGCGAAGCTCCCGCATGAAAGAAAGATCAACGTAGTATTTAGAATAAGTTGGGTTAGCGTTTTCTTGTGACCTTTAAGAGCAAACAAAGGGGAGCTCGGGGGGCGAAGCCCCCCGCATAAAAGAAAGATCAACGTTGTTTTTAAAATAAGTTGGGTTAGCGTTTTCTTGTGACCTTTAAGATCAAACAAAGGGGGGCTCGGGGGGCGAAGCCCCCCGCATAAAAGAAAGATAAACGTTGTATTTAAAATAAGTTGGGTTAAGGTTTTCTTGTGATCCTTAAGAGTAAAGAAAAGGGGGGCTCGGGGGCGAAGCTCCCGCATGAAAGAAAGATCAACGTAGTATTTAGAATAAGTTGGGTTAGCGTTTTCTTGTGACCTTTAAGAGCAAACAAAGGGGAGCTCGGGGGGCGAAGCCCCCCGCATAAAAGAAAGATAAACGTTGTATTTAAAATAAGTTGGGTTAAGGTTTTCTTGTGGTCCTTAAGAGTAAAGAAAAGGGGGTCTCGGGGGGCGAAGCCCCCCGCATGAAAGAAAGATCAACGTAGTATTTAGAATAAGTTGGGTTAGCGTTTTCTTGTGACCTTTAAGAGCAAACAAAGGGGGGCTCGGGGGGCGAATCCCCCCGCATAAAGGAAAGATCAACGTAGTATTTAAGAGTAACTTAAGAGTATCGAAATCCCGCGCATAAAAGAAAGATTAACGTAGTATTTAAAATAAGTTGGGTTAGCGTTTTCTTATGACCTTTCAGAGCAAACAAAGGGGGGCTCGGGGGGCGAAGCCCCCGCATAAAAGAAAGATCAACGTTGTTTTTAAAATAAGTTGGGTTAAGATTTTCTTGTGATCCTTAAGAGTAAAGAATAGGGGGCTCGGGGCGAAGCCCCCGCATGAAAGAAAGATCAACGTAGTATTTAAGATAAGTTGGGTTAGCGTTTTCTTGTGACCTTTAAGAGCACACAAAGGGGGCGAAGCCCCTGCATAAAAAAACGATCAACGTAGTATTTAAAATAAGTTTGGTTAGGGTTTTCTTGTGACCCTTAAGAGTAACGAAAAGGGGGCTCGGGGGCGAAGCCCCCGCATAAAAGAAAGATTAACGTAGTATTTAAAATAAGTTGGGTTAGCGTTTTCTTGTGACCTTTCAGAGCAAACAAAGGGGCTCGGGGGCGAAGCCCCCGGCATAAAAGAAAGATGAACGTTGTATTTAAAATAAGTTGGGTAATGGTTTTCCTGTGACCCTTAAGAGCAAATAAAGGGGGCTCGGCAAAAAAGAAATACTTAAATTTTGTTTGAATTAGTTGAAATGTGACAATATTTTCTAATCGAGTCAAACAAAATCCCACTAGCTGAGAGCTTCAAAACAATGTATGGCGAAAGTATGTCTCTCTAATGTCTTCAAAAAGTCCGCGATGGCACATGTCTATATTGTCTATCTTTTACGGATAACTTACTAGATATAAACATTTTTATGATAATACCGTAATAAGAAGGTAGACTCTACTTATTATTAAGTAGCAATTAGCAATAAGTACACGTTAAGCCACAAATGACATGTAAAATCCGCCTACTTGAAATAAATTTATGTATAAATGTTAAAAGTATTTGATTATTAATGACTAAAAAGTATAAAATAAATTAATAGTTTAAAAAACTATAAAACACGCTTTTATAAATGCACGTAAAAGCCAAAAATAAATTATGGATCGTTCAAGTTGTCTCTATTTGTGAGCTGAAGTTTAAAAACTATGTGCTTTTAATTATAATATTTGATTGTAAAAGCGTGGGGCGCTGGAACAGGAAAGACTTTCTTGTAAACAAATACTAATCCGAACTTCCTAGCGAATGAAGTTGCATAAGAACATAACGTTTACATATGCCGCCTAAGGGCTACCAAAGAGAACCAAAGATATCTCGTCCACGAGCAAGAACTCTGCATCCTGTCACTGTAGACACTTTCCCCTTTTGTACTTTGATTACCGGGAAAAAGCGGCGTTCTAAGTGTCGGTGACTGTCGACTCTCCTCGCTACTAGCGCATATTTTGTCTGAATTCGACAAACTGGTACCTACTTTGAACACTGACTTTTAATTGATTTGACTGTTTAATGTAGAACCTACTAGTAATGCTGCAACTCCAGTTAGCGCGTCAATCTGTGTAACCTACTTCCCGTAACATAGCATAATTTGATTTATCAGCAAGTTATACAAAAATTCTTTCCTGTTCCAGCGCCCCACGCTTTTACAATCAAATATTATAATTAAAAGCACATAGTTTTTAAACTTCAGCTCACAAATAGAGACAACTTGAACGATCCATAATTTATTTTTGGCTTTTACGTGCATTTATAAAAGCGTGTTTTATAGTTTTTTAAACTATTAATTTATTTTAATTGTAATTTTACATAATAATAGTTTTATAATCAACTAGCTTTTTCCCGCGGCTTCGCTCGCGTTAGAAAGAGACAAAAAGTATCCTATGTCACTCTCCATCCCTTCAACTATCTCCACTTAAAAAATCACGTCAATTCATCTCTCCGTTTTGCCGTGAAAGACGGACAAACAAACAGACACACACTTTCCCATTTATAATATTAGTATGGATTGTGTCACGTGGGAGCAAAAGGGCTTATTAACGGCGAGGTCATTTATTGAATACTGAGCGTAGCAGCGACTTAGTGAGGGGTGTTAACGCCCAAAGTAGAAAAAGATTTGCTGATCGCCAGGGAGCGTACTTTTCATGCCGATGACATTAATCTGACGTCACGCTCCGTATAGGGTGATCCCAAATAGTTTTATTGTAAATTATTAATCATTAGTCGTCAATCATTTTAATCGTGTACAAATTACTTCAAATACAGTAGTCCATTTACATGTGGCATAAATAATACCTACTTGAAATGTGAAACGTGAATAAAATTATTTGATTTGTTTTTATAAATAAATTTAATTAAATAGTATTTATTAACAACACATTACATAAATACGTAGAAAAGAGAATTTCTCTCTAACGTAAAGCACACCATCCTTCTTGCATTCATTACCATGCAAAGAAATTTATAACTTAAAATGATTGATGACTAATGATTAATAATTTACAATAAAACAATTTGTGATCACCTATATGGAGCGTGACGTCAAATTGATGTCATCGGCACGAAAAGTACGCTCCCTGCTGATCACAAATGATCACCTAAGTGTACCCCTAAAATGTATGGGCCTTTTAGGGATGACACTAGATGGCGCGTTTAGTAGCCTGGAACTGGCAAAAATAATGTTTTCCCAGATTATTTTTCCGTGTTAAAAAATACGTACCTATTTGTTTTACAAGGGGGCAAAGTTGTTAAACCGTACGTGCCAATATTGATACCCGAGCAAGCGAAAGATTCCAATATTGAACCGTGAGTGTAGCGAGTGGTTCAAAAACTGGAATATAGAGCGTTGAAAGGGTTTCAAGGCACGAAGGTTAAACAAACTTTGCCACCGAGTGAAACAAAATTTTTCACCACACCAACACGAAGCAAATTTATACTGATTATAAAACATCAAACTAAATCAAATCCATCAATCTATTCAATATTTATGACTCAAAATCATCATTTGTAGGTCATTTCTTCCAGCCAGCTTAAGACATCAAGTTAAAATTTGTATAAAATGTCTTTGCACACTTGTGAATAAAATGCAATTTTGCTATCTGTTTTCGAATAGCAAAGTAAGCCTTTACCGGTTGGTGTGGTGAAAAAGAAATCTGTAAGCCACATCAGTATAGTATAGTCTGTATAGTTATGTTAGTATTTAATAGATGGCGCTAAAGAATGAGGTACAGTCGAGTTCATAAATATGTGTATATTTCTGCACCTGAACTCTGTGCAATAAGGTGAAAAAATGTACACATATTTATGAACTCGACTGTACGATACTTAGTATGAAGATTGTCCAACCTATACAGGATGGCCGGTAATTAATGGACAACCTTTTAACCACCAAGAGGGCACCTTATACTGGTCCAGAAAATCGATATTAAGGTTTGTGTTAATCGATATGAAAGTGTGAAAATCTCGAAAACCAGGCGACTTTTACTAAACCTTAAAGTCGATTTTCTGGACCAGTATAAGGTGCCCTCTTGGTGGTTAAAAGGTTGTCCATTAATTACCGGGCACCCGGTATAGATCATCGTTGGTTTACAGTTATGTTGTGAACTATTACAACTATAAACAAATCATTTCTTTAGAAGGTGATACAGACAGTCTACATTTGAAGGTGACAACCAAACATGAGGCTGATACCTTGCATGAAAGCTCAGGACGAAGATGAGGACCATTCGCGATACATCGACCGGGAGATCAAGGACTGGATAAAGAACTATAATGACGTGAGTTACTTTACCTTACCACACCTCGGACACTGGCGATCAAACATATGAAAGAGGCGCGTTCCTAGCACAGCTCGTGTAGGTGAACGCGTACAATGCTTGTATGAATGAGATATGACAGGTCGACTGTTCGCGTTTTGACAGGCGGTAACTGTGAGGTAACCGAGGAGGGGGTGGGCGGCACTTTCAGCGGGGAGCGGGAGTGGACATACTGTACGATATTACTCTTTATTACACCGTGCTGAGGTGTAACTATGTAAGGTCACAGTATAATAAAGAGTACTATCGTACAGTATGGCCACTTCCGCTCCCCGCTAAAAGCGCAGCCCAACCCCTCTCGCTCATACAAGCATGGTACGCGTTCACCTACATGAGCTTAGAATGTGTGTTAGGAACGCGCCTCTTTCATATATTTGATCGCCAGTGGACGAGATGTGGCATTAGTCTCCCTCATAATGTTAGGATGACCCACAAAAATGTCTGCGAAAAGGGTTTCCTTCGGCAACGTTCGTATTTGTCATGCTAGTTCAGTCAATGTCAGTACATCTTGTACTGACATTGACTGGAATAGCATGACACGTTCATACGTTTCCGTAACAATTCGAAGGCAAATCTTGTCGCACTACAATTTGTACGTGTTGTATTCTAGGCCATCAAACTGCTGCTTCTTGGAACTGGCGAAAGCGGCAAGACCACCATTATCAAACAAATGAAGATTCTGCACATACAGGGATTTAGTCCAAGGTGGGTTCATAATGTTCATATCCTCGTACAGTTGAGTTCATAAATATGTGTACATTTCTTCACCTTAAATTATTGCAATAAGGTAAAAAAATGTACACATGTTTATGAACTCGACTGTACATGAATTACTGTACATTTTATAATTGAAATTAATCGGAAGGAATAAAATATTCATTTGATTGTATGTATCAGAGTGTAGGGACCTAAATGATATATATAATGATATAATGATAGATAGTGATAAAGATGTATGGAAGAAGTATGCCATTATTATTATTATTTGGGGCCAGACGTGTCCCACTGCTGGGCAAAGGCCTCCCCCCAATTTCTCCACTGATCTCTATCCAGTGCTATGTCTGACCATTCCTCCAAGAAGGAGTCCAGTTCATCCCTCCATCGCCGGCGGGGTCTGCCGGATCCCCGATCAGAGTTTTCGGGCTCCCACACTGTAGTGAGTTTGGCCCACAACTCATTAGGCATTCGGCAGACGTGACCAGCCCAGTCCCATTTTAACTTGGCCGCCTTCCGAGCTACATCGACGATTTGAGTTTTAGAGCGTAGCGTGGTGTTCCGAACTCGATCCACCAATTTGACACCTAATATGCTGCGCTCCATGGCTCGTTGGCAAACCCCGAGTTTGGACTTCTGAGCTTTATTTGTATATTTGCCATGTAGGTATATATGCCATATTTGGTATTTTGTCTGTTATGTTAAATCATATAAATCATCATCATCCTTACGTTATCCCGGAATTTGCCACTACTCATGGGAGCCTGGAGTCTGCTTTGACAACTAATCCCATGATTTGGCGTAGGCAGTAGTCTTTACGAAAGCGGCTGATCTGACCTTCCAACACCCAAACTAGACCTTATTGGAATTAGTCCGGTTTCCTCATGATGTTTTCCTTCACCGAAAAGCGACTGGAAAATACCAAATGACATCTCGCATATAAATTCCGATAAAACTCATTGGCGAGCCGGGATTCGAACCTGCGACCTGTGGATCGAAAGTCACACGCTCTTACCGCTAGGCCACTAGCGCTTACGAAACGCCAACTTACGAAATTCGTATTAAAAAACCGCCTGGCATGTTCGATCTCCTTTCTTCCTATATCTGTTGAGTTGAGCATTCATTTGACTGTATTGCCTATGCATCACCTAATTATTGTGTCGCCGGATCTAACGTTTTTAACAAATTTTTTTAACAGCGAACGAGCAGAGAAAGCGAACCACATCCGACACAACATCCATGAGTCTATTTACGACATTGTTCGCCACATGGAGCCTTTAGGCATCACGCTAGGAAGCGGAAAGAATATTGCGGCACGGGACTATATATTACGATGCGGGGCTGGGGGTCCGCCACATTATGACGAGGTAAGGTAAACCTAAAGCGATATTTGTTACCTTTAGGCATCACGCTGGGAAGTGGAAAGAATATCGCGGCACGGAACTACATATTACGATGCGGTGCTGGCGGTCCACCACATTATGACGAGGTAAGGTAACCCTCAAGCGACGTTCGTTACCTTTAGGCATCACGCTGGGAAGCGACAAGAATATCGCGGCTCGGGACTACATATTACGATGCGGCGCTAGCGGTCCACCACATTACGACGAGGTAAGATAAACCTCAAGCGATATTTGTTGCCTTTGGTAATCACATTAGGAAATGAAAATAATATCGCGGCTCAGCTTGCAGGCCACCACACTATCACGAGGTAAGCCTCGGCGCCACAGGACCTGTGATGCCTCTGGGCACCATGTTAGAAAACGTACAGAAGGTGTAAATAAGCACAGGATTACGTAATAAAGTGACGACTTTCACACTATGAGGTAGGACTCATGTGACTAGGATTCATGTGATGTTTGGTGCCTTTAGGCATCATACCACGACACACAAAGAATGTGCTTCAATGTCGTAATGCTTCTTTAGTTATACATTATACTGAAATCCATACTTACCTCTACTATATCCATACTAATATTATAAATGGGAAAGTGTGTGTGTGTCTGTTTGTTTGTCCGTCTTTCACGGCAAAACGGAGCAACGAATCGACATGATTTTTTTTAGTAGAGATAGTTGAAGGGATGGAAAGTGACATAGGCTACTTTTTGTCTCTTTCTAAAAGCTAAAATATTATAAATGGGAAAGTGTGTGTGTGTGTCTGTTTGTCTGCCCGTCTTTCACGGCAAAACGGAGCGACGAATTAACGTATTTTTTTAAACGGAAATAGTTGAAGGGATGGAGAGTGACATAGACTACTTTTTGTCTCTTTCTAATCCCGCACTTCCCTAAAATGGGGGGGGGGGGTCAATGTTTGTATGGAGCATTCCGCAATTATAGAATTTAACGCGAGCGAAGCCGCGGGCAAAAGCTAGTAACACACATTTTTTTTTTTTTATACTACGTCGGTGGCAAACAAGTATACGGTCCGCCTGATGTAAAGCGGTCACCGTAACCTATGGACGCCTGCAACTCAAACAGTGTCACATGCGCGTTGCCACCCCATTAGAAACTTGTACATTCCCTTTTGTTGTGTTAAGTACACAGCAAAAAGGAGTGTACAAGTTCCAAGGAGGGTTCGGGTTGCCGACGACTCAAAGGACAATAGACGGAACAAGTTAGTTCCGTAAGTCCTCCCGTCATCAGCACACCGCACCCTCGTTGAGCTCTGGCAGCCTTACTCACCGGCAGGAACACAACACTATGAGTAGGGTCTAGTGCTATTTGGCTGCGGTCTTCTGTAAGGCGGAGGTACTTCCCCAGTTGGGCTCTGCTCTAGATTCGAGCGAGACGATATCCGCTGTGCTGTGCCCTACCACACAAAGCGGAATATCATTCGCTATGCCCTACCTCCTACTACACAACAACACAACAACACAACACATTAACACATTTTACTCTATCTGTTATTTTTAATAATTAAATAATTGAATAATTATTCTCGCTTAGGGTCAAAGTACCGGTAACTAAGTGCTTTAAAGTACCGATGTTACGGTACTTAAAAGCACTTAGTTATTATTGTCATTATCACTATCGCAACACAATTATTCCATTATATACTTACAAAATACAAGTGTAAACATACTCAATCAATTTCTGAAATCAAAATCTATGCGCCTATCTATCTGTTGCCGATCGGTGTTTTATTGATCTATTTCATTTTGCTTGTGTTGTAGATGTCAATCGGTGCAGATGGCAATCTCTTTGAATCAACCTATCATACATAACTTATGTATGATAGGTTGATTCATAAGTGTAACATAAGTATCGTAATCACATATAATTCTGTGCTTTCCTTTTCACTTTTCATTTCAAGTGTCTTTAAAATATTCTCTTCATGCTTTGATTAAGTATGTCGGTCAATCAAATCTTCATTCCCTGAGTCGACGGTGCCCCGCGTGGCGGGTCTTCTACTTCTTGACTTCTAAAACGCAACCTAACGAACCTATCCTATCTCTCTATTAGTTCAGTTGATTATCGTGAAACCAATGCATTACCAACGTATTACTAGTAATTAATAATAATTTTCCGTCACACATTTATTTGTCGCTTACCATAAAGACGAGATTTGCTTGGATATTTATATGAATAAACTGAAAAAGCGGCTTTAAAGCAATTGGCAAAGTGGGACGTTTTACGAAACACACTCACAGTCCTGTAACCAATTATTAAAAATCGTTATGTTACAATCTTCTTTATGTTCAGGAATATTTTGATTACGTCCGTGCTCTGTGGCGAGATACCGGCGTCCGCGAATGCTTCAAGAGGTCAAACGAGTACCAGCTTATAGACAGTGCCGAATAGTAAGTACCTACCACCATAGTATAATAAAGAGTAGGTACTATCGTACAGTGCCCGTGTGGTGACGGGTTAAGAATTTCACCACCCCCTTTCTTCCCGTGGGTGTCGTAGAAGGCGACTGTGGGATATGGGTTAAATTGTGGCGTAGGCGAGAGCACGAAACGAAAGAAGGCAGTAAACGAAACTGTGACATTGCAGTGACAGGTTGCCAGCCTCTCGCCTACGCCACAATTTAACCCATATCCCACAGTCGGCTTCTACGACACCCACGGGAAGAAAGGGGGTGGTGAAATTCTAAACCCGGCACCACACGGGCAATCTTAATTTATTAATTGTTTTTCAGTTTCTTGGACAGAATAGATCTAATAGAGAAGTCTGATTACTCACCACCGGACGCCGACATATTGAGATGTCGTCAGAAAACTACTGGGATACAGAAGATAGAATTCAAAGTGAAGGTAAAATCAAATGTCTCATTATCATCATCCTCCTTGCGTTATCCCGGCATTTGCCACGGCTCATGGGAGCTTGGGGTCCGCTTTGACAACTAATCCCAAGATTTGGCGTAGGCACCAGTTTTACGAAAGCGACTGCCATCTGACCTTCCATTCCAACCCGAAGGGTAACTAGACCTTATTGGAATTAGTCCGGTTTCCTCACGATGTTTTCCTTCACCGAAAAGCGACTGGCAAATATCAAATGACATTTCGCACATTCCCAAAAACCCATTGGTGCGAGCCGGGGTTCGAACCCGCGACCTCCGGAACGAAAGTCGTACGCACTTACCGCTAATAGGCTAGGCTACCAGCGCTTCTTCGCAAATGTCTCATATCTCATTATATACTTAGGTATCTATATTTACCCCCTTATTCAACGTTAACTAGTAAGTTATAAAGTTATCAATCAAGCCAATGCAATGTCACAATTTTCGTTTTCTTTTAACCGCTTAATTGCCAAGAGTGGCACTGAGACTCTAGTAGTTTCATGTGCTCTGCCTACCCCTTTATGGGATACAGGCGTGATTGTATGTATGTATGTATGTATATATCAATCAAGCCGATAGAGTTCGTTTATCCTTTTCTATCACACCAATACGTCGGAAAGGGAAAAACGAACTTTATCGGCTTGATAACTTTAGTGTACGTTTATGAATTAAGGGGGTAGTACTTTTCCTGTAATGCAAACACATGTGTACCTAAGACAAAATTAGAGCTTGTAGGTGAAAAATAAACGGGCCCGTTTCTCGAAAGGTACAAGCCTTGTATTACAAGTGCGCTAACTGTCAAATCGTATGGGTTGTCATGGAAACACACTTGTAATGCAAGACCTTTCGAGAAACGGGCCACTGGGCCCCATTTCTCAAAACTGAAAGTTACAAGCGGAAGTCTCTTTTCAACTTGTCATATTAGACATTGACTACCACTTGTAAATTGTAACTTGTAGCAGGGGCGGCTCACTCCGCGATTCTGTCGCCGCGCTACAAGTACATGTCAGCGGCCGCGAGTTCGCGGCCCATTCATTGGCGACGACCTTCGCGCGGCGCAATAAAATTCAATGTTGGCTGCTCGCGTGCAGTCCGTTTGTTAATGTAGATAAGAATTTAGAATGGTGCATTTTGTGAACATCAAAGGAGTGAGCCTTCTGTACTTGTACTATTATATATTCTGTGCTTGTAGCTTCGAGTACGTACGTAGCCGAATGGCACTAAGACCGTTTTCACATTATCCGATCCGATATCGGATGTCGGAAGGATTTCAATAGAAAAAATCTAAGATGGCGCCTAAAATGTATGGGATATCGGTCCGACCTCCGATATCGGATCGGATAATGTGAAAACGCACTAACGCTCACGAAACGCTCACGAAACGAAACGCTCGTACCTCTAGATATCTATCTCTATCGCTCTTGCATATTGGCGCGACAGAGTTTGTTTTCGTTTCGCTCTGCGCGAGCGAGGTGCAGAGAGTACATGCGAAACCGGGGGATGCGGCGCGTGCGAGAGAGCCAAATACCGATCACGTCGCCGCTGCCGGAGATTAACTACTGAGTCGTCCTTAATTTTGAAAAAACCCCCGACTGCGACATAGTGGACCGATTTTCATGAAACATGGCTAAGAACACTCCCGACTAACTCAGCTTTCAGACAAAAAAAACTAAATCTAAATCGGTTCATCCGTTCGGGAGCTACGATGCCACCGACAGACACACACGCAGACAGACAAACAGACAGACAAACACACAGACAGACAGACAGACGGACATACAGTGCCCTAGTTCACTCTAACAATTTTACTCACCGGCAGCATAAAGATCATACCATCCCATACATTAAAATGCGACCGCCTACGAATGCGCTTACACTCCACCACACATAGATGGCGCCACAAAAAATGCCTTGTTGCCACCGATTATTTGTAGATTGGCATTAAGTGTCAATTCCGAGCCGTAAATCTGTGTCAAAAGTGACACTTAACGCCATCTACAAGTATAATCGAAAGCTACAAGACATTTTTTTTGTGGCGCCATCTATGTGTGGTGGAGTGTAAGCGCGGTCTTAGGCGGTCGCATTTTAATGTATGGGATGGTATGATCTTGTTATAATTATTTAATTTATGCCGGCAGGAAAACAATGTTACGAGTAGGATCAAGACTTTCCTGGCCCCGTAGCCGAATGGCATTTCTCCGACGCCAAACGAAAGCGATACGCCGCTGGCTCTGTCGCGCCAATACGCAAGCGCGATAGAGATAGATATCTACTAGCGCTTCGTTTCGTGAGCGTTTCGTGAGCGATTGTGCCATTCGGCTAGCCACCCTGTAAGTTCTCTTTCCTACTTGGGTTCTGCTGTAGATCTGGAATGACATCCGCTTGATTTATTTTTAGGTTCCTAAATCGATGCATGGCGGCATACAAGAATTCTGGATGTTTGATGTCGGCGGGCAGAGGGGTGAACGAAAAAAATGGATTCAGGTAACTTCCAATTTTGACTTGGTTTTAAATTGACGGCCCAGCCACGACATTGGTCTAAGCGCGGCAGCGGTGAGCGGCATCCATACGTGCGAATGAAAAGTCCCATCGCTGTGTCTCACTCCAATGTATGGCCGCCGCTCACCGCTGTCGCGCTTAGACCGATGTCGTGGCTGAGCCGTGAGAAGACGGCTGATTGGAACCACCCCTACCCATCAACGATAATGTCACTCCCGACAGAAATATGCTCCTTGTAACATTTCGGCTTGGATGAGACAAAGACATATGTAACTCCGTATAGACGGATAAGGTCTAAGAAAAAGACCCCAAAGCCATAGAGAAAAAGGTACGGTGACCTAGATGGCGTTACACCTTTGGGGAACGCTCGGCTAGATGACGCTAATATTAATATTTGACATTTTAACACATATCAAGCTAACAATATGGGCCAAATTGTCAAAACCGAGGTTCAAAAGTTTTAAGCTTGTGTCGAGAGATGGCAGTCTACGCACCGTGATTACACATTTTACTTTGACCGTAACTCTCTATAATACTCGATCCTCTTTGGATGGGATGACGCACGTCCAGTTAGATAGGGCCGGGTTTAAGCCGGAGCTGCCATCGCTTCCTTTTTATGGTTGATCCACAATTTATCTGCTCTGTCAATTCTAGCTTGAGCCATGTTTCGCTATCATGAGACTCCATATACACCGTGTTTTTTTTGTTTTCCATTAAATTCGACACGCAGTTAGGTTCATCATCAGGAACCACCCTGTATTACGCTTTTTGTTAAGTTCGAAAAAAAATTTTTTTGTTTCCATAAATGGATTATTAGTGTGAGAAGACCTTAATCATAACATTGAAGTCATTGTCAAGTGTTTGGCGGCACATGTCAAAACAAATAACATTAGGAAGTGGTAAGGGATGCGACACACGTGTTCAGTAATTTTTTTAACAATTCGATAACCGTAAGAGTTAAGAGGCTAGTTTCTTAGAGAAATGTATTTATTTTATTTACCAAAAAACCAAAAGCTAAAACAATTCAAAATCAGCAAATACATGCAAGCACTTAAAAACTAGATCTAACCTAATTACACACACACACAAAAACATACACAGATACATAATTAAACCTAACCTACCAAGCCCCCCGTGAGCCTCCCGATGCAAAGGTACCCATAACGCTTGCCGCATTACCGCGTTGAACCGCGATGGATAACCTTTGCATCAGGAAGGTCCCAGAGCGAGGATCCAGACCCCTCTCCCTCAAGCGTCTTCCCACCTCCCCGAAAAACACTTTGGCCTCCGCACACCAGCAACCGGGGAAATTATTAGAGAAATTGATTATATTTGAACCAAAGAATCTTCCCGGAAGAGTCGACGGAATTCAATAAAAACAGGATGTATAGAAAGAAGAATAAGTTAACATCACCCGTCCCGTTCCACATGAGTCCTCTGATCAATTATTAGGTGCAGAATCGTGGTGCCTGGTGCCTGGCACCAGTCTTGTCTTGTTTGTCAGGTCCTTTTAATCAAACCTTCAACTTTTAACCAAGCAGGCAAGTATGGTCGCGCGATAAATTATAAAACATCTGGCCGTCCCTATCGCACTTACAAATAGTTCGATACGGACGGCCAGATGTTTTATCACCATGCTTGCCCGCCAAGCATAGGTACTCGATTACTCGCTCTTATTTCGTGGGCGCGTGTGATGTAGGTATCAGAAATATTGTTGTATCTCTCCACCTTGTATCTGAATGTAGTTCCTACTTGCAGGTATTCGAAGGTATCCACGCGATCTGGTTCCTGGTGGCGTGTAGTGATTTCGACCAGACTTTGAGAGAGGACTGCGCCACCAATCGGCTGAAGGAGGCGCTGACGCTCTTTGAAGACGTCTGGCAGAGCAGGTATATCTATCACCAATCCGAAGGGTAACTACTTAAGCCTTATTGGAATTAGTCCGGTTTCCTCACGATGTTTTCCTTCACCGAAAAGCGACTGGCAAATATCAAATGACATTTCGCACATAAGTTCCGAAAAACTCATTGGTATGTACGAGCCGGGTTCGAACCCGCGACCTCCGGATCGAAAGTCGCACGCTCTTACCGTTAGGCCACCGCTTATTGATATCTAATGCTCGGTAAAATTAATTATGTGATTGAACTTGGTTTCAGATTCCTTCTAGAAGCCGGTCTAATAGTGTTCCTCAACAAGCAAGACTTGCTCCAGCGGAAGGTGGAGCGAGGCGGGAGCATTGCCCCCCACTTCCCAGATTACAAATACTATAGCGGTCACGGGGGGGAGTATGAAAGAACGAGAGACTACATTCGACAGATGTTTGTTGTAAGTAAAGCTAGCAGGGGGCGTTGTCCCCCTGTAGGTTTTTAGTAACTACTAATAGAGGGCAAGGTCTCCCACTTCCCAGATTACGAATACTTTAGCAGACCCAGGATTACCATGAGGGATACAGTGAAGAATATGAATGAACGAGAGACTTAATTCGACAGTTGTTTGTTGTAAGTAAAGCAAGCGTGGGGCGTTGCCCTCTAGTAGCTTTCTGCAAAACTTCTAATAGGGAACATAGCCCCCCCCCCCCTACCCAAAAAATATCGGATACGGTGAAGAATATGAACGAACGAGAGACTTCATTCGATAGTTGTTGCCCCCCTGTAGCTTTTCAGTAACTATAACTATAGTAGAATACGAGAGAACTAGACTTTATTGTTGTAATTAATTAATTGTAGTGGGCACTGCACTGTTTCCTCAATACACTAATAGTAAGTATAAATATTTATAACACAGGAAAAGATGAAGGCTTGTAGAAGTGTGACAAAAATCTTATAAAATGTTTGCATTTCAGGACGTAACGCAGAAGCAGCGCCGTCGCGCCGCCGCGCCGTCCGCCGAACGGTTCGTCGTCGGCGCGGCGTACCGCCCGCGGGAGTGCTACTTCCACTTCACAACTGCCACAGATACGGACAACGTCAGGACTGTGTTTAGAGACACACATCAGATTATACTTACACATGCGCTGTCTAATATTGGAGTCTACTAAAGTCACAAGTGTTGAAATAAATGAGAGACATGAAAAATGTACGTCGTTTCAAATTTCATATTTAATAGTTTCACCCGCGTGAATGTTACTTCCAGTTCACAACTGCCACAGATACGGATAACGTGAGGACTGTGTTTAGAGACACGCATCAGATTATACTTACACATGCGCTGTCTAATATTGGAGTCTACTAAAGCCACAAGTGTTGAAATAAATGAGAGACAGGAAAAATGTACGTCGTTTCAAATTTCATATTTAATAGTTTCACCCGCGTGAATGTTACTTCCACTTCACCACTGCCACAGATACGGATAACGTGAGGACTGTGTTTAGAGACACGCATCAGATTATACTTACACATGCGCTGTCTAATATTGGCGTCTACTGACACTGCAGATATAAATAAAAGAGTAATAAATTAAAACCGAAATAAATTACACATATGAAAGAAAAAGTGACCAAGTCCTCTGGTGCCTGAGGCTGACCAGAGGACTTGGTCACTTTTTCTTTCATATGTGTAATTTATTTCGGTTTTAATTTATATACATAGTAGTGTGAATAGGGAATGCAAACCGGTAAACCGGTTTACCGGTTTCCCGGTAATTTTGCCCAATTTAGGTTCGGTAAATTACCGGTAATTATACTCCAAAACCGGTTTTTTACCGAAATTTAAATTTACTTAAAAATTACTACAAAAAGCACTTCTGTCGCCATTTCTTCTTAAATAAACACTTATAGATACTTCTGGTAGACACTTTATTTAGCAAGAATTCGTTTTCTCCACGAAAACGTTTCTTTTTTGTGTCATTTCTATGCTATATTGTAGTATTGAAAGCATGTCTGTTATAATTATCTTACCCACGTGCGAGAGGGATGAATGGTTGTCGTTTCATAAACGTTCCTATGTCTGGCGACATGTTTCATGTCATATGGAGAGTTGGAGACCCATCATCAGGCATGAGTGCTCGCGGCGGCTAGAGTCCGTGCCTGCATTGTCGGTTCCAAGATAAAAAAATCTGATTTCTATAAAACCAACAAGTGTGGAATGTCCACAGTTGGTTTCATAAATTCCAGACCCCGAATGATTATCCTCCATTAATTCACTCATTGTTATATAAATATTTGATTAGCTTTAAAGATAAGACCCCCTCCTCCTTTCATTGGTATCTTCATTGCTGAGGTTGATTGCTGGTTGAGGCTGGCTTCATTGGTGAAGTCCCAATAGAATCAATTTTATTCTGACTTTCTGTTCCGGTTCTGAAGTTGGGTGTAGAGGGTGGAAGGGATCTCATCTGTCCATCTTGTTGGACTGCGACCTCTGGATCGTTAGCGATCAACCTTGCCAGTTGCTCAAGGTTGTGGCCTTTTCCCCTCCAAAAACTCCAATATTCTACGTAAACAGATGGTTGATAACCTGGTGTTGATTTTCAATTCGCGTAAGACACATTTGTTGCCTTCCGTCAATCCAGGGTATTTGCAAAATCTTCATCTAGCACCACATCTCGAAAGCGTCAATGCGGTTGCAGCCTTTTTCAGACTTCAAGTCTCAGCTCCAGTTTTGGTTTTTCTACAGACATGCGGTTCTTAGGAACCAAGAATTATGGAAATAATCCTTGTAGCTGGGTCTCTTTTGGCCATTCCTATGCTTATTCTGATTTATTTTTTAGAGGAACCGGGATTGTCGATGTTTGCGCCGAAGTATATGAAGTCATCTACTGTTACTGGCCTAAGAGCACCTGTGTGTTGTATCTACCTACCACAATCCACCACCATGAGCTTGGTTTTTACTGTGGTTAATCTTGAGATCCGTTTCCAGACTGATGCGTTCCATTTTACCAGTGATATCAACCATTTCCGCTTCATTGCGGTTAGAAAATTGGTGTTATTTGCCTATCTAAGTATCTAAGGTTCGTTATTTTGGTGTCCACCAATGATGATTCCTCCCTCCCAGCTTCCGCAGGTTCTCCTGATAATATTTTAACCGTAGGCAGCTGACGGGCAACCTTATCGACACCTTTTAAAAAAGTAAAAGGGCTTGAAGTTACTCTAACGATTCAGTTTCCTTTTTCAACGGAGTTTCAATGAAAGCTACCAATTATGCTTGATGTCAAAACGATGCAGTCAAAGGCTTTGCTATAGTCGATGAAGCAGAGGATCATCGAAGTACTGAATTCGTAAGCCATCTCTCTCAATGGACGTACATTTAGGATCTGTTCCCACCTTTGCCCTTGACGAAACTTGCCTGTTTTTGCGGGATCTGCCAGTCCAGGATGTGACATAACCTGCTGTGTAATAGCACTTTTCTGGCTTGGGACCCTTAGGTCCTGTAGTTGTCCTTTACACAATTACAAATACGTGATATTTCAATAACCTGTTATAATTTCTAGTGTCTTAGTTGATTTTATCGAAGATGATTGCTAACTGTAACATTTAGCATCTAAAATATATTTATTTTTTGTAACAAAGACCTAAAACCTGCTTTTTTCAAGATTTAATTATTAATATTTGTCTTTTGAAAGTGGTAGTTTAATGAACACTACTAAAAAACTACTTAAGTATCGATTTTGACGGAAAATATTGATTTTTCATGAAATAAAATAAAAACCGGGAAATCACCGGTTTACCGGTTTTGCTTACGCTATGTCGGTAAATTACCGGTTTTGAAAAACGACCGGTAATTGCATTCCCTAAGTGTGACTACTTTAAGACAGCACAAGTTGAAATATTTTCAATAGATTATAATTTAACTTGTGTTCATTAGAAAAGAGTAATAAACAATTTAATGTTGTTTTCATTACAAAACGAATCGTTTCACCCGCGTGAATATTACTTCCACTTCACAACTGCCACAGATACGGACAACGTCAGAACTGTGTTTAGAAACACACATCAAATTAAGTATACTAACACATGCGTTGTCTAACATTGGTGTATTCTAACACTAACTGTACAGAAATTAATAAAAGAGAAAGTAACTTGACTTTATATCGTTTAAATTTCATAGCTACCTACTTAATCGTTTCATTAGCGAGAGTGCTACTTCCACTGCACAACTGCCACAGATACGGACAACGTGAGGACTGTGTTTAGAGACACACATCAGATAATACTGATACAATGAGCTGTCTATTAATATTGGTGTTTACTGAAACTTTTTATTTTTACTGTGCAGAAATTAATTAAATAGAATTAAACTTGAATTTATGTCGCTTGAATTTTCGCAACACAATTATTTGTGCTTCATAAGGCCTCTTACATCTTGACAGATGATTTAAGCAGCGTCTGAATGCGAGAGACAACGCCTCGCGTGACTATATAGACCTATCCGGGAGCGACATGCCCGTCCGCATTTCGTACACGTAAATTGAGGCCCCACCGCCGAGGAGAGAGTATCGCGACTATCGCGACTGTGTCTTTTTGAACGCTTTACGGCTAAGTCTTGAAACCAGGTGTTGTCGTGGGTTTCTCTACCTTTTGCGACGATACTTCTCCACTCATTGCGGTTCGATGCAAGTTCGTCCCACGTGTTACAGTCGATACCGAACGCAACCAAGTCACGCTTTATGCAATCCTTAAATCGTAGTATGGGTCGACCTACGCTACGTTTCTCGAACGCGACTTGGCTTAGCATAGTCTGCCTGGGCAAACGAGTGCTGCTCATGCGGTGCATTTGTGCTTACCTACCTACTATTAGGTAATATTAGGTACTAGAGACGTCAACCTTAACAGTAAACTTTATCTGAAATGTAGGTATGTTGATCTGACCCTCTAGCACAACTTGCCTTGTCGCGCGCGAGTCCATACTTGAAATCGCGGTTGATGTATGGACTCGCGCGCGACAAGTCAAGTTGTGCTAGAGGGTCTGGTAAGGAATGAACTACATGAAGCCTTAATAAAACATACATTAAAAAATAACTTAGACCATTTATTTACATAAATTAAACATTACATATTACGCTAAAATCACACACTGTGTTTCCGACTTAAAGCTCATGGTCCAAATGAATCGCTCGGCATCAGCAAACCTGAAAGAAAGATTTTACGCTGCATTAAATTAAAATCAATTGTCTATTTAGAAAATCACTTGCGACGCTCAATATTACCCTTACCCTTTTTAATTTTGAATTGGATTCAGACTCGCGATGGTAAGTAAGGTCAAAAGTGTGTCATAAGGGTAAGTGTGTCTGGCCTTCACATTTCGCATATTTAAACAATGATCATTGTTTAAGTTTATTGAGCGTTCAATACGTTAACCAATAATCGTGAGTAGCAAGTAGCAAAAGTATGAACTCGCAAAACCACCTGTAACAATGAGTAAAAAGGCCAAATGTGATGGCCAGACGAGGAGTGTCTTTTCAAAAGGGTCTTATTTCCACTTTGAACTTTTTTTGGGAAATCGAGAAAAACATAATTCCACGGTATTGATTTTGAAATTAATATCTAATTTGCAAAATTGTAATATTGTAAGTTGACGTTAATGCTATGATTACATTTTATTTTATTTGTAAGATTTTAATTTAAGTGTTTTTATATGTTTTAATGGTTATTAATAAATACGTTAACATTACAAACGTAATATTTAATTACCATATGTTTTTGAGAACTAAGCACTTTTGATGCGAACTTTTGGGAATTAAGCCCTTTTGTTGTGGCCTTGTAGCGTAAATGTATGTATGTTTGTATTATTTTAAAACAGTTTTATTTTATTTTTGGATTTTGTATTAACGTTAGTTGATATGAATGTTGTTGTACTACATACATTTTTTTATCCACATAAATAATCATTACACATTTTTCAAAATGTTTTCATGTTAATCTTTTTTTTAAAGATCAAGGCGAGACTTTTTGAACTTTTATCTCAAAACAACTCGTAATTTTCTATACTAAGAAAAACTGCAAACAAAAAGAAAAAATTAAAATAAGCCGTTTTAAAAAGACACTCCTCAGACACACTTCGACTTATGACAGTTATGATATGACACACTAACCCGTATTACCTTAATATTATCACAAGAGGTTAATGAATATCTGTGTCCGCTCGTTTTTAAGAGTATAATGTTAGTTAAAAATAATTAATTATTACATTATGATATACTTACTTGCAAAACATGCATTAAGGAAGCAAATACCGCAGCCTGCGAACAGCGCGCGCAGCGCCACCTGTAGGTAATGATCAATAACTTGTATTAGTTTTTGCAAATCACCTAACATAATCGGCGAGACTAAGGCCCATCGTCTCCGTTGGCTCGGCCACGTTTTAAGAATAGAGGATGATCGTGGCGCGAAAAGGGCATACCTAGGTCTCTCAGTAGGACGGAGGCCAAGTGGACGGCCTAGATATCGTTGGGGTGATGCCGTTGAAGCGAATCTGCACGATCTTCAAGCATACAATACAATACAATAGTAGTAGTGTCGGAGAACAAGACTCATTTTGGGTCGCTGCGCCAATAAGTAGTAGTAGTATTCAAATTAGAAACAAGATTTATGTAAATATTCAAACATTTCATAAATTATCCCGCGTTCAAAGTAACCTCAACCTCCTAAACATACTACTCACACTAGAGAGAGCCTCGCGTTGGTTGGGCGCCATGGCTGACAGCGCTCCAATCATGATCCCCATAGAACTGGGGTTGGTGAAGCCACAGAGCGCGAATGTTGCCACGATCTCACCGCGGGGCTGAAATTATTTAAATTTACACTTAACATTGAACATTTTTGCACATTTAACACATATATGTATTACAATTTTCAAAAACAGTGGATGGCGCTAGCCCTAGATAAGGACACTTTGAGAGAGATGGAGGAGGCCTTCACCCAATGAGGAATTCATCAAAAGAATATACAAGAATTACAAGAAAACACTTTTGGCTGGATAGTTACTTTTGATGAACTAGCGACAAAGAAATAATAAAACTCACTTCAACCCTTTCCACTTAAGTATAGTTTGTTTGAGACAGTTTGTTGATCTTATACTCGTAAGTATAATCGACCCTTGCATAACTTAACCTCACTTGTATTTTATGTAAGGTACAGAGAGGCAAATCTCAACTGGGGGGCTAAATGTAACTGGTACATTTTTTCCGTGTTATACAATGTTTGCATTATTATAATAAATAGATTGTCCACAATAATGGAAAAAATGGATTAGTTTGATTATAATCGAGATTTGCCCCGCTGTACCTTACCTAAGACATGAGTTCTTATGAAGGTACTTACGGAGAGCAGTCCGTCTCGTTTCATCTCGCCCATCCGCTGGTAGGCCACGAACTCGTTGACCACAGTCTTCAGTCCCACTAGCGATCCCACCAGTTCACACTCGTCCCACGGTACCCCTGTTACAATATAACACCTTTTATACGGTGACACAAAGACAAACTGACTCTAGACTTTCGACACCAGCACCGATAGCAGGGTAGCGCGATAAACGATAAAACATCAGGGCGTCCCTATCGCACTTACAAATAGTCCGAAAGGGACGGCCTGTAGGCCTAGCACATGATGGCCGCGGGAGTATGTCGCCGCGAGATAGATGCCACGTCTTCTTCTAACTGTATTAATGACATAAGGACGGGTAGTCTATCTCGCGGCGACATACTCCCGCGGCCATCATGTGCTAGGCCTACTGATGTTATATCATTTATCGCGCGGCCATGATTGCCTGCCGATCAGTACCTAAGTATCTCGAGTAGCTATAGCTCTCCTTTTACGACACGATTTTAGTATGAAGTTACTACGAGCGTGACGTATTGGAAACTCGAATTTTGTATGGAAAATTCGGGACACATTTTTTTATCGTCGGGATTGAATCAGCTCGTGATTCTGAGAACAATGAGCCCAAACACGTCCAGATCTGGTGAAATTCGATATTCGGGAGGTAACTTGGAAAACGCTCAGCTACAGAACTTACCCATGACGTAACAGAGCGGGATGAACACTTTCCCGAAGATCCACTCCAGATTAAGCCCCGGCTGCCCTAGCAGCCCCCCGCAGTACCCGAGGACACCGTTGGCGAAGGCGATGAACGAGACGAAAGCGACGATGTTGGCGACGATGTTCAGGATCAGAGCGATGCCGTTGGTCGCGCCGCGGGTCGCTGCTGACAGCGCGGATTGGTCCTCACTGGGAAAATTTAAGAAATTACTACTCGTATCCGGCTCGAAGGACCACTTGGAACATAATAAAGTAGATTAACGGTCCGGATATTCAGATTATTCATGTTGCCAATATATCTACGTTGGTAAAGTATAGGTATTGAAGTTGAGGACCATTGAGGCAGACTAGAGCGGCGCGAAGGTCGACCAAACAGACGGTGGGCTGCCGATGTAACCCAGGCCGCAGGGAAACAGTGGATGTCGCTAGCCCTAGATAGGGACACTTGGAAAGAGATGGAGAAGGCTTTCACCCAATGAGGGGTTCATACACTGAAGACTTTACTGTGCTGATGGTGCCTACAATTTTTTTTAAATGTGTATTGACGTGATCTGATTTTAAAATAAAAAATATGTCATTTGTTCTTATAAAACATAAAATTACGCAAAAATATTTGAGGAAAATATGATTTTGGCCACTTCCAGGCTACGAACAGCGCCATCTAGTTTTAAGCCTAAAATGCCCATACATTTCAGGGGTATGCTTTTTAGTATGGGCTTTGTTAGTCCAGTATTAAATCGTTCTTGCCGTTAGGCCGTTTTCACATTATCCGATCCGATGTCGGATGTCGGAAGGATTTCAATATTTTCAATAGAAAAAATCCAAGATGGCGCCTGTAATGTATGGGATATCGGTCCGACATCCGATATCGGATCGGATAATATGAAAACGTGCTTAGGCAGTAAAAGGCCGTTTTTCTAGCAGACACCAAATAACATACCTGACCACAGGCTGGATATTATCCACAGCAGTTAGAGACCGTTTGGTCTCCGGCATAAGGAGTTTTGCGTAGCAGATGGCAGCCGGCGCTGACATGACACTGGCGGTCACCAGATGCGCCGGTTCAGCTCCAAACGCGATGTATGTGGCCAGTATTGTACCTGCAATGAGAATTGAGTGTTACTGCCGTATTCTATCATTTTAAGATGTAATATGATACCTACGTACTGACCTGTAGGCAAAAGTGGCGTGGTGAAACTAGTTTTACATATCCGATCTACACCGTGTTTCACTTAACACTAAAAACCTGAAAACCGTTTGTCCAGAATCGAGAGTAGAATCGATTGAGCTATATCTTGATGGGGGTAATATTTTTATTTAAATTAGAGTATGTCTTTCCCATCACGGAACAATGGTATTCCGGACCTTTGGGAGGCGTGCGCGGGGCCGAAGCCAACACGTAGAGGCCCTTTCGACACTTTAATGAAATGTAAGGGGTACACCGAGCGGATGTTGCCCTTGCCCATATCATGGGACACACGCAGAGGCAACACCCGCCAGGGTGTAAGGACTATTTGAGAGTTAATGGAATCTAAAATGAACTGGTCTATTTTGATGAAAGTGATGGACTAAATACTGGGCTATGGATAAAAAACCGGACGCCTGCCTAATAAAACGGTATCCAATTTTATTTCCGGACGGTGTCTCGTCCCCACAAGATGGGCCCCCACAAAAAGCGACATCCAAGATGGCTCAAGGGCAACACCGGTGTGAGAACTCAAGGGTGTCGAGAGGTGTACACCGCTTTCTGCCCAGTGGCTGTTAAGCCACTGCACCAACTCGCGTCTTATGCAAATTTTCACTTCCACCCCTGGGGCATGTAGCCCTAACGACTCCACTCTGGACGGCCAGCCAAGGCAAGCCAGAGGTAGAGAGTACTGTCCCACCCACCCGCCTTACGGGTAACAGAACTCCCCAGGAGCACTCGGGTACGTGGGGTCGCTGTTCCCCAACAGCTCGCCACAAGCTGCCCTGCGTTGAAATTAGTATTATTATTTATTTTTATGTGCCTATTCTATTGTATTCGTAATACAACATTGTGTATATCGCATTGCTAGAGGTTGTTTACATTTTTCAGTATTTGGGGGTATTAATACTGGCTGGTTACTTGGACGATTATTTTTAACACGCTTTTATTAGGTCGTCGTGTATGTAACTATGTATGTAATGGAATCTAAGGAAGCTAATTTAACCACCTTCCAGGAGTCGTAGCGTAATGAAAATTGGCAGCTATATGTAGTTCCGATGACAATACAATAATATGGTACTGTTGAGCTGATCTGATGATGGAGTCGGAAGATATGAACTGGAACTACATGATGGAACATCGTATCATAGCCGTTTTTGGGTTTCTTAGAAAAGTCTTGTAATGAACTTTGACTACAATTAGGTTTCAAGGTCTGATGATGAAGCCGAAAGATATGAACTGGAACTACATGATGGAACATCGTATCATAGCTGTTTTTGGGTTTCTTAGAAAAGTCTTGTAATGAACTTTGACTACGATTAGGTTTCAAGGTCTGATGATGGAGCCGGAAGATATGAACTGGAACTACATGATGGAACATCGTATCATAGCTGTTTTTGGGCTTCTTAGGAAAGTCTTGTAATGAACTTTGACTACAATTAGGTTTCAAGGTCTGATGATGGAGCCGGAAGATATGAGCTGGAACTACATGATGGAACATCGTATCATAGCTGTTTTTGGGCTTCTTAGAAAAGTCTTGTAATGAACTTTGACTACGATTAGGTTTCAAGGTCTGATGATGGAGCCGGAAGATATGAACTGGAACTACATGATGGAACATCGTATCATAGCTGTTTTTGGGCTTCTTAGAAAAGTCTTGTAATGAACTTTGACTACGATTAGGTTTCAAGGTCTGATGATGGAGCCGGAAGATATAAATAAATAAATAAATATTGGGGACACCTTACACAGATCAACTTAGCCCCAAACTAAGCAAAGCTTGTACTATGGGTGCTAAGCGACGATATACATACTTAAATAGATAAATACATACTTATATACATAGAAAACATCCATGACTCAGGAACAAATATCAGTGCTCATCACACAAATAAATGCCCTTACCGGGATTCGAACCCAGGACCGCGGCTTAGCAGGCAGGGTCACTACCGACTGAGCCAGACCGGTCGTCAACTGAACTGGAACTGATATGAACTGGAACTACATGATGGAACATCGTATCATAGCTGTTTTTGGGCTTCTTAGAAAAGTCTTGTAATGAACTATGACTACGATTAGGTTTCAAGGCCTGATGATGGTGCCGGAAGATAAGAACAGAAAAAGGGGGGGGGGGGAGGCTCGAGGGGGAAGCATGAAAGAAAGATCAACGTAGTATTTAGAATAAGTTGGGTTAGCGTTTTCTTGTGACCTTTAAGAGCAAACAAGGGGGGCTCGGGGGCGAAGCCCCCGCATGAAAGAAAGATCAACGTAGTATTTAAGATAAGTTGGGTTAGCGTTTTCTTGTGACCTTTAAGAGCAAACAAAGGGGGGCTCGGGGGGCGAAGCCCCCGCATAAAAGAAAGATAAACGTTGTATTTTAAATAAGTTAGGTTAGGGTTTTCTTGTTACCCTTAAGAGTAACGAAAAGGGGGGCTCGGGGGCGAAGCCCCCGCATAAAAGAAAGATTAACGTAGTATTTAAAATAAGTTGGGTTAGCGTTTTCTTGTGACCTTTAAGAGCAAACAAAGGGGGCTCGGGGGCGAAGCCCCCGCATAAAAGAAAGATCAACGTTGTATTTAAAATAAGTTGGGTTAGCGTTTTCTTGTGACCTTTAAGAGCAAACAAAGGGGGGGCTCGGGGGCGAAGCCCCCGCATGAAAGAAAGATCAACGTTGTATTTAAAATAAGTTGGGTTAGGGTTTTGCTTGTTACCCTTAAGAGTAACGAAAAGGGGGCTCGGGGGCGAAGCCCCCACATAAAAGAAAGATTGACGTAGTATTTAAAATTAGTTGGGTTAGCGTTTTCTTGTGACCTTTAAGAGCAAACAAAGGGGGCTCGGGGGCGAAGCCCCCGCATAAAAGAAAGATCAACGTTGTATTTAAAATAAGTTGGTTTATGGTTTTCTTGTGACCCTTAAGAGTAACGAAAAGGGGGCTCGGGGGCGAAGCCCCCGCATAAAAGAAAGATCAACGTAGTATTTAAAATAAGTTGGGTTAGGGTTTTCTTGTGACCCTTAAGAGCAAACAAAGGGGGCTCGGGGGCGAAGCCCCCGCATGAAAGAAAGATCAACGTAGTATTTAAGATAAGTTGGGTTAGCGTTTTCTTGTGACCTTTAAGAGCAAACAAAGGGGAGCTCGGGGGGCGAAGCCCCCCGCATAAAAGAAAGATCAACGTAGTATTTAATATAAGTTGGGTTAGGGTTTTCTTGTGACCCTTAAGAGCAAACAAAGGGGGGCTTGGGGGGCGAAGCCCCCCGCATGAAAGAAAGATCAACGTAGTATTTAAGATAAGTTGGGTTAGCGTTTTCTTGTGACCTTTAAGAGCAAACAAAGGGGGGCTCGGGGGGCGAAGCCCCCGCATAAAAGAAAGATCAACGTAGTATTTATAATAAGTTGGGTTACGGTTTTCTTGTGACCCTTAAGAGTAACGAAAAGGGGGGCTCGGGGGCGAAGCCCCCCCCCCCCCCGCATAAAAGAAAGATCAACGTAGTATTTAAAATAAGTTGGGTTAGCGTTTTCTTGTGACCTTTAAGAGCAAACAAAGGGGGCTCGGGGGTGAAGCCCCCCGCATGAAAGAAAGATCAACGTAGTATTTAAGATAAGTTGGGTTAACGTTTTCTTGTGACCTTTAAAAGCAAACAAAGGGGGGCTCGGGGGCGAAGCCCCCGCATCAAAGAAAGATAAACGTTGTATTTTAAATAAGTTGGGTTACGGTTTTCTTGTTACCCTTAAGAGTAACGAAAAGGGGGGGCTCGGGGGGCGAAGCCCCCCGCATAAAAGAAAGATTAACGTAGTATTTAAAATAAGTTGGGTTAGCGTTTTCTTGTGACCTTTAAGAATAAACAAAGGGGGGCTCGGGGGGCGAAGCCCCCCGCATAAAAGAAAGATCAACGTTGTATTTAAAATAAGTTGGGTTAGCGTTTTCTTGTGACCTTTAAGAGCAAACAAAGGGGGGCTCGGGGGCGAAGCCCCCGCATGAAAGAAAGATCAACGTAGTATTTAAGATAAGTTGGGTTAGCGTTTTCTTGTGACCTTTCAGAGCAAACAAAGGGGGCTCGGGGGCGAAGCCCCCGCATAAAAGAAAGATCAACGTTGTATTTAAAATAAGTTGGGTTAAGGTTTTCTTGTGATCCTTAAGAGTAAAGAAAAGGGGGGCTCGGGGGCGAAGCCCCCGCATGAAAGAAAGATCAACGTAGTATTTAGAATAAGTTGGGTTAGCGTTTTCTTGTGACCTTTAAGAGCAAACAAAGGGGGCTCGGGGGCGAAGCCCCCGCATGAAAGAAAGATCAACGTAGTATTTAAGATAAGTTGGGTTAACGTTTTCTTGTGACCTTTAAAAGCAAACAAAGGGGGCTCGGGGGGCGAAGCCCCCCGCATAAAAGAAAGATAAACGTTGTATTTTAAATAAGTTGGGTTAGGGTTTTCTTGTTACCCTTAAGAGTAACGAAAAGGGGGGCTCGGGGGGCCAAGCCCCCCGCATAAAAAAAGATTAACGTAGTATTTAAAATAAGTTGGGTACCTAATGGTTTTCCTGTGACCCTTAAGAGCAAATAAAGGGGGGCTCGGCAAAAAAGAAATACTTAAATTTTGTTTTGAATTAGTTGAAATGTGACAATATTTTCTAATCGAGTCAAACAAAATCCCACTAGCTGAGAGCTTCAAAACAATGTATGGCGAAAGTATGTCTCTCTAATGTCTTCAAGAAGTCCGCGATGGCACATGTCTATATTGTCTATCTTTTACGGATAACTTACTAGGTATAAACATTTTTATGATAATACCGTAATAAGAAGGTAGCCGCTAGTTATTATTAAGTAGCAATTAGCAATAAGTACACGTTAAGCCACAAATGGCATGTAAAATCTGCCTACTTGAAATAAATTTATGTATATAAAAATGTTAAAAGTATTTCATTATTAATGACTAAAAAGTATCAAATAAATTAATAGTTTAAAAAACACTATAAAACACGCTTTTATAAATACACGTAAAAGCCAAAAATAAATTATGGATCGTTCAAGTTGTCTCTATTTGTGAGCTGAAGTTTAAAAACTATGTGCTTTTAATTATAATATTTGATTGTAAAAGCGTGGGGCGCTGGAACAGGAAAGACTTTCTTGTAAACAAATACTAATCCGAACTTCCTGGCGAATGAAGTTGCATAAGAACATAACGTTTACATATGCCGCCTAAGGGTTACCAAAGAGAACCAAAGATATCTCGTCCACGAACAAGAACTCTGCATCCTGTCACTGTAGACACTTTCCCCTTTTGTACTTTGATTACCGGAAAAAAGCGGCGTTCTAAGTGTCGGTGACTGTCGACTCTCCTCGCTACTAGCGCATATTTTGTCAGAGTTCGACAAACTGGTACCTACTTTGAACACTGACTTTTAATTGATTTGACTGTTTAATGTAGAACCTACTAGTCATGCTGCAACTCCAGTTAGCGCGTCAATCTGTGAACCCTCCTTCCCGTAACATAGCATAATTTGATTTATCAGCAAGTTATACAAAAAGTCTTTCCTGTTCCAGCGCCCCACGCTTTTACAATCAAATATTATAATTAAAAGCACATAGTTTTTAAACTTCAGCTCACAAATAGAGACAACTTGAACGATCCATTATTTATTTTTGGCTTTTACGTGTATTTATAAAAGCGTGTTTTATAGTGTTTTTTAAACTATTAATTTATTTCCACTACGAGTTTGACGTTGTTTGTCAATTTCATCTTAATGTTTATCATAAGATTCATAAGTCATAACAAATTGAACTCGTACCTAATTACAACCTTGTCATTTTGAATATTGGGTTTTTTGCTTACTGCGATTACCTGTCCAATTTGAAGTTTACTGTGACAAAGCTTTAAAGTGTTTTACAGTGACATCTTAGCTGTCTATTGGTAAACCTTATGTCGTTGCAGTAACGTACACAAATAAATAGTTTAATGGTTTATGATGGTAGTTAGCAATTATTTTATTGAGTGTAGAGCTAAAAGTCAAGTAGAGTTGTCCAGAAAATTAAAAATTCAATAAAAAAAAATAACCATCAGATTAAAAGATGAATACTCTAGATGAGTTTAAAAAAATAAAAATCAGTTGGGGTGTCTGAGGTTTTGAGTGATACCGGAAACACGTTGTATATTTTATCTAAATCTAACATATTATATATCTAATTTGAATCAGACTAGGAACTAGTGGTTTAATCGCTTCCACTCTGTATCTACTTATACAAACGAAACTTTAATTGTATTGTGGCTAGGCCGCCCGGTTAGCTCGACAAAAAAATCTATACCAAAACCTTATTGATTAATTATTAAGATTGTATATTTGACATAATTGTTATGCTATATAGCAGCCTGTACCTAGAATTTTGTTGCTATAAAGATCTAATTAATGATTGCAGCGTCGAAAGTACCTAATCTAGATCCAATGTAATTGTTAATTTCTTATTCCTATTGCAAAACCACAAACCAACCTACTAAGTATGTATTGTGTTTTTGAGAGTTTTGTTCTGGGCCTAAAAGATGAAAGACAATGATTCTTGTTCATTTTGTTGTCTGTCCGTCTTTTCGTAGCAAAACAGTCCTGCACAGATATTGATGTATTGATTTGTGTTGAAAACAGTTGCGCATCATCTACGTTACATTGGAATAGGTATTATCCATTCTAATATTATAAATGGGAAAGTGTGTGTGTCTGTTTGTTTGTCCGTCTTTCACGACAAAATAGAGCGACGAATTGACGTGATTTTTTAAGTGGAGATAGTTGAAGGGATGGAGAGTAACATATGCTACTGTTTGTCTCTCTATTGCGAGCGAAGCCGCGGGCAAAAGCTAGTACATAATAAATAATATTATTACTTGCCAGAGACGGTGGCGAAGCCGGAAGCCATGACGACGTGAAGCTCTGACGGCGTGAGGACCCGGATGTACGCCTTGATCAGCAGGACGGACTCTGTCTGAGGAGAAATAGTTTGACTCAATCAAGTCCGATGTAATTGAATTTTAAAGAGGCGTTTGATATCCCGAGTTTAGACGTGCTGTAAGTTTGCAGTGGCGCATAAATTAAATTCAAATGATTTACCTAATAAAATACTAACTGTCCCAGGAATAATAGAAATCAATCGAAATATAAGACTAAACGAAGCAGCTTAGGACATAAAAATTTGGTGTACCTCAAGGTTCTACACTTAGACATCTTTTATTCCTCACTTTACAAAGAGAATAGGTAAAATATAGACATCAATTACGAGTGAATATTATTGTTTTGATAGTTAAGAAAGATGAATAATGAGATTTAAAATGGTTTACCATTCCAAGGAAACAATTAGCGACAGCGATGACGCTCTCGCACACAGTAGTAGCTGTAGCGGCTTGCAGGAGTTCGCCAAGTTTGCTGCAGAACCACTGCAGCGCTCCCCAGTAGAACATCACCTCTACAAGCATGCTGAAGAAAAATATCACGGGCAGGGACTGAAAGAAGATAATAATGGTTAAAGAAATTAACGATATAAAAGTAGAAATGTCTGTATTTAACATTGTATTCTCAAACAAACGCCAAGGTATACTTTCAGATATAAGACTAACGTGTGTCATTAATAAGTATGTCAGTTTGTCAGTTCTGAATAATTTGAACAACTAATAAATTCAAAATGTGAGTCAAGGATAAACATAGTAGAACATTAAGAATTCCTTGAAAACAACCCATATCAGAAAAAAAATGTGCAGGATAAATTCTTGGCAAATTTTAGGATTATAAGCTCTAGTTGGCACTAGCATCTAATGATCTTACGATGATAATATTATCTAATGTAGATACTTACAGCGAAAGCGAAAACATTTTCTGTCCTCACGAGAAGATCGCCGAAAGCGAACGCAGCGCCCTCTATACCGTAAGACAGGAACGTCGCAACCTGGAATAACGAAACAAGGTTACGAAAAAAGACATATCAAAGTTGACGAAGTAACCCGACGATCGAAATAGCGCAAGGTCATTGTTGTAGGTAGTTAGGAATACTAGACCACTAAACACTGGTTCTACATTTGTTGGTGATTCTTTTAAGCAAGGTGATTGCAAAATAGGTCAAACCTTGGCTTGAAATGTATGTAGGGCCCCCCATATCTAGCTTCTCGCGAGCGTAGCGTCGGAACCAACTGTATGGAAAAAGACGGCACTTTGCCATACAGTTGGCCCGACGCTGACGCTCGCGAGACGCTAGATGCGGGGGGGCTTACTGTCTGGTGACATCGACACCTAACCGCTGGTTGTAGCAATATGTGGTGAAACAAGAGTATGATCACAAGACTTGTTGAATGTCCTAGGACAACTCATAGGTGCATAGGGCCTCCACAAGACCTCGTCCGTCCAAATCTTGCAGCTCGTTCTTCTCGATCCACCTCCAGGCGTGAAAGAAGGCTTTTGCGAGCTCGAGGCAGCCACTCCATATCTTGCACAGCGCTACTTTGTAGGCAATACTCCACAAACCTTAAATACTTTTAGTATTCACAAGTACCTTATCAGAAAAGCACTGCAGTGCAGTTCGGCCCGGCTCCCACCGAATGAAAAGAAGAGCGAAAATGAACTGAAGAAGAAGCCCGCTGCAGACTGTCCGCCATGCTATCCGGCCGGGATGCTTCGAGAAGACGAAACCTGGTGAAATACAGCATAAATCATAGAGTTGTTGGAGTCAGGCCAAGCCAAATTGGCAATGATTTTGATAGCCTTGCTTATGAAAGGGTTGAGTAAAAGTCATAATTTTATTGAAGTGTGGCGAGTATAGATCGCGAGATTCACGATTCGCTTCTAAGGTTTTTGCGCAAAACAACAACACATGGCATAAATGAGACATCTTCAAAGTGTCACATCTTCTGAAGATTATCTTAGGTAAGTGTTGCTAGTGAAATAAGCTTCTGGTAAAAGAATGTTAGTTTCGCAGTTTAAGGGGATCTTTTTAAAATGATGGTTTAAACTTGTATTAATTATGATGATGCAATATCTTACCTAGCAGCAATATAATGCCGATCCCGCTTAGTGAGATGAGTCTCTCCGGCTGATCCCTTGTGTCGAAGTACAGGAACAAGGCAATGCCCAATAAAAGGGCCACAGATAATATTACTCTTAACCACCTGAAAAATAAAAGAATAATATATACTCTTATGGGAAAGTTAGTGTTATATGATTGTAGTGAATATGAATGTAGCGAAAATTAAGTAACGGTAATGAAGAACGTAAAAATGATAATCAACAGAAATATAAAAATCTTATTGTTTTTGAAATAAAATTTGTAGAATATACAGAAGTTGGTTTATGTAATGATCAAGGAAGTGTTAACAAAACAGTTAGCTAACTTTGTAAAGATCTGAATAAGATTATATTAAATGAGTGAGCGTATATAAACATCTAAAAAAGTATTTTAATGATGACGATATTGCTACACTTTAACCTGTCTTGAAGTATATTCAATGAAAATAATGATGAATACTCACACAAGCTTCCAAACGAAGCCACTAGCAGCAGCAATGTTGCTGTACACATTCTTAGAGAGCCAGACGCCGAAATAGCGTTTCACGACGTAAAAGTAGATGAGGAAGAAATATACGATGCCGAGGAAGGCGATGAGACTGCCGAAACCCTCGCAGAGGTAGAGGGGCTCGTCCGCTGTAAACAGAAATATTCTTTAACTAAAGCATCTAAAGAGAATATAGATATACAGCGGCAGGGTGAAGAAGATGATAAAGAAGTGTACAATATTAAAAAAAGAGTTTTAAATTATTAGTGGGACTAATAGAGAACGAAATTTTGTCACTAGGTTAGGAAAAGAAAGTAGAACTGATTTAGACGGAACACGGAATATTTTTACACAAATTGACCTTGCGTTTGATGGAAGGTCCAATACGAATATAACCTAACCACAAAATTAAAATTTTGAAAAAACCCCCGACCGCGACATAGTAGACCGATTTTCATAAATCATGGCTAAGAAGAACACTCCCGATTAACTCGGTTTTCAGACAAAAAAAACTAAATCTAAATCGGTTCATCCGGAAAAAAATAAGTATCAATTATACTTACTATACTCTAAATAATAATACAAGCATCCTATAAAATATCCTATGACGAGCCCGTTGAGCGCGAAGCTCATGACGATCCCAAAGCTGGAGCTGTTCTTCTTGAAGAAGTCTTCAGTGGAGCTGCCTACGCTAGCCAGGGTCGTCTCCAGCCAGCCTGATGGGTCGTGGTCCAGGGCTTCGAAGGTTACCTGAAGGTTAATTTGTTTTACACTACGTCCGTGACAAACAAACATACGGTCCGCCTGGTGGAAAGCGGTCACCGTAACCTTGCATAGGTTATAAGGAAAATTAAATCTCAGTTTTCTAGAGATAGCTAGCTCTAGAAAACTGAGATTTCATTTTCCTTATAGGAGGAGGTAGATCATTCCAGCATTTAGATGATGCAAGACGAAAACTGCCCTTAAATAAAATCAATCGGTGAGTGCGTGAAACGCCTATTGATCGCCGTAACAATTTATTATATAAACACTTTGGATGATCGCTGTACTTTATTATTTACTAGCATTTGCCCGCGGCTTCACTCATCGCTGTACTTTATTATTTACTAGCATTTGCCCGCGGCTTCACTCGCCTTAAATTCGAAAATTGAGGAATGCTCCATACAAATTTTCACTCCTAATTTTAGGGAAGTGGGAGGTTAGAAAGAGACAAAAAGTAGCCTATGTCACTCTCCATCCCTTCAACTATCTCCACTTAAAAAATCACGTCAATTCGTCACTCCGTTTTGCCGTTGTAGCGGTAACTCGCTACCCGCTTCGCTCCGCTCATGACACTTAAACCGCCGGCTGGGCGCGCAGTCACAAAGCAGCGGCGCATACGTCACACGCCCCGCGCGCCGCGCGCATCACCCGCCGTCGCCACGGGGGCCGGATCGACGGGCCCCGCCACTTGCTCTCGGACCGCGTTCATATGCACCCGCGCGCTTGGTTTATATAGCTGCCGCTTACGCAAAAATCGAAATTGTAACGTTTAGTTTTATTTTTATTTAAATTTTAATATAATTTGAAGTTAACGTTGCTTTGCTTATTTATCGCTTCAACGACATCGTCCCTGCTTCGCAACAAAAGCTACGTGTAGTGACCTACCCGGTTTCTACAAATTGGTGACCCGAGACAAAGGAAGTGGACAGATTCGCCATCGGCAAGATCAACCTTTCGGACATGGCTAACGGATCGGAAACTGAGCAAAATACAGGCAGTGGTGCAGGCGGTTCAGGTATTCGAGCGACGGTTGGCAATAGGGTTTGCTCCCGGGAAATACCGGTACCGAAAGTACCGGGAATTCCCGGGATTTTTGGCCAAGCAAAGAACCGGGAAATCAACTTGAAAAATCCCGGTACTTTCGGTACTTTCGGGAAATATTTTTTAGTGACATTTTGTGCTACAAAATTTATTTATTTCTGTTTATATTATTTAAACAGTTAAAAAATAAACGTAGATACAGTAACTCATTCTTAATCACTATTTAATAGCGTGTGGCAGTGGCAGCCTTGCAGCCGTAGCCACCGCGATACCCTAGCTAGCTCCACTAGCCAGTTCAGTAGTCGAGTTTTCTATTTTTGGTGAAGGTTTGTTATATTAATTTGTGTATTTATTTTTCCTCTCTCAGTCTTATTTGACTCATTTCTCTGCATGTTATAAAACTGTGTTCGCGAATTTTGCGATAGACTCAAAAACTACTAAACGGATATTTATGCGTTTTTCACCTATTTATGAATAGAGTGATTCTTGAGGAATGTTTAAGGTTTTCTTATTATAAATTGATTACTTATAAAAAAATAATGTATGGTGAAATTGTCGCTCTGATACATAAATGTAGGTCTAGAAAAAAAGTCGGCAATGGCTTATGTCTAACTTTTAATGATAAGTGCTATAAACATGCTTTTTTTAAAGCTAAATGTTTACATATATTGTGATATTACGGTATTGCACAGAATTCCCTCTGACTAGTAAAAAAATAGTGCACCATTTCAAATGTTTAGTTTACATTCTTTGATTCTAATTACATGTTTGGGGAACTTTGTGAGGTTTTACTGCCGGTCTATAATCAATTATTATATTTCTTTAATAGTATTTGTCTTATTTCTTTTACTAAGCGATTAAACATCTCCCAGTAATGGAGGATCGCTTAATCGGAGCAATGTATTGCAACGGTAACCATTGGTGCCTATGGTTGCCAGATAATCGGGTTTAGGCGGAATTCTTCACGATTTTTTGTTATTGTCGCACGGTATAATCTCACTATGAAAATGACTATAAAAGAAAAAAGGCAGATAAAATAATACGCCGAGCAAAGCCGGTGCGGTTCGGTTATGGTAATATATTAATAAAGGGTGTAAAATGCCAAAAAATGTTGTTTTATTTGAAAAAGCGAAAAAATTAGACCAGTCCCGAAAGTACCGAAAATCCCGGGAAATCCCGGTTCCATATTACTTCGGTACCGAAAATCCCGGTTCTTTAAAACAGTACCGGTACTGCAATCCCTAGTTGGCAACGATGACGATGCAGGTACGGTACATTTGGGTGGTGGTCCAAGTGATGTGTTCCGGGTGGGTATGCGTGTTCCACCGTTTTATCCAAACGAGCCAGAGATTTGGTTCGCGCAATTGGAAAGTCAATTCTGTCTATCCGGCATCACTGTGGACGAGACTAAATACCATTTTGTGTGCGGGCAGCTCGATCCTGAGTACGCGGTCAAGGTCAAGGACATTCTTCGCAGTCCCCCAGCTACTGGCAAGTATGCTAAATTAAAGAGCGAGCTCATTCAACGGATTTCTGTCTCGCGGGAGAAGAAAACCCTACAGCTACTCCAGCATGAGGAGATTGGGGACAGGAAGCCCACCGAGTTTCTGAGGCACCTTACAGATTTAGCTGGACCGAACATACCACAGGAATTTATTCGGACTATTTGGACCAGTAGATTACCACCTAATGTACAGACCGTTGTTGCATTTCAGCCTACCTTGGACCTTGACACGTTGGCGGGCCTGGCAGACAAGGTCGTCGACGTAGCGCAGCCGTCCTACAGGGTTGCCAGCACCTCTGCGATCGCGCCAGGTACTGCTTTGGAACAGCGCGTAGAGGAATTGACACGGCAAGTAGAAAGTCTCCTTAAAATTCAAGGTCAAGGGCCTGGCTCATTCAATCGTCGCAGACGCTCTCGATCACATTCAAGGTCAAGAGGCCGATCCCGCTCCAGGCAGCGTCCCGAAGGCCATCCACACTGCTGGTATCATTTCACTTTTGGCGAGAAGGCGAAGACGTGCAAGCAGCCATGCAGCTACCATTCGGGAAACGCCCAGGGCGGCCACTAGTAGCGGCGAGCGACTGCCCATCAACAACAACCCGCCGCCTGTTCATCACTGACCGTTCGACGAAGGTGCAATACCTCATAGACACGGGTTCCGACCTGTGTGTATTTCCAAGGTCAGCTGTCCGGGGGGCATGTCCGAGAACGAAGTACCTCCTATTTGCTGCCAACGGCACAGAGATCGCTACTTTTGGGATCCTAAACCTACATTTAGATTTTGGTCTCCGGCGAGCGTTCGAGTGGCGCTTTACGGTGGCTGACGTCTCAAAACCCATCATCGGCGTCGACTTCTTAGGATTTTACAACCTTCTTGTCGATGTCCGAAATCAGCGCCTGGTAGACGCTACTACCCTCCTCACGAGCCCAGCTACGGTTCCTGCCAGCAGCGAGGAAATATATTCCATACATATGATGGCCTTGGAAGGTACGAGTACGCCTTTCCGCGAGTTACTTCGTGAGTATCCAGACATTACCCGTCCAGCTGGTAAGCCGGGCACTCCAAAACATGGCACAGAGCACCACATCAGGACCACTTCAGGACCACCGGTCTCCGGCCGTCCGCGTCGCCTCGATCCAGAGAGACTGGCTATAGCAAAAAAGGAGTTTGAGGATATGGTCCGACACGGTACTGCTCGCAGATCAGAGAGTGCATGGTCCTCTCCACTACATTTGGCACGCAAAAAGAATGATGGCTGGAGACCGTGTGGAGACTACAGGGCTCTCAACGCACGAACCATACCTGATTGCTACCCGGTGCCGCACGTACAAGACTTCGCTTACCAGCTGGCAGGTAAGAAGATCTTTAGTACCATAGACTTGGTGAAGGCGTACAATCAAATACCAGTTTTTGTCGACGATATACCGAAGACAGCTATCACCACGCCATTCGGATTGTTCGAGTTCCCATACATGACCTTTGGCCTCAGAAATGCAGCTCAGACATTCCAGCGCTTTCTTGATGAGGTGCTCAGGGGACTCGACTTCTGCTTTGGATACATCGACGACATAATCGTCTACTCGGAGTCGGAAGCTCAGCATCAACAGCATCTCCGCCAGCTGTTCGGGCGGTTGCAGGACTACGGAATGCTGATAAACACAGCAAAGTGCGTCTTCGGTCAATCCAAGGTCACCTTCCTAGGGCACGCGGTATCCGCGCACGGCATCAGCCCTTTAGAGGATAAGGTGCAAGCCATCCAGGAATCTCCGGTACCTAAGGACACAAAGGAGTTAAGGAGGTTCCTGGGTATGATGAATTTTTACCGTCGTTTTGTCCCTGGTGCTGCAGCCTTACAAGCTCCTCTCCATTCACTACTTGGCGGTGAACAAACGAAGGGCTCCAGGCCAATCGAGCTGAATGCAGAGCAAATGGAGGCGTTTGAAACCTGTAAGTACAGACTGGCACAAGCAGCACTTCTAGCGCATCCAGATTCCAAGGCCGAGCTCGCGATTCAGACAGATGCATCGGACGTGGCGATTGGCGCTGTACTTCAACAACTTAGAGATGGCATATGGGAGCCATTAGCTTTCTTTTCGCGGAAGCTGAATGCAGCACAACGAAAGTACAGCCCGTACGACAGAGAGCTACTTGCAATTTACGAGGCAATTCGGTACTTTAGGTACATGGTAGAAGCACGTACTTTCAGCATCTATACTGACCACAAGCCACTTACATACGCATTCAGCACACGCAGGGACAACTGCTCACCACGTCAGTATAGGTATCTGGATTACATTTCCCAATTCACCACTGACGTCAGATTCATAGCCGGCAGGGACAACGCAGTGGCAGACACTCTGTCACGAATTGAAGAACTTGCCTTTGCCCCTTTTGATTACCAGTCTTTAGCCCGCGACCAGGATGCAGACACGGAGTTGCAGGACCTACTCAGAGATGGTTCTTCGCTAGATCTTCAGAAGGTAACAACTCCGCACTCCAACGTACCAGTCTACTGCGACGTGTCGACTCCAGAGCCTAGACCATACATCACGCCAGCGTATCGGCGTCAGGTATTCAGCGCTCTCCACAATCTTAGCCATCCTGGTGTTAAAGGCTCGGTACGGTTAGTCACACACAGATATGTATGGCCTGGCGTGAGGCAAGACTGTCGACAATGGGCAAGGGAGTGTGTACACTGTCAGCGTTGCAAAATAACGAAGCATACTTCCTCACCAATCGGACAATTCAAGCCACCTCAAGCCCGTTTTCGACATGTCCATATTGACATTGTCGGTCCCTTACCCCCATCTCATGATTTCAGGTACTGCCTCACAGCCGTCGACCGCTTCACACGATGGCCTGAGGCGTACCCGTTGAAGGACATCACGGCGGAGACCTGTGCAGCCGCATTCCTGGCTGGCTGGGTTGCCCGCTTCGGTTGCCCTGAGCGCATCACAACGGACCGCGGCCGCCAGTTCGAGTCGCGCATGTTCCAGTCCTTGGCAAGTCTGATGGGCACCGAGCATCACACCACGACCGCATATCATCCAGCAGCTAATGGGTTAGTGGAACGTCTCCATCGCCAGCTTAAGGCCGCCATCACGTGCTACGCGTCACCATCATGGACTGAGGTGTTGCCATTAGTACTACTTGGGATCAGAAGCGCCTGGAAAGAGGATATCCAGGCGTCTGCAGCCGAACTGGTCTATGGCGAGCCACTCCGCTTGCCTGGGCAGTTCCTGACTTCATCGCCAGACCAGGTGGTTAACTACGAGGACTATGCCAGCCGGCTTGGTGCTCATATGGCAAAGCTAGTTCCCCAGCCGACGTCTCGCCATGGAACCCGACCATTCTACATTCCCAAAGACCTCAACACCGCCACGCACGTTTTCCTACGACAGGGTCCAGCAAGAAGACCTCTTCAAGCGGCATACCTAGGGCCTTATAGAGTTGTGAGAAGAGGGCCTAAAACATACGTCCTGCAGGTGCAGGGTAAAGAAGTTACCGTTACCATAGATCGCCTAAAACCGGCTTATATGGCGAAGGAAGAGCAAACAGCACCTACAGATGTTCCAGATGATGGCAGAACCATCGAGCACGATACCGAGAGAAGAACGAAGAGCGGGCGAACAGTCAGGTTCCCGGATTACTATCGCCCGTAGTCACGGTCTCAGCGGGGGAGTACTTGTAGCGGTAACTCGCTACCCGCTTCGCTCCGCTCATGACACTTAAACCGCCGGCTGGGCGCGCAGTCACAAAGCAGCGGCGCATACGTCACACGCCCCGCGCGCCGCGCGCATCACCCGCCGTCGCCACGGGGGCCGGATCGACGGGCCCCGCCACTTGCTCTCGGACCGCGTTCATATGCACCCGCGCGCTTGGTTTATATAGCTGCCGCTTACGCAAAAATCGAAATTGTAACGTTTAGTTTTATTTTTATTTAAATTTTAATATAATTTGAAGTTAACGTTGCTTTGCTTATTTATCGCTTCAACGACATCGTCCCTGCTTCGCAACAAAAGCTACGTGTAGTGACCTACCCGGTTTCTACACCGTGAAAGACGGACAAACAAACAGACACACACACTTTCTCATTTATAATATTAGTATGGAAGTATGGATTTCACGATATGCTAGTTTCAAAATTATTTAGGTACTGAATTTGAATCAACATGAACAAAATTGATAACAAGTAACGTTTTATTTTATTGAGAACAGTCACGTAATATCGACTAAAACACGTTTTCACATATTTAGTTGTTCATTAGTTAAGGAAGTAATCCTAGAAATATCATAATATACACTACTTTGAAATAATCCCGTATCTCACACTGCTCCTCAAAGTTAAAACGCAGTAAGTCTATATGCATTGCATACATACTTATTACATTTTCCTTTTCATTGATAGAAGAAGATACAAGTTTTTTTCAAAGTAGTGACGATTATCAGAGCACTGGAAACTACTCAAGTTTCAGTGCCACTCTTGACAAATAAGGGGTCGCAAGAAAACGAAAATTGTGACATTTCAGTGACAGGTTGACACCCACGGGAAGGAAAGGCAAAATTCTTAACCCACGTCATCACACGGGGCCACGAGTAAAAATCGGGGGTATGAGTAAAATCTTGAAAATTTTAATCAGTGCTTAAATAACCTAACCACAAAATTAAAATTTTGCAAAAACCCCCGACCGCGACATAGTTGACCGATTTTCATGAAACATGGCTAAAAACACTCCCGACTAACTCAGCTTTCAGACAAAAAAACTAAATCTAAATCGGTTCATCCGTTCGGGAGCTACGATACCACAGACGGACAGACACGTCAAACTTATAACACCCCGTCGTTTTTGCGTCGGGGGTTAAAAAATAAACACTATAGACAGGCTCTAAAAGTGTTCGTCAAAGACCCACTTGCACCAACCACTTAACTCAGGGTTAGTGGGCTGTCAACTGTCAAATACATACTAATATTATAAATGGGAAAGTGTGTGTGTCTGTTTGTTTGTCCGTCTTTCACGGCAAAACGGAGCGACGAGTTGACGTGATTTTTTAAGTGGAGATAGTTGAAGGGATGGAGAGTGGAGAGTGACATAGGCTTCTTATCATCATTAACCAACCCACCACTTCCCTAAAATGGAGGGTGGAAATTTGTATGGAGAATTTAACGCGAGCGAAGCCGCGGGCAATAGCTAGTTCCATATAAAATAGTGTGTTAACCCTCCATCTTCTTTGGTGCATGTGGCCCTTAGGAACCAACAAATGCGTGGAAGTAACTTACCTCCCCTTTGACTCCATTTTGGCCATTTTGCTTCGGAACATCATCCATCTCTATTTCTGTCCCATTATGCGATTTTGCCTGTGAACAAACAAATTTTAATTAATAATAGGTACTTATACAGGGTGCCAGGGGAGTGTGAAAATCTCGAAAACCAGGCGACTTTTACTAAACCTAAAAGTCGATTTTCTGGACCAGTATAAGGTGCCCTCTTGGTGGTTAAAAGGTTGTTCATTAATTACCGGGCACCCGGTATATGCCCATTGGGTCTATTCCGGCCCACTACAGAAAACTCTCTCTTAAACTCGTTAGGTAAAATTAAATAAATAATAAATATTGGGGACACCTTACACAGATCAACTTAGCCCCAAACTAAGCAAAGCTTGTACTATGGGTGCTAAGCGACGATATACATACTTAAATAGATAAATACAAACTTATATACAGAAAAGATCTGTGACTCGGGATTCCCGAGTCGGGAACAAATATCTGTGCTCATAACACAAATAAATGCCCTTACTGGGATTCGAACCCAGGACCGTGGCGCTTAGCAGGCAGGGTCACTGCCGACTGAGCCAGAGCGGTCGTCAATTAGAGAATTGAGCCTGGCACCTCAAGAAGTACAAGAAATAAAAACAAGTTATGAGCATGGGGAAGATTTATCATTTCATCATCATCATTGGTCTTTAAGTCTATAACAGACTATCCTTAAGAGAACTTTTAATAAAAAAAAAATGATAAAAAACAATATACCAAAAAAGTTAATACCTAAAAATATGCCTGCAATGCGCCCGAGGAAAAAAGATTCAAAATCTTTTTTTTCTCAAATAGGTAAATTTAATGTTTTTCTTACTCAGAATCACGAGCCTTTCGATCCTACTAGGCAGAAAAAAGCGTCTTAATTTTTCCACTTTGTTACCATTTTTCAAACACTTTGTCCAGCGGTTATAAAATGTATGCAAAATAATAGAAAACTTTGGGACCATTTTTTTGTCTCTTGTTTTTTGACCTAGATCGAAAGGGTTCGTGATTCTGAGTAGGAAAAACAAAATTTACCTACCTTAAAAAATATTTTTGGTGATTGTTCTCACGAAAATGCCCATATACCTCAATCCATAACTAACATTGTAAATGGGAAAGTGTGTGTGTCTGTTTGTTTGTCCGTCTTTCACGGCAAAACGCGCGACGAATTGACGTGGTTTTTTTAAGTGGAGATAGTTGAAGATATGGAGAGTGATATAGGCTACTTTTTGTCTCTTTCTAACGCGAGCGAAGCCGGGAAAAAGCTAGTAAATAATAATGTAATAAGTCAACTTACACAGCCACGAAAAACGCTGCCGCTCAACTTGACAAAACACTGTTCTTAGTCTCTAATAGACTTAAAGGCCAATGTTGATGATAACTAAGTAAAATACCAATAGCACTACGCAAATAGAAAAAAACCTAAGTCAGTATAAAGCAATAAAAATTATTATCAACTGTGAACCGATATGGGTGTTGAATGACGAGGAACTGGCGGCACTGGCCGTGACTGTAAACATATTTCAGTTTACCAAACAATGTTTCAAGGAATATTTACAACACTAGCTTGTTTGTATGATTTGCTTTGTTTGTTTGTTGTGATAAAAACTATCCTTTTTAGTACAGGGTAGGGTTGCAAAAAAACGTTTTTTTTTCTGGCTTGAAAAAAAAAACATGAAAAAAAACAGTTTTTTTTCTGGAGTATGTTTTTTTTCTAATGTACGAAATCTCAAAATTTGCAAAGCAGTTAAAACTTTTATATTGAATTTAATCAAATAACTTTAATTTTTCGTCTAAAAGTGAGATTTACTAAATCTGTAGTTGGTAGTTATCACTATTTTCTGTTGGCAACACCACCGCCTCTCCACGCTGCACGCCTCATCGGCGATTCCCCAATAAACGTTTGTATACTGAATGTTTAATCGAATTAAAACGTACGTTATTGTTATTGAAACACGTTACAATTCACGAAAAACCGTTATTGTTGAATTATTTGTTCATCTGAAAAAAACCATATTTAGAAAAAAAAAAACATGGTGCTCGGTTTTTTTTTTCAATTCTGAAAAAAAAAACATTTGTTTTTTCTTCTATTTGCAACCCTAGTACAGGGGCCCATTTCTCAAAACTGAAAGTTACAAGTTACAAGCTCTGTCTCTTTCCAACTTGTCATATTAGACATTGACAACCACTTGTAAATTGTAACTTGCAGCTTCAAGCAATGGACCCCTGATGCACTAGTGCATAAAGTGGTTCATTTTTTGATTTTTTGTCAGGTCGAAACATTCAGAGCGTCATCTCTGGGGCGATTTTTGAATCTCAGCCATTCGATTTCGTGAAATTCGTTCAATAATATCTCCACTACTAGCGATTTGAAAAATTCTACTAACAGAATCGAAAACGAGTGGTCATTACCACTAGTTTTAAAACTAGCCGTCCTTTTACAAAAATAGCATTACGTTGTTTTTCACAGACTTTCGAACGGCGAATTCGTGCGCTTGAAATTCAAAAATCGATCCCCCCCCCCCTCTCGATATATAACTCCGTATAGACAGATAAAGTCTAAGAAAAAAACGTACCTCAGTACCATACAGAAAAAGGTACGGTGACCTAGATGGCATTACACCTTTGGGGTACGCGCAGCTAGATGGCGCTAATATTAATATTTGACATTTTAACACAGATCGATCTAGGAATATGGACCAAATTGTCAAATCTGAGGTTCAAAAGTTTTAAGCCTGTGTCAAGAGATGGCAGTCTATGCACTGTGATTACACATTTTACTTCGACAGTAACTCTCTATAATACTAGCTCGATCCTCTTTGCCTGTACTGAAAACGGTGGTACGATACTTACGTGCGAAAAGGAAATTCATAACTCGTGTCGATTAGAAACTGTCCCTTCGGTCGTGATTTAATTTATCGCCACTCATTTTGAACCTCTTTTTTTCGCACTTGCATCGTAATGTGCTTTTCAGTACAGATGGTGTTTTTTTTACGCACTAGTGCGAGAAGTGGTTCATTATATGGCAGGTCGAAACTTCGGAGGCTCATCTGTACTGAAAAACGTCGTACGATACACGTGCGAAAAGGAAATTCGTAACTCGTGTCGATTTAAAACACTCCCTTCGGTCGTGTTTTAATTTTTCGGCACTCGTTTTGAACCTCTTTTTTTCGCACTTGCATCGTAATGTGCTTTTCACTGTTTTCAGTACAGGTGGTGTTTTTTACGCACTAGTGGTTCATCATTATATTTTATGTCAGGTAGACTCGAAACTTAGGAGTGCCATCCTGTACTGAAAAACGTCGTATGATACACGTGCGAAAAGGATACTCCTTTTTTCGCACTTGTATCATAATGTACTATTTTGCTAATATTGAAACGTATTTAATACAATATAAGAGCGTGGGTAGAGAGAGACCACCAAATGTACCACTTGTCTATAAAGCTTATCCGCCAACCCCTTACTTCCCGGCGTCTGTGAAATGTAAACCTCATTATATCCTTTATTTTATGGTTAAGTGTCTATTTAAATTCTCATTCGGTCGTCAAGATTTTGCTAACTAAAACCTAGGTTTTGCTTATTATTTCAATATATTAGATTATTTGCTCGTGATACACTCGGTATTTAGTACTTTCTTCTGTGCTTTCTTCTTTCTTTCTTTCCTTCCCGAATCTCAGTGTGGTTTCCGGGCAAATAGCTAGAGGTACGGTTGATGCTAATTTCGTAGTCAAAAAAATGCAAGAAAAAAGTCTCGAACATCACCGTGACCTTTATTTATGTTTTGTACATACATACATACAATCACGCCTGCATACCATAAAGGGGCAGGCAGAACACATGAAACCACCAAAGCTTCAGTGCCACTCCTGGCAAATAAGGGGTTGAAAGAAAACGAAACTGTGGCATTGCAGTGACAGGTTGCCAGCCTCTCGCCTACTCCACAATTTAACCCATATCCCATAGTCGCCTTATATTTATGTTTTGTGGACCTCGAAAAGGCCTTTGACCGTGTGCCAAGAACGGCTTTGTCGACATTATTAGAAAAGTGAGGTTGTCCTGTGAAGTTTATAAACTTAGTGCACCAATTCCACGAGGGTATGACTGCTCGCGTACGTCATGAAAACACCTTCTCAGAACAATTCCCGATCACAAGCGGCGTTAAACAAGGCTGTGTCATGGCTCCATCCCTTTTTGCCATCTAATTTTCGGCAGTGATGAATGATGAGCTCAAGAAATACAACAACCAGATATCGGTGAATGTTCGCACGGACAAGAGTATTTTTGACCTCTCACGTTTTAGAGCTAAACGAAGATTACAGTGCGCCTCGGTCACAGAGGTCTTGACGCTGACGATGTTTGTCTTATGGCTGATAGTATGGAGGCCCTACAGAGCTATTTGGATAATTTGGATGAATCTTGTGGCAATGTTTGGCTTATTGATCAGTGCATCGAAAACCCAGATTATAAAACAACCAGCAAGAGGAAAATCTGCAAGCGACATATCTATATAAGCGACATATCAAAGTAACCACCATTATTAATACCCCTAAATACTGAAAAAGGTATACAACCTCTAACAATGCGATATAGGTACACAATGTTGTATTACGAATACAATAGAATGGGCACGTAAAAAATAACTAATAATACAAATTAAAAAAATATATTACCCCCATCAAGATATATTGGGTTGGTAAGAAAGTAATGAGCGAATCATAACCAATATTGTAATTTTTATTTAATTTATTATTTTAATCAAGTATCAAAAATATAACGGCCTTCGTTATCTACTACTTGTCTCCATCGTTCTGGTAAAGAATGAATAGCATCGGCGAAGAAGTTCTTAGGTTTAGATTAAAAAAACTCAGCTATGTACTGTCGTAGATGGGCTTGATTATCGAACTTTTTTTCATTTAAGGCATTGCTTAGCGATCTGAACAATGCGTAATCCGTAGGTGCCAAGTCTGGAGAGTACGGTGGATGAGGTATCACTTTCTAACCTAGCTCCAATAGCTTTAGCCGAGTCACTTTTGCAATGTGTGGGCGAGCATTGTCGTGTAAGAAAAAAACTTTAGCATGCTGTGGACGATTCTGACAGATTTTTTGGTTTAAATTTTCAATCTGATTACAATATACTGATGCGGTAACAGTCATTCCACTTGGTAGGAGTTCCCAGTGAATAATACCATGAATATCCCACCAAACGGACAGCATAACTTTTTTCGGGTGAGGCTCTGTTTTTGGTGCCTCTATTCCTTTTTCGTTTGGAGCTAGCCACTGACGTTTGCGTGTGTGATTTATATATAAGACCCATTTTTCATCTCTAGTGATAAGATGGTCCAACCAGTTGAATGTGCGGCGAAAAGACAGAAGTTGTATGCAGATATCGGCGCGGCGATTTAGTTGATCTCTATCAAGTTCGTGCGGTATCCAAACACTGTATTTGTAGTTTTTTCCCAACTCGTGTAAATGTGTTTCTATGGTGACATGAGAGCAGCCTAACTCGGTAGCAAGAGTACGACTCGTTAGCCTCGGATCTCCTTCAATTAAGGTTTTTAATTTGGCTACATCAATCTTCACCGGTCGACCAGACTTAGGTTGATCTGATAATGAAAAGTCGCCACTACGAAACCGCTGGAACTATCGTTTCGCCGTGGCCTCAGACACAACTTCAGGAGCAACACGCTGACATATATTACGCACTGCTACGGCGGCTGAATGGCCAGACTGAAATTCATATAGTAAGCAATGCCTTACATGCACTTTTAATTCGTCCATTTTCTTCCTTATATTAGCTCGGTGACAGCTAGTGAATGACTGACGAGAAACTGTGCGACTCGCCTTTTATATACTTTCGACCATAGAAGATTCTAGAACTATCTCAAAAATTTTATGTGGAATTCAATCGATCGCTCATTACTTTCTTACCAACCCAATAGCTCAATCGATTTTACTCTCGATTCTGAACAAACTGTTTTCAGGTTTTTAGTGTTAAGTGAAACACGGTGTACAACATTATGTACTACTGAACTGAACTAAAGAACAAAAGGTACCCCACCCCATTCAAGATAAGCAAGTAAAGTCAATGTAGCATATCTAATTCGCTCTTGGCTGTAAAGTATTTCCTTTGTTTATTTAACAATCAAAAATGTACCTAAGCACCAAACAACATAAACAGTTTGCGCTGTTTACCAATGACCTATTGTTTGTTGATAAATTGTCACAGATCCATACTAATATTATACATGGGAAAGTGTCGTGTGTCTGCTTGCTTGTCCGTCTTTCACGACAAAACGGAGCGACGAGTTGACGTGATTTTTTAAGAGGAGATAGTTGAAGGGATGGAGAGTGACATAGGCTACTTTTTGTCCCTTTCTGACGCGTGCGAAGCCGCGAGCAAAAGCTAGTTATTAATAAATACACTAGCGTCCCACCCCGGCTTTGCACGGGGAGTAAAGCATATTTGTAGGTACATTACGGTACAAGTGCGGAAAAGAGGTAGTTCGGAACGAGTGACGATAAATTAAAACACGACCGAAGGGAGTGTTTTAAATCGAAAAGAGTTACGAATTTCCTTTTCGCACGTGTATCGTACGTTTTTTAGTAGGTACAGATGGCCCTCCGAAGTTTCGATCTGGGTACGTAGCCGAATGGCACAAACGCTCACGAAACGAAACGCTTGCAGATATCTATCTCTATCGCTCTTGCGTATTGGCGTGACAGAGACAGACTACATTTCTGCGGCGTTTATATTGCGTTTCGTTTCGCAGAAATGCCATTCGGCATGACAAGTAATTAACCACTTCTCGCACTTATAGTGCGTAAAAAAAACACTATATGTACTGAATGAAACCATTTTTCAATTTAATTCGTGCTGATTGCAAACGTAAGTTTTTTTATTTTTTTATTTATTTATTTGAGAAACAAACAGTCGTTTACAAATATTGTTACAATTTTTTCTTAAATCTAGACTTGGAGTTTCCTTATTTTTTACAATATTGCAGTCTATATAAAAATACTACTTTCATGGGTAGATTCACGAGAACCAGGCAATAGTCTATATTTTTATAATTATTATATTAACATCAAGTTATTCTCGCCAAGTTTCGCGAATCGTCCCATTTTTTTATTTTGTTTAATAATATTTGTGTTTTACCATAATAAGTGTTTTGGTTGTATTACACTGTAAGCTTATATGTGAAATAAACGAAATTGAATTTGAAAAATTGAAAGTAAGTTAAATACTTAGTAAGTTAAATCTAAATCACTTACCGATTCCCGTTTCCTCACTTCTGACTCCATTTTAGTAATTTTTCTAAACTAATTGAGAACTAAAACACTACAAAATATCTTCAAAGTCAAAGCTTGCACTTCTGCATGTTGGATATAGAATGCAGCGCCATCTCTGATCTGAAACAAAAAATACCACAATTAATCGGGCAATGTCAGAGTTTCGTTTTCTTTCAACCCCTTATTTGCCAAGAGTGGCACTGAAGCTTTAGTAGTTTCATGTGCTCTGCCTACCCCTTTATGGGATACAGGCGTGATTGTATGTATGTATGTAATCGGGCCCATCTTTAGACACTATGTGCGAAATGTCATTTGATATTTGCCAGTCGCTTTTCGGTGAAGAAAAACGTCGTGAGGAAACCGGAGTAATTCCAATACCTAGTTACACTTCGGGTTGGAAGGTCAGATGGCAGTCGCTTTCGTAAAACTAGTTCCTACGCCAAATCTTGGGATTCGTTGTCAAATCGGATCTCAGGCTCCTATGACTCGTGGAAGATGCCGGGATAACGCAAGGATGTTTTCTTATGATGATGTTTTAACCAATCATTTATTTTCTACTGTCTTTATAGGTAACCGTTTTACATGGAATCCTGGAAATTATTTTATTTTTTTATTTATCTGAAAACATATTTCAATGACATTATAGATAAATCCAATGCATCATGAAACTTAAATAACACAGTAAATAAGAACAGAAGTACTCGAAACCGACGAGCGTGTATGAGAAACGTTATGAAAGTGTGGGAAGCGAAAGTGATTTGTCAGGATCGTAGTAAATAGAAATCCGTGATCTCTGCCTACCCCTCTGGGAAACAGGCGTGATTGTATGTATGTATGTAAATAAGAACATGAAAAAAAAACAAACAATAAAAGTTTACAACTAAACAATTGATTTGGGCGATGACGTAACAGCGTGGCTCCGTTGCGTCGTTTGCCCCGGTGTAGGATTATGCTTGACTTGGTCAATGAAGACTCGTATGACATCTAACACTAATAATTTCCTGTCCATTACTCGATGTAACAATACTAATTGTCAATATTTACTACTTGCTGCACCAACAATGTTAGTTTTGTCATCGAATTGCAGACTATGCTAATAGGAAGTCAAACGGGAAACTCGAGTAGGCTTGTGTTGTGGATTTTCACATTATCCGATCCGATATCGGATGTAGGACCGATATCCTATACCTATATCCAGCGCCGGCCCGTGCGGTCGATCAGGGTAGAGCGAGTTGGAGTTTCGGCGCCCTTGGGAAGAAGCTTTACGACGCAGATAAAAAAATCGCGAGCGTAGCGAGCGCGAAATTTTTTTCATAGTAATGCCGTAATTTGAAGATTAACGCAATACCTACAGAATTTATGGATTTCATCATACAGAGTACGAAAGGGACAAGGGTTGAACTTTCTCAATCGCACCCTAGTATGGTTATGTGGGGCTGAACGTGGATACCATGTACATAAAATAACAAACAAAATGGAGTACTATAGTGGCCAAGCCAGGAAAGCAGACTTGAAATGAAAACGCGAGCGCAAATTTTTTTCTAAAAGAGAACTGATATAAACAGTAAGCGCGAGCAAAGCGAGCGCGATTTTGTTTTCCTATTGACGCAATTTATTAAGACTCAACCCGCTAGCGAGGATCAGCGAGCTTCCAAGCTTTGATCAACTGCGGAGCTGCGGTCTTTGGCATATTTTGGGGTATTTTGACTTCACAGGCGCCTATGTTCCCGACTTTTAGGGTTTATATTTCGCCATCACTATTATTTTTATAATACTAAGAGTTATAATGAAAGACATTAACGGCGAACTCGATCGTCACCGTCGGGATGCCCATTTCGGTATTTTGCCACTAAGTGCGCTTCGGGATCTTAGTCCTCTGGAGTTCGTTCATCATCTCCTGTGACTCACAAAATTGCGCCTCCTTTTACTTTTAGAATCCTCCTTTTACGGCGCCCTATAGCAATAGCGTCCTTATGAATGTTGGTATATGTTGACAATGTGGTGCAACTTTCCACTTAATCTCAATTACAAATCTAGATTTTCAATAGCTGGATTAATTCCCGACTCCTCTCGCCGGTTTGTGATATGTACGCCCGCGTATTTTGTATGGATTTTTCCACATTCTCGATTTTGGCGCCCCCTTACCATGTGGCGCCTAGAGCGGCCACTCCACTCGCTCTACCCTTAATCCGGCCCTGCCTATATCAAGGATGATATATACCGGGACTGACAAAGCCCATTCAAAAAAGTGTACCCCTGAAATGTATGGGCTTTTAGGGATAAAACTAGATGGCGCTGTTTCGGAGCCTGGAAGTGGCAAAAGTCATATTTTCCCCAAATATTTTTGCGTGTTTTTAATTTATTATACTCGTAAGAGCATATTTTTTATTTTAGTATCATGATATCACTTCAAATACTTCAAAAATTGTGGGCAACATCACTATCATCATCATCAGTGTAGACTGCAGTTATGACAGTCTTTAATAGGTGGCGCTAAAAAAATGAGGTATGATTCTTAGTGTGAAGATCGTCAATCCATACTAATATTATAAATGGGAAAGTGTGTGTGTCTGTTTGTTTGTCCGTCTTTCACGGTAAAACGACGAATCGATGTGTTTTTTTAAGGGGAGGTAGTTGAAGGGATGGAGAGTGACATAGGCTACTTTTTGTCTCTTTCTAACGCGAGCGAAGCCGCGGGCAAAAGCTAGTCCTATATAAATCATCCTTTCCTATATTAAAGACGCCATCTTTGTCATTTCCCTGCCCGCTAACCCACGGTCCTGGGTTTTAATCCGCGTAAAGGCATTAGTATGTGCGCAGCCAAATAGCACTAGACCCTACTCATAGTGTTGTGTTCCTGCCGGTGAGTAAGGCTGCCAGAGCTCAACGAGGGTGCGGTGTGCTGATGACGGGAGGACTTACGGAACTAACTTGTTCCGTCTATTGTCCTTTGAGTCGTCGGCAACCCGAACCCTCCTTGGAACTTGTACACTCCTTTCTGCTGTGTACTTAACACAGCAAAAGGGAATGTACAAGTTTCTAATGGGGTGGCAACGCGCATGTGACACTGTTTGAGTTGCAGGCGTCCATAGGTTACGGTGACCGCTTTACATCAGGCGGGCCGTATGCTTGTTTGCCACCGACGTAGTATTAAAAAAAATGAGCCAGATATTTGTTCCTCAGTCATGGATGTTTTCTGTGTGTATTAGTATTTGTATGTCATTCCCATCACGGAACAATGGTGTTCCGGGCCTTTGGGAGGCGTGCGCGGGGCCGAAGTCAACGCATAGAGGCCCTTCTGACACTTTAATGAAATGTAAGGGGTTCACGAGCGGATGTTGCCCTTGCCTGTATCATGGGACACACGCAGAGGCAGCATCCGCCAGGGTGTAAGGACTATTTGACAGTTAATGGAATCTAAAATGAACTGGCCCCGTAGCCGAATGGCATTTCTCCGACGCCAAACGAAAGCGATACGCCGCTGGCTCTGTCGCGCCAATACGCAAGCGCGATAGAGATAGATATCTACTAGCGCTTCGTTTCGTGAGCGTTTCGTGAGCGATTGTGCCATTCGGCTAGCCACCCTGAGCTATTGGATGAAAGTGATGGACTAAATTTAGTACAGATGTAGTGCGTAAAGAGTTGCCTTCGTATTGTTACGGAAACGTACGAACGTGTCATGCTATTTCAGTCAGTCTCAGTACAAGATGTACTGACATTGACTGAACTAGGATGACAAATACGAACGTTTCCGAAGGAAACCTTTTTCGCAGTACATCTGTATTTGTATATAATTTATTACCCACTACACAAGCCTTTTTGGGCTTACCATGGGCACAGTATAATAAAGAGTACTATCGTACAGTATGGCCACTCCCGCTCCCCGCTGAAAGTGCCATCCGCGATCAAATATATGAAAGAGGCGCGTTCCTAGCACACAGTCTAAGCTTGTGTAGGTGAACGCGTACTATGCTTGTATGAGTGAAATATGACAGGTCGACTGTTCGCGTTTTTGACAGGCGGTAACTGTGAGGTAACCGAGAGGGGGTGGGCGGCACTTTCAGTGGGGAGCGAAAGTGGCCATACTGTGTGATAGTACTCTTTATTATACTGTGCCATGGGTAAAAATGTCACATAATATTTATTACTTTTTATTATCTGCGGCATTGGGCAAGGACAGGTGACAGACTTATTCAACATAGTGCAATTATTTGCATCAATCAGTTACACTGATTGTCTTCACTTGCTTATTATTAATATATAAAAGATATAATAGTATTTAATACGTATCCGTCACGTTCACTTTATTTTACTAAAAAACGTAAGGCACTGGTCCCACCGCGAGCTAGTAAGCTATGAGCTATCGGCTATAAAAACGAACAAAAGATAATCACTCCCGTGTAAATAAAAGAGACACGGCGATGTTTATAGTTACTCGCCCAGCGGTGAGCTATCAATATCGCCGTGTCTCTTTTATTTGCACTGGAGTGCTTATCTTTTGTTCGTTTTTATAGCCGATAGCTCATAGCTTACTAGCTCGCGGTGGGACCAGTGCCTAAACAAGTACCGTCATTCAATTTAAGTCCTAGGCCGTTCTAGCTGTTTTACTGACACCGTGCTTTATTTGCCATAGAAGTCACTTTGACGTTTACTGTGAAAAGGTTCTACAATGTCCTAGTTTTCTAATTGATTGACTGTCAAACATCTTTAGTTTTCCACGGCTTTGGAATTTTTCAGTAAAATAATGGTGTTTTGTTTTTAATTTAGCTCTCAAAAACCAGATGGAACCAGCCCAGAAAGTGGTTTAGCACTCTATTAGTAGTTTAGCGACTCTATTTTTAACCCCCGACGCAAAAACGACGGGGTGTTATAAGTTTGACGTGTCTGTCTGTTTGTCTGATGTATGTCTGTGTGTGTGTGTAGCTCCCGAACGGATAAACGAACGAACGGATTTAGATTTAGTTTTTTTTGTCTGAAAGCTGAGTTAGTCGGGAGTGTTCTTAGCCATATATGTTTCATGAAAATCGGTCCACTATGTCGCGGTCGGGGGATTTTTCAATAGTTATTTGTTTTACAAGGGGGCAAAGTTGCTGTTTAACCGCACGTGCCAATATTGATACCCGAGCAAGCGAAAAATGCCTATATTGAACCACGAGCGTAGCGAGTGGTTCAAAAAGTGGAATCTTGAGCGTTCCGAGGGTTTCAAGGCACGAAGGTTAAACAAACTTTGCCGCCGATTGAAACACAAATTTTTTCACCACACCAACACGAACAAAATACTGACTATAAAACATTGAACTGAATTAAATCTATCAATTTATTCAATATTTATGATTCAAAATCATCATTTAAATTCTACCAGCCAGCTCAAGATATCAAGTTAAAATTTGTATGAAATTACTTTGCACTCCTGTGGATAAACTGCAATTTTGCTATCTGTTTTCGAATAGCAAAGTAAGCCTTTATCAGTTGGTGTGGTGAAAATTTTTAATTTTGTTAGGCTATTAAAAACAAGGTCGAAAAGTGGTAAACCACTCTTTTGGCTGACTGTACCTCATTAATTAGCTCAAGATACGATATTGAGAAGGAGAAAAGAAGACTGACCCTTGAGATTTCTGGTATAGTACACTCTGTCTGTCTGTCTGTCTAGGACTTTGCTCCTTGATCGTCAGTGCCAGAGAGCTGAAATTTTGCATTGGTATAATATTACATACAATTTAACATACATACAATCACGCCTGTATCCCATAAAGGGGTAGGCAGAGAACATGAAACTACTAAAGCTTCAGTGCCACTCTTGGCAAATAAGAGGTTGAAAGAAAACGAAACTGTGACATTGCAGTGACAGGTTGCCAGCCTCTCGCCTACGCCACAATTTAATCCATATCCCACAGTCGCCTTCTACGACACCCACGGGAAGAATATATAGTGGATATATAAATTATAAACTATCAACACGAAAGAAAAAGCGACTAAGCCCACTGATGGCCGAGCCGGGGTTGGAACCCAGGTTTCCAGCTTACGCGGCTAACGTTCTACCACCACCACTAGACCACCCGCCCGCCGTGGTAAATACCCGTCCAAATTTCCGTGACTTTTGCTGCAATATCCATACTAATATTATAAATGGGAAAGTGTGTGTGTCTGTTCGTTTGTCCGGCTTTCACGGCAAAACGGAGCGACGAATTGACGTGATTTTTTAAGTGGAGATAGTTGAAGGGATGGAGAGTGACATAGGCTACTTTTTGTCTCTTTCTAACGCGAGCGAAGCCGCGGGAAAACGCTAGTAATATATATCCTGTTATTGCAACGTTATTGAGTTACGTAAGTATAAAATATTAAAAAAAAAAACCGGTAGCAGGCTATAAATAAGATGAATGGTTAATATTATGTTTTACACCATCATCATTTTGTTTTTTTATGACGTCGTCGACAATGAATATGAATAGTTTAGTTTAGTTTAGTTTATTTATTTCATAATGGTAAATTACAGTATAAATTATTCTACGTTAACCTATATGAATTTACATTATGATCGTCAATTATAATAATTTGGCATGCAAAGATACAATAATATAACGTCAATAATACTCAAAAACAATAGAAATTATTAAGTTAACAATTTGTAAATGTGGTTTTCAAAACCACCGTCATTAAAAACTAAATAAATAATAAAGCACAAGTCAGATTAAAAGTCTAATAGTTAGGTATCTCATAATGATCGTCATATTAAAATGAAATTATGAGCAATTGGTAATAATAATAGTTCAAAATGTCAATTAAATTATTACAATTTTAATTCCATATATTCATCTACCGAATATAATGGATTTTTCAATAAAAAGTTCCTCAGTTGAAGTTCAAATGCTTCGTCAGAGATTTCAGTTCTTAATTCGGCGGGTAGGTGTTCGTAATAGGTAGGGCCTATCACTCGTGGATTCTTGCATGAAAGTGCCATGCGACGCGGCACTGTTCGCAGTCTTCCCGTCGATCTTATCTGTTTGCCTATAACTTCGACACGTTTGAACGTAGACAAGTTTCTTCTTACGAACATCAACACTTGAAATATGTATAGGGAAAAGTGCGTCATTATGGAATACTTTTTAAAGAGTTCTTTGCAGTGGCACCTTTGTTCAACCCCAGCCAGTAAACGGATGGCACGTTTTTGGAGAATCAATACTCTCTTGGCACCTGTTGAATTTCCCCAAATCAGTGTACCGTATGACATCAAGGAGTGAAAGTGTGAAAAATAGACGTTTTTAAGCGACTTCCTTGATATCAAAGGTTGTAGTTTTTTCAACGCAAATATAGAACTACTCAACCTATTACAAAGCTGATCGACATGGCACTTCCAATTCAGATTCGAGTCAAGTATAAAACCCAGAAACTTTACTTCGTTACATAACGGCATTGGGCAGCTACTGATACATGGCGGTACCGTGGTGTTGCGGCCCGAGAACATCATGACATTGGATTTTGTTATGTTTAACAGTAGACCATTTGATGAAAACCATGTCTGTAATTGGTCACAAGCTTCATTTATTCCCTCGGCCAACTGCGCGTGTGTTTTTGCCTTAACAACTACAGTGGTGTCGTCTGCAAATAACACTGAGAGTCCATTTGTGATGGCAGAGGGTAAGTCATTCACAAACAATAAAAATAGCGTATTTCCGGCCGCCGACCCTTGAGGAATGCCTAAATTAATGTAGCCAGTCTCTGAAACATGCCTCTGGCCATTTAGTGGCATCTTAACTACTTGTTGACGGTCAGACAAGAATGATGCAAGCAATTTATGTGCGGAACCATTTATGCCATACATTGCTAATTTATTTAAAAGTAGGTTATGACTAATGATGTCGAAAGCCTTAGACAAATCGCACAGTATGGCAGCCATCTTGTACTTATCATCTAATCCAGTCAAAATGCAGTCAACAATTTTGTGTGCTGCTGTAGTAGTGGAGCGTTTTTGTCTGTAGGCATACTGGTTATCGGTCAGCAATGCATTATGTTCCAGGTACGACATTAAGGAAGACGACAAAATTGACTCAACAATTTTTGACACTGTAGGTACTATAGTTATAGGCCTGTAATTGTTTACATCACTCTTGTCACCCTTTCCTTTATAGACCGGACACACACGTGTATTTTTAAGTACATTCGGATATATTCCAATTTGAAACATGTCATTAACTAAAACTATTAATATGTCAGATAGAATAGGCCAGATACTTATTAATATATTTAAAGATATGTCATATACGTCTACAGTGGTACTGGTCCTTAACATTGACTTTATGGTTTTATCCAGAAGGTCACGAGTAACAATAGGGAATGCGAAGGACGGTATATCAGTGTTGCCCAAGTGCCCACTGACGTACTGCTTGGATAGGTGCTCATCGTTGCTTACTGCATGTATTTTGGCGATGTTTAAAAAGTGCGAGTTAAAAGCATTTGGAATCTCCGCATGGGACATATATGCACCATTGTCTTTATTTTTTATGCAGACCGACTGAGAGTTAGATTGTTTACCTATCTCCTCATTCACAATCTTCCACAACTCTTTTGAGGGATTCATTGTTTCCGCTAGTCTGGTTTCAATGTGATTTTGTCTAGCGCGGAGCGTCTCAGACTTGATAAGTTTCGCGTAATGATCTATGCAGTCCGATATGATAGTATTGTGCGGATATTGACGTCGTAGTGCGTGCAGATCGCGGTGTTTTTGCATGTATCCAAACAGCTCGTCAGTCGCCCACGGAACAGGTGATTTCTTTTTGGACCTTAATTGTTTAACAGGAAAATGTAAATCTATATATAATTTGTCAAATTTAGAATTAATGTCAATATTATCATCATAAATAAAATTAAAATTATAATAAGATATGTCAGTATAAAATGAATAAATAGATTCAGTATTAAATAATCGGCGTTCAAATATCTCACTTGCTTTGGACTTTTGAACCTCACTTTTCAAAGTAAACACATACCGCTGCGCGCTATGATCGCTTATGACAGTGTCCACTGGCGATACAGTTAGGCAGTCGCGTGCGTGGTTCGCTAATCCACAATCAATGGATGACGCGCTATCGTCAGTTACTCGAGTAGGGAATGTTACAGTATTCATACATCCAAAACAAGCAAGTATATCGTCAACCTGCCGTTTCGAACTGTTGTCAGATAAATAATCCACATTTTGATCTCCGACTATGAGGAACCTTTTATTTTCGTCAGTAAGCTTATTCAATAACATTTCCATTTTTTCTAAATAGATGTCAAAGTCGCCATTACATGTCCTATATAATACAATAATAATCAAACGGTAACATGGTATTTCAACAGCAGTAAATTCAATATGGTATGGGACACAAATACTGTGAAGGTCGCTGCGAGGTATAAAGTGAACATCGTCGCGTAAAAAAAGAGCTACCCCACCGTGCGCGTTTGCGCGAGCGCGGCAGTAGTCGTTCGCGAGCGTGTACCCACTTAAACGAACGCATTTTAAATCACTTTTTCGACACCAAATTTCACTTAATCCAAGTACATCTGGGTTTTGATCGCAGCATAATAGTTCTAAGAACGATGTTTTACCACAGATCGATCGAACATTTTGGTGAATAACTGTAAATTGACTTGTTACCGCATCACAGTACTGGCGCGTTGCACATTGGCGTTTTTTGGCTGTACGATGTTAAAGTACCGTACACCAACCCCCGTCGGCCAATTGGCAGCATCCCTGGCAGCTTTCACTTTGTTGGCTGGCACATCTAGACGGAACGACGTGTAATTGCCACGAGTGACCACCAGCTGCTGGCAAACCGGTGACGCGATGCCCATCTGGGCCTGGACGTGGCGGACTACATCCTCCGTGGTGGTAGCCTCGCTAAGATTGTAGACGTGAAGGCTGACCACGCGGGGTCCCGCCGCACGCAGGCTGCAGGTGCTGGAAGTCAGTGGAGCTGGAACAGTGGGCTGTGCCGGAGCTGATGACGATAGCTCAGGATTTGCTGCAGGGGCGGCGCTGGGGAGGAGAGTAGTTGGTGCGATGTCAGCCTGCCTTTTTGTGTTGGGCTTATCCTCACCTGATGCAGCGGGGCCACGCCGTGGTCGGAGTCGACGCGCCTCAGGCTGATTGGAAGTGCCGGGCTGTACCGGGGTGGATTGTCCTGACGCCAAGGATGGCAGCACGGGGCTCTTGGCTTCCGGGGTTACATCGACGGTGACCACAGACTGCTTCGCGGGTGTTACTGGTGTCTGTATGTGATCTTGGCGACTGGTGTCTAACAGTACGTCATTTTCGGCAAAAATGATTCCTTCAGGGCCAGATTCATTGAGCAGTTCGTGTTGGTCGTTTGAATTAGTCAGTGGAAGTTCTACATCAGTGTTAGTAATAGTGCTCAGGATTTTTTGTATGCACCTGGTTTGATATGTAAGTAGCCTATTTTGTTGACTTATTACACTATTACACTGCACAATTTCGTTTTTCATTTCTGCTAATTGATCTTTGAGATTTGAAACCTCTTCCACTAACCTTGTAACGGCCGCTGCCTTTGTCACTTGTTTCGCCATCGTTGGTGCCATTTTTCTAAAAATGTTATCGTCACTCGGTTTGTAAATAGCGTAATTATTAATTTGTTAATAAAATTATATAGAAAAATATGTGTTTAACTATTTTAAATAAATAATAATCGTGGGAGCTTTCAAAGTTCAACCGCTCTACCGCTCAGTGGCGCCCTCTCTATAGAATATAATAGAAGATAAAATACTAAATTCATTACGTTTTTTCGCATTGTAGGTATAATAACTTGAATAATCTCGTTTATTTAGATATTATATTATTGTAGGTACTTATTTATAAATGATACCTATAAATTCTATGCCATCATTGGTTATCTTTAATGTAGGTAAGTTTACTTACTTTTATTAGGTATTTTATTGTAAAAATAATTTGTATTGAAAAATAAAATATCATTCAAGTGCAGAATTGATAGGTAAATATGAGATGAAAAATTAAATATATTAATGTACCTACATTACTGTATTGAAAACCGGCCAAGAGCGTGCCACGCTCAGTGTAGGGTTCCGTAGTTTTCCGTATTTTTATTAAAAACTACTGAACCTATCAAGTTCAAAACAATTTTCCTAGAAAGTCTTTATAAAGTTTTACTTTTGTGATTTTTTTCATATTTTTTAAACATATGGTTCAAAAGTTAGAGGGGGGGGACGCACTTTTTTTTCCTTTAGGAGCGATTATTTCCGAAAATATCAATATTATCAAAAAACGATCTTAGTAAACCCTTATTCATTTTTAAATACCTATCCAAAAATATATCACACGTTGGGGTTGAAATGAAAAAAAATATCAGCCCCCACTTTACATGTAGGGGGGGTACCCTAATAAAACATTTTTTTCCATTTTTTATTTTTGCACTTTGTTGGCGTGATTGATATACATATTGATACCAAATTTCAGCTTTCTAGTGCTAACGGTTACTGAGATTATCCGCGGACGAACGGACGGACGGACAGACAGACATGGCGAAACTATAAGGGTTCCTAGTTGACTACGGAACCCTAAAAAACCTTTGAAAGAAGGTACATTACAATACAAGCCCGAAAAAGAGTAAATGGCGAATTAACTCTTTACAGTACATATTAAAGCACATAAAGTATTACTTTGCGCACTAGTACGATAAAATAGCACCATATATAATTACTTAGTACTACTTTGCAATCTACTATTACAGCCTACGAGCAGTTTTCTAAACTGTTATCTAGGTTTAATTATTTGGCAGGCTTCGGAATGTCTTATTATCTTATAATCTAATGAAATAGATAAAAGTATCACATATATACAATTATACATATATTACTATGACCAATGTCCACATGCCTTTTAGGACTCAGTCGTTCGTCCAGTGGCGCCCTCATTTATGTAATGTGTTTCCATAAATCAGTCATACATACATACATACATACAATGACGCCTGCACAAGGGGTAGACAGAGCACATTAAATATTGCAATATTAAACCGCGAATTAAGCGAGTGGTTCAATAAGCTTAGCGAGGGTTTCAAGACACGAAAGTTCTTTGGCAGGTCTCGGAATGTCTTATTATCTTATAATCTAATGAAATAGATAAACAGTACTACATCTATTACTTAATTTACTTATGACCGGACATTGGTCATGTCACATGCTTTTTAAGACTCAGTCGTTCGTCCAGTGGCGCCCTCATTTATGTAATGTGTTTCCATAAATCAGCAGGCCTAGCACATGGTGTCCGCGAGAGTATGTCGCCGCGAGATAGACTACCCGTCCTTATGTCATTAATATAATTAGACAAAGACGTGTCATCTATCTCGCGGCGACATACTCTCGCGGCCATCATGTGCTAGGCCAACTGTTATACATACATACATACATACATACACTGACGCCTGCACAAGGGGTAGACAGAGCACATTAAATATTGCAATATTAAACTGCGAATTAAGCGAGTGGTTCAATAAGCTTAGCGAGGGTTTCAAGACACGAAAGTTAAACAAAATGATGATTATCAAATCCATACATCTCTAACACAAAATAAAAATCAGCATTGAGAATTTAAGGAAAGTTAGTGCTTTAAAAAAATAAATGCCCTTACCGGGATTTGAACCCGGGACCACGGCGTAGCAGACAGGGTCACTACCGAATGCGCCAGACCGGTCAGATTTAAAAGACAATTAATTTTCCCAGACAACTCAAAGTTAAGATGACAAATGAAAAGGAGAGCGTCAATTTTGTTCAGTTCAGCGTTTTGGCCAACTTCCGATTCAAGCGTATAGTTGACAAATCTGTCAGAATAATCCCCATAATTCCTATATTATTTACTTTGGACAAATGTGGATACCTACAATGAAAATTTCTCATGCGTTTTTGAACTATCAAGAAAGCCTTTACCAGTTAGCGTGGTGAAATAAGATTTTCGAAAAAAAACTTCATTTTATACCGGGTGCCCGGTAATTAATGGACAACCTTTTATCCACCAAGAGAGCACCTTATACTGGTCCAGACCGTAAAAGTCAGTCCAGTAAAAGTCGCCTGGTTTTCCAGATTTTCACACTTTTTAAAATTTTAGGTAGTATTCAAATTTTAAAAATTGTGAAAATCTCGAAAACCAGGCGACTTTTACTAAACCTTAAAGTCGATTTTCTGGACCAGTATAAGGTGCCCTCTTGGTGGATAAAAGGTTGTCCATTAATTACCGGGCAACCTGTATATAAAGTTAACAATTATTTGTCCAAGATATAAATTTGAAAAACGTTGATATCTGAGGATAAACGCGTTTGAGAAACAACCTGCTATATTACGAAAGCAAGTCACGAGAACGTAAACACGTGAAGGTATTGATATTATATTTATATCAATGCGAGCAAACACATGTAAGGTAAAATACCCCATAATGGACGGTGATGCCATTATGGACAAAAAAACACAAATCCTTAAAAATAAGTATCTAAAATAAGTTTCTAAAAACTGACGGCTATGTACTTTTGAAGTTTCAATTAATTCGGTTATTTCTGAAGGATTTGGCGAAAAGATAAAATTCACCAGTTTACTGAAAAAAATATCAAGACGAATTCTTAGTAATGTTGCTAAGAGAGTTGAGTTCATGTATAAAATAATAAAAAAATAACGCACGGTGTAATCTTGAATGCGTTTTACTTACTGCATTAAGCATGAGATAAGGTATAAAACATACTAGTTTGTTGCTCCAAAGATATAAAGAAATGACGTTATTTTGCGAGTGTCCATTACTGGACCCGAAAAACTGCGTACCTCCTATGATGGACAAGGAACAATTTACAAAACCAAAATTTACAAGAAACAATCCTATGTTAAAATAACCCAAACTAATTGTATTTATGGTGTATAAAATTGACTCATTGCGTATCAGTTGGCTTTAAAAGTAAAATTTTAAACTTATTTCACTGTCCATAATGGGGGATCCATTACTGGGGAACTGCCGTCCATAATTGGAGAAAAAACACCTAGTTTTAATTTGTTAACTATGAAGAAACCAATAGGAGTATCTATTCTGCAATACGCTTGAAATGTAAAAGAAGGATAGGACATTCAAGATTTAACACGCTTAGCCGCAGAATTTTTACATTTATCAGTGAAATATCAAAAACAGGCGAATTTTTTTCTTAAACTGTCCATGATTGGGTCCGTCACCTTATGGAGGAAAACGAATGAAATAAGTATGTTATTTGATGCATCGTGTTTTCCATGGCAGAGTAAATTAGTAAGTAATAGTTATTTTCCCCTCACTAGCTCGGAAACACGTGTTTTGTCCTTTAATACCAGCGGGTAAAAACGCATTTTATCCACTAGTGGGTAAAGTAATTTGACCTTGAATAAAGTCAAAATAACTGCTTGAAAATTGATAAAAGTAGGTTAATCTAGTAATAAAGATGATTTACCACCTGTGGAACTACCTACTGGAAGCAGTGATAAACGCATTTTTTGCGTTGTAGTTTCCTCACTATAGTGAGGGGAAAAGTTTTGTGTTACACTCGGGTGCAAATGTATTTTACTTCTCGTGTGTTAAAAAACTCGCAAGTTCAGGATTCTATTCTCGACTTCTCGACTCGATTCAACTATAGAATCCTTTCACTTGCTCGTTTTTCAATTCCACACTCGGCGTTAAAATACAACTTTGCCCCCTTGTAATAACAAATAACTATTGTTTTATAAGGCGGCAAAGTTGTTGTTTAAGGGCATTTTCAGAATATGGGACCCCCCATTTAGCGTAAGTTGTTAACAAAAATTAAGTCACTGTCAGTTTTGTGACGATAATTAAGCATGAAATTTCATAAAAAAAATTGTTTTTGTATTAATTACATAAAGTTTAAGCGATAATCTACATTCAGAATGAGAAAAACGTAAATTTTTAGACAGATTTTATGCTTAATTGTCGTCAGAAAACTGACAGAGAGTTAATTTTTGTCAACAACTTACGCTACTTGGACCCAAATTCTGAAAACGCCCTTAACCGCACGTGCCAATATTGATACCAGAGAAAGCGAAAGATTCCAATATTGGATCGCGAGCGTAGCGAGTGGTTCAGAATGTGGATTCTTGAGCGATGCGAGGGTTTCAAGCAAATTTTGCCACCGAGTGAATCACAACATTTTTTACCATACCAACACGAACAAAATACTGACTATAAAACATCTAAACAAATCAAATCCATAAATTTATTCAATACTAGCTTTTGCCCGCGGCTTCGCTCGCGTTAGAAAGGGACAAAAAGTAGCCTATGTCACTCTCCATTCCTTCAACTATCTCCACCTAAGAAATCACGTCATTCGTCGCTCCGTTTTGCCGTGAAAGACGGACAAACAAACAGACACACACACTTTCTCATTTATAATATTAGTATGGATTTATGATTCAAAATCATCATTTATAGGTAAAAATGTATAAGTCAGCTTAAGACATCAAGTTACAATTTGTATGAAATTACTTTGCACCCTTGTGGATAAAATGCAATTTTGCTTTCAAGGTATCTCAAAGTGTCTCAAGGAAAATGTACATGTACTTTAAATATCACTTGTGTAAACAACGATCTTTGTAGCTAAGTATTAAAATATCATTCGAATTTTTGTCACTGTCACTAAAAAAACACTTACACCTAATTTTACACCATTTACTTACTCGTATATCCCGCGACATAGTAGACCGATTTTCATGAAACATGGCTAAGAACACTCCCGACTTACTCAGCTTCCAGACAAAAAGAAAACTAAATCTAAATAGGTTCATGCTGATTTAAACATTCACATTTTTACACATTTGTATTATACTACGTCGGTGGCAAACAAGCATACGGTCCGCCTGATGGATAGCGGTAATCGTAACCTATGGACGCCTGCAACTCAAGGAGTGTCACATGCGCGTTGCCAACCCATTAAAAACTTGTACACTACCTTTTACTGTGTTAAGTACACTGCAAAAAGGAGTGTAGTACAAGTTCCGAGGAGGGTTTGGGTTGCCGACGACTTAAGGACAATAGACGGAACAAATTAGTTCCGTAGGTCCTTTCGTCATCAGCACACCGCACCCTCGTTGAGCTCTGGCAGCCTTACTCACAGGCAGGAACACAACACCTAGACGTATTTTACCCGTTTGCAATTTTAAGTGTATGAAAAACATGTTTTTCATTACCTGTGATTCTGACGCGAAGCCGCGGTTACTACTGCGTTCGAGTTAATTGTACCTACCTTGATAAGATAACGCCAGCAATTTGCTTACGCGTAGTGATGGGATAAATATAAAAAAAATATCCAAAGAGTAGTTTTCTAATCTGCAAAATATCTATTTTATAAGAAATTTTTTATATAATTACTTAACGTGAAAGTATACTATTTAGAAACTACTAAAAAGACTATGTCTAAAATAGGCCTTTGACTCCCTTGAGGCATTGTATCAGAGATGCTGGCGATATTTCCTCGCTGAATCGACTTGCCTCGCTTTTGAGAGTTTTGGGAATAAAAGCGTGAATAATAGGTACATCACTCATCACCCTCCTTGCGTTATCCCGGCATTTGCCACAGCTCATGGGAGCCTGGGGTCCGCTTTGACAACTAATGCCAAGATTTGGCACAGGCACTAGTTTTACCAAAGCGACTGCCATCTGACCTTCCAACCCGAAGGGTAAACTAGACCTTATTGGAATTAGTTCGGTTTCCTCACGATGTTTTCCTTCACCGAAAAGCGACTGGCAAATATCAAATGACATTTGGCACATAAGTTCAGAAAAACTCATTGGTACGAGCCGGGGTCGAACCCGCGACCTCCGGATCGAAAGTCGCACGCTCTTACCGCTAGGCCACCAGAGCTAGGTACATCACTATAATATTTTAATGAATTTATAAATTTATCCTAAGAGTGCCTTTAGGGGGCAAAGCTCTGCGTCATCTGCACATTGGTTATAAGTGGCGGCAGGTCTGATAATTATCTTTAAATGATTAATTAGATTAAATATGCGGAATTTAGGCAGGTTCCAAGATAGAGCTATTATTGAGGCATTTACTTATTCGTAAAGACGGGTTTTAGAATAGAATAGAAATCATTTATTCAGGCAACACATCTATAAGCACAGGCTGTTCCCTCTACTCTTACCGCGTAGTTTTACCAGTTGAACCACTGGGTATTTTCTTCCCAAAAGACTTACTGATAGTAAGGGCTATACCCCCAATTAGCGTACAATACAATACAATACTCTTTATTGCACACCTTGATAAAATACAACAATACAAAACAAGGAAACAACACGAACAAAAAGGTAAACAACAGAACAGCGTAAGTTGTTAACAATAATTATTGATGTGCGAGTTGCGGAAACTTTAAAAAAAATCTTAAATTCCATGAAAAATTCACGAAACTTTCACGAAAACTAAAGGGAATTTAAATTAATGATATGGAAAATTTCCACTCATACAATTGTCCATACAAACTATGGAAAGTTTCCGAAGTTTTCCTATGTGAAAATTTCAGAATTTTAGAAACTTTCCGTCGGCACATCAGTACTTATATGTATAGAAAACATCCATAACTCAGGAACAAATATTTGCGCTCATCACACAAATAAATGCCCTTACCAGGATTCGAACCCAGGACCGCGGCTTAGCAGGCGGGGTGACCACCGACTGAGCCAGACCGGTCGTGAAAAGTACACCTTTATGACTCCGCTTAGTACGAGGGTCATGCCAAAAGAAGTTAGATACTCCATGGTCATTTGATTTATACTGTGGCCAGTACACCAATGTAAAGGTAGGTTATCTGCTTATAAATTTAAAAATGGAACACTTGGAAATTCTTGGGATTCCTTTTTTAATTATTTCTTTTCTAAATAATTTTGGCGGGAATTTTCCGCAACAATGGAGCTTACTCGACGTGATTTTCGTGTTATGATATATTATGACTTTAAAAAAGGTTTAACACCTCAAGAGTGTTTTGAACTTTTAGGACGTCTCGACTTTTGGAGAGTCTGCGTGTTCACGTGCAACTGTTTTCAATTGGTTTGCTGAATTTAAAAGAGGACGGGAGAGCTTTGAAGATGAGGCGAAGACCGGATGGCCGCCAACCGCAGTCACTGAAGAAAATGTAAAGACTGTGGAAAAAAATATTCGTGCGAACCGACGAATTACATATGTAGAGCTCGAGCGTGAACTGGGCATTGGATCAGCAGCATTGCAAACTATAATTCATAGTTAACTGTCTCTTCATAAGCGTTGTTCAAGATGGGTGCCGCACAAGCTCACCGATTTACAGAAAGACCGTCGCGTGGATTGGTGCAAATTTATGATAGATAAATTCGACGCAGGCGAGAACAAAAACGTATATGATATACTTACAGGTGACGAAACATGGCTATATAACTACGATCCCGAAACAAAGCGACAGTCCACAGTATGGTGTTTTGAAGATGAGCCGACGCCATCAACAAAATGTCACCGAACCCGAAGCACACAAAAACAAATGGTTGCCTCATTTTTCTGCAAGACGGGACATATTGCTACAATAGTGCTAGAAGATCAAAAGACAGTTAATTCAGAATGGTATGTGACAGTTTGTGCCCCAAGAGTACTGTCAGCTTGGTGTGTCAAGCGGCCGAAGTCAGGAACCCGGCACCTGCTCTGGCACCACGACAACGCTGCCCCGCACACTTCCGCTAGAACACTTGACTATTTCAGCTCAAAAAACGTGACTATTCTGCCCCACCCCCCATATTCCCCTGACCTAGCCCCCTGTGATTTTTATCTTTTTCCTAAAATTAAAGAAAAATTAAAAGGAAGGCGATTTGAGAACAAGGAAGATGCGTTGGCTGCGTATAATTACGAAATTTCTGAGGTGTCTAAAGAAGAGTGGTCATCGGTATTTTCTAAGTGGTTTAGACGGATGAAAACGTGTATACGTGTTCACGGTGAATACTTCGAAAAAATAGATAGCTGTAATAAAGAATAAAGTATGTAAATTTTGAGTATCTAATTTCTTTTGGCATGACCCTCGTACCTCACTATGCGTAATCACACGATTCACACAGAAGCATTTTGTCTATTGTGTGGTGACGGCCAAGGCCTCCTTGATAACTGTATGTTTTCATCAGTTACTATATTCATTACAACCGTAGGTTAAATATATAAAAGTATATTTTTCTGTCATCGGGCAGAAAATCGTCCAATTTCAGGCCGCTGTGCTAAACGAAGTTATCGCTTCCCAGTATACACACACAAATACTAAATAGTACCTATACATACCTTGGCAAGTAAATAAGAAAATTGGTTTGTACATATTATAGACGAAAAATATGAAAAATATTTTATCTAATAATTTGCTGATATTAGTAGTACCTGTCTTTAAAACACTTTATCAACTAAATTACAGGTATCAGTACATATGCACGATAATGAATTTGAATATATTATAATGTTATCATAAAGTACCTAAAAACACATGAATGATAAGATTTATTATTGGTTATATCTATGTGCACTAAATCATTAAAATTAGGGCTACAGATCCTTGACAAGTATTAGTACATTACGACACAAGTGCGGGAAAGAAGGGATTCGGGACGAGTGAAAATTTAAAACACTCCCGGTGGGAGCATTTTTAGGGTTCCGTAGTCAACTAGGAACCCTTATAGTTTCGCCATGTCTGTCTGTCCGTCCGTCCGTCCGCGGATAATCTCAGTAACCGTTAGCACTAGAAAGCTGAAATTTGGTACCAATATGTATATCAATCACGCCAACAAAGTGCAAAAATAAAAAATGGAAAAAAATGTTTTATTAGGGTACCTCCCCCTACATGTAAAGTGGGGGCTGATATTTTTTTTCATTCCAACCCCAACGTGTGATATATTGTTGGATAGGTATTTAAAAATGAATAAGGGTTTACTAAGATCGTTTTTTGATAATATTAATATTTTTGGAAATAATCACTCCTAAAGGAAAAAAAAGTGCGTCCCCCCCCTCTAACTTTTGAACCATATGTTTAAAAAATATGAAAAAAATCACAAAAGTAGAACTTTATAAAGACTTTCTAGGAAAATTATTTTGAACTTGATAGGTTCAGTAGTTTTTGAGAAAAATACGGAAAACTACGGAACCCTACACTGAGCGTGGCCCGACACGCTCTTGGCCGGTTTTAATTTTTTATCCAGCACCAAGACTGATTTAATACTGGACTGACAATGCCCATACAAAAATGCGTACCCCTGAAATGTACACGAGCCTTTTAGGCTTACATACAATCACGCCTGTATCCCATAAAGGGGTAGGCAGAGCACATGAAACTACTAAAGCTTCAGGGCCACTCTTGGCAAATAAGGGGTTAAAAGAAAACGAAACTGTGGCATTGCAGTGACAGGTTGCCAGCCTCTCGCCTACACCACAATTTAACCCATATCCCATAGTCGCCTTCTACGACACCTCAAAGGGGCTTTTAGGCTTAAAATCATATTTTCTCCAAATATACGTTCCGGCTGTGGAATGAGCTCCCTGCCGAGGTATTCCCGATGAACTACAGTATGGGGTTCTTCAAAAAAGGAGTGTACAAGTTTCTAATGGGTCGGCAACACGCATGTGACACCCCTTGAGTTGCAGACGTCCATAGGTTACTGTGACCGCTTTCTATCAGGCGGACCGTACACCTGTTCGCAACCGACGTGGTATAAAAAAAATGCCACGGATCTTGGGAGCCTGGGGTCCGCTTTTTCTACATATTATAGACGAAAAATAATGTTACCTAATAATTGGCTTAATATGTGTTACATATAAATATCAAAGTAAAATCTGACACAAGTCTATATCGAAGATTATCTAACAAAATCTGTGCGAATGTTATCATAACCCCATCTATACGATTACCAACTCAAAACCTTACGTAAGAAGACAGAATTTAGTTCGTATCAGAGATAAATCGTGATTTGTATGCAAAAGTGACAAGGACATGTAAGGATGGCGAATGAAAAGTAAAAGTAGGTCTTCCTCGTCTTCCGTTTGTCATACTCGTACCTATATATAAGCGTTCCATCACAAATACATAGACACATATACATACAGTCAAGTGCAAAAATGAGTATCGAAAAAATCGACTCAAAAATGTGGTAAGTACTCGTACTACGTTTTCCGAATTTTTCTCAAAAACTGCTGAACCTATCAAGTTCAAAACAATTTTCCTAGAAAGTCTTTTGTGATTTTTTCATATTTTTTAAAAATATGGTTCAAAAGTTAGAGGGGGGGGAAAGCACTTTTTTTTCCTTTAGGAACGATTATTTCCGAAAATATTAATATTCATTACCTATACAACAATATATCACACGTTGGGGTTGGAATGAGAAAAAATATAAGTCCCCATGAGGGGGGGGGGGTACCCTAATAAAACATTTTTTTCCATTTTTTAGGGTTCCGTAGTCAACTAGGAACCCTTATAGTTTCGCCATGTCTGTCTGTCTGTCCGTCCGTCCGTCCGCGGATAATCTCAGTAACCGTTAGCACTAGAAAGCTGAAATTTGGTACCAATATGTATATCAATCACGCCAACAATGTGCAAAAATAAAAACGGACGGACGGACAGACAGACATGGCGAAACTATAAGGGTTCACTCTAAAAAATGAAGACCAACTAAGAGCAGTTTTCTCTTAGTTGACGTTAAGTTAATTACTACAATTACGATCTTATATAATTTAAATAAAGCTGATTACTAAAAACAACAAGGGAATGTATGATTGAACTAATAACTTAGGTGTTTTGTTATTCCTAACCATTGTACACCTTGAATCAATTATGAACTTGTTAGGCATAACTATGTAACATAGGTTGATTCAATCCTTAGTTGAACTTACTAAGGTAATTTAGTTAACATAATTATTTTTCATGGAATTATTGAACAAGATCTTAATCGATTCAGTTACGTTGCAAAAGTAAGAGCAATCAAAATTACCTTATTCGATTTGTCTAAGATCTTATCAGGCTCGTATGGAATCAAGATGCTTGACTACGACTATCAAAATATTGATAGGAGCAACCAAATTTTTTTAGAGTGTTCCTAGTTGACTACGCAACCCTAAAAAGGAATAAGTTCTAATTTAAAAACTGCTTCTCACTTACTTATTTTTGTAACTTGTAGATATGTCACCTTCAAAAAATCAAGTTCTATTTACGTACCTAACTATACTTAACTTTGCTCCTTAAAAAATATTGGGAACACCTTACACAGATCAACTTAGCCCCAAACTAAGCAAAGGGTGCTAACTATGGGTGCTAAGCGACGATATTAATAATAATAATAATAAGCCCGCAGGGCAGCTTGTGGCGAGCTGTTGGGGAGTGACGACCCCACGGACCCGAGTGTTCCCGAGAGTCGGTCAGGGTCTCCGTCTCCGGCGTGTCTTCGCCGGCCGGAGTGGAACCCCAAGGGGACCCGAAGGACTCTCAGCTCTGGCTTGCCTTCATTGGCTGTCCAGAGAGGAACGTCTGAGCTGTCGCTCCAGGGGTGGAAGTGTTAAAGGGCATAACGCCGCGAGTAACTTCGGAGAAAGCGCAGCACCACCTCTCGACACCCCTGAGCCACTCATGCCGGTGTTGCGCCTGGCCGTCTTTATGATGGCAAATCAGGTGCCCATCTACCGAGTGGCGAGTCACCGCCTGCCTCGATAACACTGTATTTACAATGTTATGGTAGGTGTCCCGAACTCTTAGCAATAGCCCAGTCTTATTTCCATCCAAATCTAAACCATAGAACAGGCATCTTTCCATTTTCTACAATAGTCCAATGCCTGCTGAAACCGGTTCACGGGTATCTATTCATGTACCCGTGAATGGGTTCCAGCAGGCGTTCTACATGACATCAAAGCTCTCCAAATGGCCTCTACGTGTTGGATCTATATCCCCACGCACGCCTTATAAATGACCGGGCTCGAAAGACCCGAGAGATTTAAACGGAGATACAAATAATAATAATAATAAGCCCGCGGGGGCAGCTTGTGGCGAGCTGACGGTGAGTGGCGACACCGCGGACCCCTATTCCAGAGGGCACTTCCATCTAGCCCTCGCCTCTGCGCTTGCCTTAACCGGCCGGCCAGAGTGGATTCGCAAGAGCGGGACCTATGCTCCAGGTTGGAAGTGTAAAATGTCATAACGCCGGCGGCCTGCTGAATGGAACACCAGGAACCAAGCTACCGCAGACTCACCTCTCGACAACCTTTTAGCCACTCTCAAGTGTTGCTCTGTTGTCGCACCGTGCGCGCGGCCGTTTTGCAGGGCCTACTCAATGAGTTGGCGAGTCACCGCCTGCCTTTTACAATTGTGAGACTAATTGTCACGGCAGGTGTCCGATAGATAGTCTCCTCCCATAGCCCTTTAACCAGTTCATCCAACTTTCAAAACAATAACCCATGACCTTAGCTCCCATCGCAGCACAAAAGTGCTGCACTGCAATAGTCTTTGCACCTGGTGGGGACCATCTCCGGTTGTATCATGTATCAATCATATTGTGCGCTCGGGGGTGGTATCCGCCACGTGTATCCCTTGCCTTTAGATTAAAATGTCTAAAAGGGCCTCTGTGATGTTGGCTTTGGCCCCACGCATGCCTCCCAAAAGTCCGGGACCCCATGGTCCTGAGATATGGAAAAGACAAATAATAATAATATATACTTTATTGTGCACCACTTATTAAAAGGACACACATACACACATAGGATTACATACTTAAATAGAACATACTTATAACGTATAAAACATCCACAAATATCTGTGCTCATCACAAAAATAAATGGACCGCGGCTCAGCTCGCAGGGTCACTACCGACTAAACCAGACCGCAAACAAAAAAAAAAGAAAAACTACCTACTTTTATGTAACAAGGAATACTAATTTAGAAAATGCTACTTACATATCAAATTCTATTCACGAACTTTAGTAATTTTCCTTGAATATTAATTAAAAAAAAAAAAAACACTCGTTGAATGTTTCCGAACGTAACACTTTTTTTTAATATATTTTGGCGCGAACGACGACCGCACGAGTCAGTATATCGCGAGGAACTAAACGTAAGGTTTGAAGGATATGTAGTTAATTGTTAACATGGCGCGATGACCTAAAATTTCCTCGCACAACCTGTCAGCATTGCAATATTTGCAATACAGCGGGGAAATGTCGCTAGCATCCTTGGTACACTGCCTCAAGGGCTTGTTTTAAATGTAAGCTAGCTATTAAGTTTTGTGTTTAGTCTTAGTTTTTATAATCTGTAAATTACTGGAAACATATCCTTGTAAATAAATGCTCTTATTTTTAAAATTGGTTTTCATCACACTTGCTCAAAAAGCATGCGATTGTACGCAGGTACTAAGATAAGATAGAACATTTTTCAGTGCATGATTCTGCTGTTTGCCCGGATCAGTGCGCAAAGTAATACATTTCTAGTCAGGTCGAAACTTCAGAGGGCCATCTGTAAACGTCGTACGATACACGTGAATACAACGAAATAAATGAATAAAATTCGTAAGTCATGACGATTTACAACACTCCCTTCGGTCGTGTTTTAATTTATCGCCACTCGTTCCGAACTTCGTTTCCGCACTTGTATCGTAATGTACCTACTATTTCATCACACTTGGCATATATTGGCAGCATGCGGCAAGTACAAGTCAGTCAATGTTATTTGAAGGTGTAATCATAACGAGTATTTTTTTATTTCATATGCTATTAGACAACAAGCGATCAAGTCATTTAGTCATTTAGTCATTTATTTAATATTGCATTGTCATGTACATAATAAGGTGTTAGTTTACATTTGATTCCAGTTCATGACACCCTGTAAGGGCACACAATATATAACTTAATTTAGGTTATACATTACATCAATGATTAATTTAGGAATTTTAACAGTATGTTGTTTTAGAAAATCGCTGTATTAATTAATTGGTCAAGTTATTAATATAGATATTAATTTAATTTAATAAATGTCATTTTATAATAGTATGATTGTAGAAATATAAAAGATTATGAGTTAAAAGTCCTAAACCAATTCGATGTCACATTAAACTAGTGTATTATCTTTAAGGAATGATTCGACTGTGTAATAGCATTTTTCTAATAGTAGGCATTTCAGTTTAGAGTTGAACAATTTATCAGTGGGTTCGAATTTAATAGTATTGGGGAGTTTGTTAAAGATTTGAATACATTTATAGTGTGGTCCTTTTTAGGGTTCCGTAGTCAACTAGGAACCCTTATAGTTTCGCCATGTCTGTCTGTCCGTCCGTCCGTCCGTCCGTCCGTCCGTCCGTCCGTCCGTCCGTCCGTCCGTCCGTCCGTCCGCGGATAATCTCAGTAACCGTTAGCACTAGAAAGCTGAAATTTGGTACCAATATGTATATCAATCACGCCAAAAAAGTGCAAAAATAAAAAATGGAAAAAAATGTTTTATTAGGGTACCCCCCCTACATATAAAGTGGGGGCTGATTATTTTTTTCATTCTAACCCCAACGTGTGATATATCGTTGGATAGGTATTTAAAAATGAATAAGGGTTTCCTAATATCGTTTTTTGATATTATTAATATTTTCGGAAATAATCGCTCCTAAAGGAAAAAAAAGTGCGTCCCCCCCCCTCTAACTTTTGAACCATATGTTTAAAAAATATGAAAAAAATCACAAATGTAGAACTTTACAAGGACTTTCTAGGAAAATTATTTTGAACTTGATAGGTTTAGTAGTTTTTGAGAAAAATACGGAAAACTACGGAACCCTACACTGAGCGTGGCCCGACACGCTCTTGGCCGGTTTTTTATACATAGCTAAGTTGGATTTAGGTATTAACAGCTTATTCCTATATTGACTTCTGGTTTTACAAGTATCTTCTTTTAATGGAAATAATTCTGTATGTTGCCTTACAAATTGTGCAGCCTCCATTATATATATTGAGGCTAGCGTCAACAGTTCCTGCTGTATAAAATGCGGTTGGCAACTGTTAGGGACGCGTATGTTCGCCAGGATTCGAATGCACTTTTTTTGTAGGATAAATATTTCTTCGGCGTTTGTGCTATCTCCCCAGAGAAGTACGCCATATCGGAGAGCAGAATAGATATAAGCAAAATACACGGATAAAGCCGACTCAAGATCAGTGTTCGCTTTTAATATACCAAGGGCGTAGATAAACTTGACTATTCTTGTTTTAAGACTTTCGATGTGAGCCTTCCAGTTTAACCCTGAGTCTATTGTTATTCCCAATAACTTAAAATCATTTACTTCTTCTATAATATTTTTACTTATTTCAAGCTTTAGTTCCAAGGATTTTTTCTGCGTAGGTTTAAATTGGATAATTTTTGTTTTCTGTAGGTTTATATCTAAATTATGCTCGGCAAGCCAATTTTTAACAGTGTTTAAAAGATTCAAGAGTTTCTGATTTGCTTCGGTATTGTCTGTGGCACTAAACAGCAAAGAGACGTCGTCTGCGAACATAACACATTTTGTATTTACATCTATGATTTTTGGCAAATCGTTGATATACACCAAAAATAGGGTACAAGCTAAGATACTACCTTGAGGTAAGGAGCAAGTTGTTTGACGCAGTTCAGAGTTTACGCTGATCATCTCTCGGTTCTGGTGGTCGTAATAATCTATTTGGACGTATTGTTTCCGATTTTGTAAGTATGACTGGAACCATTTGTAGGCCATGCCGCGTACTCCTACGCCGTATAGTTTAGTCAGTAGGATCTCGTGTGATACTTTGTCGTATGCCTTGGTCATATCTAAGAGAAGGCCTATGCTATATTGTTTTATGTTTAAGTATTCCAGGATATGTGTTATATAATGGTAAACAGCTAGGGTTGTTGAATGGCGTTTTCGAAATCCGTGTTGATTAGGGTCTAAAATATTATATTTTTCGAGAAAGCTATACAAACGATTTGCCATAGATTTTTCAAAGATTTTTGACACGGATGGTAGAAGGGCAATCGGTCGATATTGGTTTGGGCTATGTGCAGTACCGCCTGGTTTTAAAATTGGTTTAATTTTAGATGTTTTTAATAGTTCTGGGAAAGTACCTTCGTCAAAAGACTGGTTTATTAATAGAGTTAGTGGGGTCGCTAGTTCAACATCACATTTCTTAATTAAAGCAGCTGGAAGCTCGTCAAAGCCATAGCTTTTTTTATTTTTTAATTGACGTATCAATTTCCGTATTTCGTCCTCTTTGACTGGAGTAATATAAATGGAATTCGTAGTAGGATAGATAACAGGTCGACCGACTCGTGGTGTTATCTCTCCCGCGGGCGCGCGTGCGCAGGGCGGTGGTGGCGGGGAGCTCGGCGCGGGAGCCGATGATTCGCCTACCGATGCGAAATACTCATTAAACATGTTTGTTATTCGCGCGGGCGATTCTAAAATATTATCTCCTATTTTTAAAGTTATATTTTTACGGATAATTTTTTTATTTCTCCGGGTTATGTTATTAATTAGTGTCCACATTGTTTTTACTTTATTATTTGATCTCTTAATTTGATTAATGTGATTGATTTTCTTCGATTTTTGTATGCATTTCTTGAGGATTTTCTCGTATTTTTTATAGTGGTCGTGTATGATTATGCTATTTGTGGTATTGACGAAGCTTTTTAGCTGTCTTTTATGGCGGCAAGCGAGTTTTATACCTTTTGTTAGCCATGTTTTATTATGGGTGGGAGATACTAATTTAATACGTCTCTTTGGTAAATATGTATTTAAAATATTTTGTAATGTGTCATGAAATGCTTGGAAATTTTGATTTAAGTTGTTTTTTGTTAATAGTATGTCATTCCAATTTATTTCAGCGAGTTTTTGTTTGAATAGTACCATGTTTTTTTCACTAAATATTCTACTGTGTGCGTACCACTGCTTTTGAGTATTGTGTGTATCTTGTCTTTGGAGTGTCATTAAAACGCTTTTGTGGTCCGATATGCCGTTATCTTCTACCTCAACCTTACAATTGGTTTGATTAGTAAATATTAAATCAATACATGTAGATGAGCTATTTTTCACCCTTGTGGGTTGTTTTACAATTTGTTGAAAATTATAGCATAACATGGTTTCTATTAATCTGGTTTTTGTAGGTGAATTACCCAACAAATTTATATTAAAGTCGCCAACTATAAAGATGTGTCTATTTTTCTCTAGGTTTTGTATCTTACAAAGTAATATATTCAAACAATTAAAAAAGGTTTCAATTTCTCGATCTGGTCTGTAAATGTTAACTATAAGTATATTTTCCTTGGGTATTTCTATGGCACAACACTCAAAAATGCACTCTTTCGATAATTTAGCTAAGTCTTTTCTTTCAGTAAATTCGATGTTTTGTTGCAACAGAATTGCCACACCTCCTCCTTGATGTTGACTCCTATTATATGAAGCTGCGAAATCGTAGTTGTTAATGGTAACTAATTCCTTTTGGTTTTCAGATATCCAGGTTTCAGTTACACATGCTAACGAAATATTTTTGTCTAGCAGAAGGGTCTCCATGATGTCGGTTTTATTTTTTAGGCTTTGGGCATTTTGAACTAAGATAGTAAATTCATTCACGAAAGGAATTATTTTTGTTGTTGGTGCCGTCTGATTGTGTACTTATGTGTGAGTATTCGTCCGTCGTATTGGGGCGGGCCGGAGTTGATTGTTGTTGTTTGCAATTAGGCATGATTTGCGCGTCTTGTTTTGTGTCTAGTTGCTGTGCTTGCATTTCTTGTGACCTATTTTTGTCATGGACGTATTCTATACCATTTATAAAGAGCCTGTTGTTCCTGATGATAGCATATTTTCCCTCATGACGTGCTTTTTTCATATTTTCTCTAAGTAGCGTTCTTTCTTCTAATGCTTTCTTATCTAAGAGAGGTGAAATTGCGTAGCCTGTGTTTTTAAAATAGTGTGCGTTTTGAAGTGCGTAGTTAGTCATACGTCTACTTAAGAGATCTAATCGTACAGGGCGACGACGGTGCCCTCTTTTGCCTATTCGAGTGGCCTGTTCTATAAATCCGTTAATATTTATATTCATAATATCTGAAAACATGTTATCAACACGATGACATAAATCTGATTCCGTTTCCAATTCGTACTCGTCCAAGCCATACACAATTATTGTTTTGTTTTGTTCGATATTTTTAGTGGAGTTTGTTTCCGTCCCTATTTGATATTTTAGCTGTTGTAGTTCCGTTTTTAATTTTTGGGTTTCGTTCTCTAATTGTTCGATTTTTGTCTTAGTTTTCAGTAATTCATTCTTTTGAATTTCGTGTTGCGTTGATAATGTGCTGATTTCTTTAGTTATATCTTGTTTTATTTGGTGTATACTTGTATTTATTTCTTTTAGTATAGTAGTTCTCATCTCAGCTAACATGATTGTTTTATATCGATCCAATTTTTTATCCAATAGGGCGCTTAGTTGGTCTAGTGTGAGCGGCTGGTCGTTTATTGTTGAGGGTGCGATGTTTGTAGATAAGTTGTGTGATGTGATGCTTGTTTCGGTGTTATTATATGTTTGGGTGTGAGTGTCTTCCTCTAAGTTTAGCAGATCGTCGACTGACATGGTGGTGTCGTCGAGGCCGGGGGCCGACGCTGGTGCTGGGGGTAAGTATCGATTTCGTACTGGGGTGTTATCATCTCTTTTCCTACGTGTGACGTTATTGCAATTTTGGCAGGTCCAATATAATTTTAGGGTTCGTTCTCAAAAAAGTGGCACCGTCAGGGTAAAGTGAATGAAAAAAAATGAAAATGGTTTTTTGTACCTTTTTGGATTTAAATATGTTTTTGAGTGCATCAATGATACGGAATTTGCAGGAGGGAACGAAATAGTCGTAAAAACGTAGAACTTATAGCGAGTTGAAATTTTAGACATACAGGAGAAAGTGAATAGACAGGGTAGCAGGGAAAACGTGGCAGGATAAAGAGAGTTTGAATAAAAAAACAAGTTTACCACTAATAATTCAACGTATATCGACTATTATGATTTCGTTAGGATTCAATGTTTTTTCTTTAAGTAGAAACAAAAGCAAAAAAAAGTATTTTTTTAAACAATATCCATTATTTTTTATTCAAAACAGTTGAAGTACAGTAAGTGATATCTGATTATTATTTTCAGTCACGATGCCTGCAGTGTTTGACTGGTAGAGAATGCCTTAAGGCATTATGTACACCATTTTGTACTTTTTTTATGTGCAATAAAGAATAAATAAATAAGTACCTACAATCACAGTCTTGTAAAACAACAAAGCACATATCATGATTCACAATGTGAGTTGTACTTGTGCATGTAATGCCTGCAATGGCTGCCCCAGTGGAAGAGTTGGTTCGTCTCCTTGATGTCTCCTTGGTAACATATGTCGAGATAATGAGGTCAGTATTTAAAATGAGGGCCACTCTAGGGCCGGACGGTGTGCCTTGGCTCTTTAAACATCTTGGAAGTAGATTACGTGGCCACATTGACGACTGCCTCCGAGAGGGTATAAATTCTCGTTGGAAGGTGGGCAGACTGTGCATTTCGAAAAAAGGGTAGTCCAGCTGACTGTCCCTTAGGATACCGTCCCATTGCCCTCCTAGATGAAACTGGCACGATGTTGAGCGCATCATCGTAAGTCTCATCTACTGCTGTGCACGCATTTTGAAAGACACGTGCCCAAACATCAGAGATCGGGTTCTGGGAGGAGCGATAGACGCAATTGATGCGCTGCATAAATACAGCGGTCTGGTAGCAGAGAAAAGGCAGGGAGCTATCGCAGTATCTCTTGACATTGCCAATTACTTCGGCTTTCTTCCTTATGTGGTAATAAAATAGGCGCATTGCTTCCACGATGCGCCTTTCTATCTGAAGATCATCATTCACCATAGGGCATTGCCTTGCAGATAGAGCACTGCTCAATGAATCAGGAGGAAGATGCCTAGAAAGACGAATGGAGTGTGGTGTTCCTACCGGCTGCGCCATATAAACGTATAGGGACAGGTCAATGAGACTACGTGCTCAAATCAAGACTGACTTATTTATTCTTCTTCTTACCCACATGCATATTCATAATAATCATAACCTACCCACAGTTTTCCACAGGGGTTGGTACTGGGCACCTGCTCTGGAGCATTGGCTTTGACTTAGCTATCAGAGTAGTCCAACTTCTCCGCATGATCACCATTTGTTATGCCGATGACACAATAGTAGCCGTGAGGGGAAGAAAGTACCAGGATAATAAGGAGAGCCACAGTGGCAACTGAGCTCACAGTTAGGCGCATTAATTTGTTTGGGCTTGCGGTGTTACTTGCCACGACCGATGACGTGGTTTTCGAAGGAAATGTTGGCTTCTGCCCGAAGAAAGTGATTGCTGCCGACCTAGCCAAAATGATAATCGTTGACGCTATACGCCGATCGAAATGCAATCTGGTTCTGTAATGCCTATATGCAAGAGCGATAGGGATGTTGCCTTGCCTGTTGGCGGTGAGGCGATCCCTCTTACGCCCCAAATTAAGTACTTGGGCTTAAATTCAAACCAAAATTGGTACTCCGAGGAACATTTTATCAAATTGGTTCCTAGCCTCGTCGGGACTGCTTCGGCGCTGAGCAGACTATTGCCCAATATCGAAGGACCCAATGCCCCATATTGGCGCTTATATGCGAACGTCATCCGCAGCGTGTATTAAAAATTTCAGCTCAGTCGGTTGAATATTTCTGCTTCAAATTGGGTTGCAAGATTTGACCTCAACATACATACAAACATACATACATACATACATTGCAAGTTAGTAAAAACCATGTCAATAGCTTTTTTTTACTTGTATTTCTTTATCCTGTCAACAGTCACTTTACCCTGCAGAGTGATGGCAGGATAAAGTTACACAGGGTGTAGTGAAAATCCGATTAACTAGATATTATCTCCGAAACTGTTGATAATACAACTGTCATAATTTTAATATACATAGTTATACTTCAATACAACATTAAAATGTTATTGGTAAAAAAACTGCCGTATTAATATTTTAAAATAATCATGCCAGAATAAAGTGGACATACCTGTTACAAACTCCGAACGTCACACTTTGAAAACTTCTAACCACAAGACCGCAGCACCTCACACACAAACCTTTACACCGGCGGCTAGAACCATACTGGCTACGTATTTTACGTATATTAGGGCCTCAATAAGACTTTCTGTGTGTGAGTGAGGTGCAATACCGCGGACGCACAGGATATGGAGAAAATATCGCTGGACAAACTTTGAAGGTGAAAATTAGTGTTCAAAAGTAATCGAAACATCCCGTGCAACGTATATTTAAGAATATAGTAGTCTATTCTCTACAAGAAACGATATTTTATTATCATAAAACTGCAATTTAATAATCTATAGAGCGAAAACTTGAGCAGTGTCGCGTTGTGACAAGGCAGGGTACAGTAGAAAACGGTCTTCTTTATTTTTTTTTTTACAAAAGTATTATATTTATAGAAAAAATATGTGTTGGCCTCGATGTGTCACGTTAATGCCTACTTATAAAAATTTTAATTATATGTGGAAATTGTATATTTCGCATACTTTCTATTCAAAAACGTGATGGCAGGGTACGATGCCACTATTTTGAGAATTACCCTTAGATCCTTCCCGTGTTCCCTATAATAGGCTGAAGTCATGCTAGTACACGAGTAGTGATACGCTGCGTGGCAGGTGACGCATTTCAATAGCTCTAAGCGGACATTTATGTCTAAATTGCATCCTAAGCACTTCATCTTAAATGTTTTATTGTGTTTCTGTTCTTAATATCTAGGTATACCTGCTGTGAAGTCGGTTTGTTATTGCGTTGGGTAGGCGCCGCTGTTAGCGCGTGCGAGCGGTGAGTCCTATATGCGAGTCCACGCGTGCGACAGAGATGCCGTCATTGACAAATGACTCAACTTAAATCACATACGTATCACTGTCTTTCCACTTCAAACATCACTTTAATTATATAAATATCGTCACTATCGATTCACATGCACCTTCAACTAAATAATATGCCAACTTCCGGACTCCCGGGGGCTTATTTTAACTATTTCGATTTAATCTATGCGGAGCTATTATTTTCGCGTGGTGTCAGCTCGAATTCCAACTACCCTCTCAACGTACTTTAACAGCTATATAAACAACATATGTGTATTTCAAAGGAAAACAAATATGTTTCCTTGGAAGGTCGTAAGTTACAATACTTTACCACAGTATAATAAAGAGTACTATGGTACAGTATCGCCACTCCTGCTCCCCCCTGAAAGTGCCGCCCACACCCTCTCGGTTACCTCACAGTTACCGCCTGTCAACAACGCGAACAGTCGACCTGTCATATCTCACTCATACAAGCATCGTACGCGTTCACATACACGAGCTTAAAATGTGTGCTAGGACGCTCCTCTTTCATATTTTTGATCGCCTTTACACAGCATTTCTGCGACGTGAAACGAAAACGAAACGCCGCGAAACGTTAGTCTGGCTCTGTCGCGCACATACGCAAGAGCGATAGAGATAGATATCTACGAGCGTTTTGTTTCATGAGCATTTCGTGAGCATTTGTGTATTCGGCTACGCACGCTGAATTCATAACAAAAACCAGAGTGTAACCATAGATTAAATATATTAAGATCATACCATCCCATACATTAAAATACGACCGCCTAAGAACGCGCATAGTACACCACACATAAATGGCGCCTCAAAAAAATGCCTTGTTGCCATCGAATACTACAAGTAAAATCGAAAGCTACAAGACATTTTTTTGTGGCGCCATCTATGTGTGGTGTAGTGTATGCGCGTTCTTAGGCGGTCGTATTTTAATGTATGGGATGGTATGATCTTCTTATATTAAGTACAAGCTTTTATTCACCTTACCTTATTAGTATGTTAGTGTGCGTCAAAACGTAGAAGCTAAATTTGACCCACTTCCCGGTTTCCGATTGAGCTGACATTAATTATTAATAATTTTAGGAATTTTCTGCACACATATGTAAATCACGTGACAATGCAATATTACGGTATCATGGAGCTGATCTGATAATGGAGCAGAAAGATGGTCATAAGGAACTTTGTCATGAAACGTCGTATCCCCATCGAGTAAGGGGTTTTTAGAAACGTCTCGGAGAGCAGTAGATGACTGTTGAAAGAAAGGTACAGTCGGCGATGAAAGCTTGTGCGAAAATGATTTTTTTACAAAAAACTTATTTAATCTATGGTGTAACTCAAACACCAAATGAAGCGATCGTCATCTTATGAGAATTTCTAGACACTGTTGGAAAATTTTAGAATGTCCTGTAACTTTTACATTGGAGAGGTTTTGCACTAAAATAAATGAAACGCCTGCGGTTTTTCCGAGCAATCTCAGCGAAACTAATGTTTACTATGTTGTATATTACTGTGAGGTACAGCGGGGAAAATCTCGACTGGGCGTCAATTGTAACTAATTCATTTTTTCCACTATGACGTTGAATTCTACATGTATCCACTGAACACGCCTACCATAATATAACTGGTGGACACTCTTATAATGCAAACATTGTAGGTAAAACATGGAAAAAATGGACCAGTTACATTTGGCCCCCAGTCGAGAGTTGCCCCGCTGTACCTTAATGTAGTTTTAATTGCTATACGATAAATAAATTAGTTGTTGATTGACTTACGAGTTACGGTCATATTCAAACTTTAAGACACGTCAAATATTAGCTCTAAATGCGATTGGCATTCCATATGTCAGTCTGTTAAAATAGTTATTTGTGTAGAAAAAGCAACCGTATACAACCAAGCTGTAATAATTTTAGGAATTTTGGTATTATTGTTAACATCGGCTGTCATTGTAACCCAAATTGTTCAGCGTGAGATTGGTATTGTAATAAAACAAAGAGCAAGAAGAAATTATTTCATTTAAGACTGGAGCCCAGCCTTAAGTAAGTTCAAAAAATATTTCCTTTGGCATAGTTAATCTTTGTGTTCCTAAGATGTCTCAAGAAGTTTGATGTATTTTGAGGGACCCCCGTAAGGATCAATCCTCCCAAAGGAAATCACTTGTTCAAGTAATGCGCCATTTTTAGAGCTACACAACCAACTAAAATTTACAGATGTGGTGCGAAAAGATTTGCCTTCGTATTGTTACGGAAACGTACGAACGTGTCATGCTATTTCAGTCAGTCTCAGTACAAGATGTACTGACATTGACTGGACTAGCACGAGAAATACGAACGTTTCCGGAAAAATACGAAGGAAACCCTTTTCGCATACGTTATTCGTTTGAAGAAGCGACATTTTTTGAAAATGACATATCCGATTCTATCGTATCCAGAAATATTAATACTTACTTACTTAATACAGTATGTAAACTAACGAAAACCATTTACTGTAACCCGTAAATGTCCAGGTGATACTGAGAAACTTTTACTATGGGATCAACCCCGAAATCACGAAAATATCTTCTGACAGTTTCATAGGTAGTTTTATTTTATAGTAAGTATTTCCTCTGGGAGAGTAAATTTTTATTTCGCGTTTTGGGTGTTGATCCCATAGTAAAAGTTTCTCAGTATCACCTGGACATTTACGGGTTACAGTAAATGGTTTTCGTTAGTTTACATACTGTATTTGACTGAGACTGTTAGAATCGCGACGCGACGTGAGAACTTCTAAAAGAATACTAACATTGTTTTAAGCGAATTGAATTGAAGTAACTGACCTTAAAATTAATGTTTTAATATTTATGATAACAGTTTTATGTCCATGGCCTTTAAACGAGGTCTTTTTACCGAATGAGGCCAGTATTTGGATAATATCAATAGCTTAATACAAGTAAAGCTATTAAACTCTTAGAGCGTTTTCACAATATCCGATCCGATATCGGATGCAGGAAGGGTGTTAATGGCAAATGTCAAAGATGGCGCCTTTATTATATCGTCTGCGTAAAGCAAAACGGTAGAGTAATGAAAACATTCAATTATATCTTTGATAAATATATTAAATAATAAGAGTCCGAGATGGGAACCCTGAGGAACGCCAGACGAAACAGGTACAAAAGTAGACGTATAACCTTTGACAGCAACTGCCTGAGATCTATCACGTACGTACGTACGTACGTGTAGGGGATCGGTCCTTATTCGATCGACTCACTTTAATGTGAATTAAGTCAACCAAAAACGTATGGGAATAAAATCGATGTAAGTAAGATCAATATGGATAAGTGCGTCATAAGCATAAGTGTGTCTGCCTTTCACGTTTAGCCTATTAAACCAATGATAAGTTGATAAGTGTCCGGAGGCCGCAGGCCGTAGGCCCGTCGTGAGCTTCTCAAGACACTTTTACTATTGGGTCGTGTTTAAGCTCCAACTACCACAGTAACTACGCGAAGGGCCGAAGGCCCGGAGCGTGTCTTAGAGGCTCCCAAGCACGCGAGGCCGCAGGCTGAGCGGCGGACAGACAGTGCTGTAACACTTTTGTAAACATAAGTCAAAACTACTCTAACCACGGCAACTACTACTGCATGAGGCGAATCACTCAGACCAAAGATCATTTTTCAAAACCCACAAGTCCAACACCTATGGCAAAACGAAAGGCAAACCACAAAACGCTAAACAACCACAAAAAACACACACAAAAAGAGAAAAGAAACAGACTCACTTCTCCTTATGACACACCCGTGTTGACCTTACGCGATTTTTATATTAAAGTCATAATTAATTTGAGTTACTTATACAGATTGCCAGCCTCTCGCCCAGAACACAATTATGAACACAGTATGGAAATATATTAAAAACGTAACATATACAGCAAAACAACGTGAGTCATCGGCATGCTTGTTGCAAACAGGCTCGTCAGAGTTTTCGGCTGCTAATTACGCAAACGAGTTCTTCGTAAATATAGGAAAAAATCTAGCAGAAAAAGTCCAAGGCCCGTTTCCGTCCACCACACACTCCCACTCGAGTACAAATAAATCCTCTAACTCTTTCGTGTTGTTAAACACGGATGAGGCTGAAGTTGAAAGGATTATCATGAGCCTGAAAAACGATAGCGCAGTTGGTTGGGATGGCATATCGAATAAAATACTAAAATGTTTCAGACACATCCTAGTCCCCCCATTAGCGTTCATTTTTCAAATGTGCATCTCTGAAGGAATTTTTCCTAAATGTCCAAAAAAGTCCATTATAATTCCGGTTCATAAATCTGGTAGCAAATCTCAAGTGACCAATTACAGACCCATCTCCATTTTACCGGCCACATCTAAAATTCTGGAAAAAATTATTAATAATAGACTTGTTCAATACCTAGAGAAGCAGACTCTATTAGCAAAGACGCAATTTGGCTTTAGAGCCAATTTATCAACCGCAGATGCTGTACACGAACTAACGGACTACTTAGTTCAGGAACTAGATAAGGGTAATAAGACAATCGGTATCTTCTTGGACCTTGCAAAAGCATTTGACACCGTTTCTACTGCAATCTTACTGCACAAGCTTGAATTACTTGGTATAAGGGGCACTCAAAACAAATTAATCGCGAGCTACTTAGACGAAAGAACCCAATGTGTAAAAATAGATAACATGATCAGCTCCGACTTAAAAAACACAGCTTTTGGTTTACCACAAGGAAGCGTTTTGGCCTCTACCCTATTTTTGGTTTATATTAATGACTTATGCAATCTAAACTTAGACTGTGGCAAAATTATATCATACGCAGATGATACTGCCCTACTTTTTTCCGCAAAGTCAACAAATGAGGTACACGAACATGCCCAGCACGGATTTAATATTGTAACTAACTGGCTAAAACTTCACCTACTAACATTGAACTCTGACAAAACGAATTTTATAAGTTTTGCCATGCGGAAATCCTACCCAATTCCCAATAATCTAAAACTGTACGCACATACTTGTGAGGATACGACAAACAACCATTGTTTATGCCCGTCGATAGCCTGTACAGATAAAATTAAGTATCTAGGAGTGATGATTGATGAAACCCTATCTTTTAAAAATCATATTGAAGTACTGTGTAATAGAGTTAGGAAATTAATTTATGTATTCAAGAAACTTCGTTCTATCAGTGATCACAACTTAATCAAACAAGTTTACTTTGCCCTGTGTCAATCGATACTAACATATTGCATTTCATCTTGGGGTGGCACAGCTAAAACTACTCTACTAAACTTAGAAAGAGCCCAGCGAGCGGTGCTAAAAGTAGCTACTTCCCGACCTTTTTTATACCCTACAGATCTTCTTTATCAATCATGTAAAGTACTAACTGTTCGTCAATTGTTTATTTTAAGCGCAACATTAAAGCAGCATGGCCGAATATCCTTCAACACAGATTATAATAACAAAAGGCGGAAAGATATGGTTTGTATTCAAACCGTACTGTAGTAAACCTCTTTATTTATATCCTTATTTATTGTCAACTGCCTATTTAAAATTGTCATTCACATACGTCATGTTTTGCTAATTAAAACCTATGATATGGGTTTTGCTTATTATTTCAATTTAATTAGCAAACAAAACGACTTTTAAGCATGGATAAATACTTACGCCCGGAACGGTTTGAAGGGGATCCATCAAAAAGCACCGCTACCACAGAATGGAAGCATTGGAAGAAAACCTTTAACAACTTCCTTGCGGTGCAAGTTCTTACATCCGATCCGGTAAAATTAAACATACTAATTAACCACTTATCTCCGAATATCTATGACTTTGTAAGCGAGTGCCAGACGTTTGAACAAGCGATTGACGTACTAGATGGTATTTTTATCAAACCCCAAAACATCCTGTACGCACGACACGCTCTCGCCACTCGAAAACAGAACAGCGATGAAACCATCGACACATATGTTCAAGCTCTAAAACATTTATCTAAAGATTGTAACTTCACTGCTGTCGACAGTAATAAAAACCGAGACGATAACATTCGCGATGCCTTCATAGCAGGAATTTCTTCAACAAAAATAAGAGAAAGACTTCTTGAAAACCTTAGCCTAACGTTGGATGAAGCTCACAACCAAGCTCGCTCCTTAGAGATGGCAGAAGTCAACACACGACATTATAATAATCCTGCTCCTGTGAATGCGATTAGCGAAAACTTTCGGAATACTCCCACCTCTAGTGAAGCCGTCTCCGCTGCCACACCAACCCTCCCCAATCGCTCAAATCGTAAATGTTTTTACTGTGGAGGACGCGTGCACGCACGCAAAACTTGTCCCGCTTTCGACACCTCTTGTCAACTTTGCAACAAGAAGGGACATTATGCTAGCGTTTGTCGAAGCAGGAACACAACCAGCGCTGCGGTATTCGATACGAATGATGTCAGTGAAAATATCGTCGCCGCTTCACCATCATCTTTACGCCGAACGATTGTGCCTACATATATCAAAGGTATCAAAGCTGAAGTCTTGCTAGATAGCGGCAGTGCACATAGCTATATGAGTTCAGAATTCGCTGAATTAAGCTCAATGAAGAGTAAGCCAAGTAAGCAAACTATAACGATGGCTCAACGAAGTCATAGCGCGCCATGTAAAGGAGAAGTTAATATCACTCTTACATTGGGTAAGCACTCATACGAAAATGTGAAATTACAAATAGTAGAAGACCTATGTGCCGACGTGATTATAGGACTTGACGTACTTAGTCAGCATTCCTCTGTAGAATTCGAGTTTGGCGGCCCCAGAGAGCCATTAATTGTTTGTAACGTGACCGAAGCATCTGTGCCTGCAGTACCCCTATTCGGAAACTTAACTCCAGGATACAAACCAATCGCCATCAAGTCGCGGCGATACAGTAACGATGATCGATGTTTCATTGAAAACGAGGTAAAGAACCTTTTGAAGGGAGGCATCATAGAAGAAAGTAGGTCACCATGGCGAGCGCAAGTACTAATTACTAAATCTGCGACTCATAAGAAACGTCTTGTAATCGACTACTCAAGAACAATCAATCGGTACACTGAACTAGATGCTTATCCACTCCCCAGCATTGAAGAATTAATTTCAAAAGTAGCGACATACTCTGTCTTAGCGCTATAGACTTAAAAAGCGCTTATCACCAGGTGCCGATATTGCCAGAGGAAAGACATTTTACTGCCTTCGAAGCCGCCGGAAATCTATATCAATTCCGACGGATCCCGTTCGGTGTTACTAATGGAGTTTCCAGCTTCCAGAGAACCATCGATTGGCTTATACGGGCAGAAAAATTAACTGGCACATTTGCTTATCTTGATGACATAACAATATGCGGCAAGACACCTGAAGAACATGACACAAATTTGAGAAATTTTCTCAAGGCTGCTGAGAAGTATGGATTAACCATAAATGAAAGCAAGTCAATTTACAAACAAACCTCAATCAATATACTTGGTTACACTATCGCCAACAACGTCATTAAGCCTGACAGCTCCCGGCTAGAACCTCTCTTAAACTTGCCACCACCACATGATTTGCCTAGTATGCGTAGAGCTTTAGGTATGTTCGCCCACTACTCAAAGTGGATACCAAACTTTTCAGAAAAAGTTCACGAGCTTGCAAACATGAAAACATTTCCACTGACTGGAAATTTGATGAAACAGTTTGAAGAACTTAAAAACTATATAGTAAAATCATGTGTTCACGCCATTGACGATAAAGTGCCTTTTACGGTGGAGACAGATGCGTCTGAGCACTCAATTGCGGCAACACTTTCACAAGCCGGCAGGCCTATAGCATTTTATTCGAGAACTCTCAATCGAAGTGAACAAAACCATTCGGCCATTGAGAAGGAAGCTTACGCAATCGTCGAATCCTTGAAGAAATGGCGGCATTTTCTAATTGGAAAACAATTTATGCTCGTAACTGATCAGCGCTCTGTCTCTTTCATGTTTGATAAGAAACACGCAAGTAAAATCAAAAACGAGAAAATCCAACGCTGGCGTCTAGAGCTATCTCCATATAAATATGACATCGTGTACAGGCCTGGCACGCAGAACCACGTAGCGGACGCCCTCTCTCGCGTCTGTGGTACTATCGACGCATCCGCCAGACTGCGATCTCTCCACGAGGCACTCTGTCATCCAGGAGTAACAAGAATGGCACATTGGGTTCGCTCCAAGAACTTAGCCTACTCCATTGAGGAGATAAGAAGTATGACGAAGCAGTGTCGCATTTGTTCAGAGATAAAGCCTACATTTTTAAAGGCAAATGAGCAAAATAAACTTATTAAAGCCACCTCGGCTTTTGAAAGGCTAAGTATGGATTTTAAGGGGCCAGTGCCATCAAAAACTAATAACAAATACATTTTGACAGTGATTGATGAGTACTCACGATTTCCATTCGCATTTCCATGTTCCGATATTAGCGCGAAAACTGTAATTAAGCATTTAGATACAATTTTTAGCATGTTTGGCACGCCGGGCTATGTGCACTCAGATCGTGGAACGTCATTTTTATCGGCAGAAGTAAAAGAATATCTTCACTCCAGACAAGTAGCTACAAGTCGTACAACGCCGTACAATCCTCAAGGCAACGGCCAAGTTGAAAAGCTAAATTATACGCTCTGGAAAGCGATACAGTTGGCATTAAAAACCAAAAATTTGCCAATTGAAGCATGGGAAGCAGTTCTACCACAGGCATTGCACTCTATACGATCGCTTCTATGTACCAGTACCAACTGTACGCCACACGAAAGAATGTTTCGCCATACTCGAAGATCATCATCATCATCATACTCATTCATACATAGAAAACACGTTTTCTCGTCTAGATTTTTCGTCTTTCTGGGGCCGTTTCTATACAACAGGTTAAATGCAAAATTAGACTTATATCCACTTAGCTATGTTTGTTGTAAAAGTGCTCTACGACGAGGCCTGCAAAATATGACGTACGATGATACAGAAAAGTTACTTATGGTCGTAAAATAATTACCTATTGATTATACAATGAATATATATGTAATGTAATAGTTCGGAACCTACGAAAATAAGTCTTGTGTTTATTTTCTTATAAGTTTTATTTTAGTGAATAATTAAAAATAAATCACTAATTTAGTCCTTCCTCTGCCTGAAACACAGGAACTATCCTAGCTCAGGCATTTGTATGAATCATCTCTTATATGTATAACAATTCTTAGCCTTTAAGAACAATCACTGTACAATTATGTTTTTATTAATAAATTATTTGTTATTTGTTGTTGTTGTTGTTGTTTGTTACAATGGGGGATGTCTGAAAATTTTAAAAGTGGCTGATATTTTTTCTGGTGATAGGAATAACCATTTCTAATTACAGAAAAAAGTTACAGATTTTTTGGTAGCACCATACATTTTATAAAAATAAAAACGTGTTGCTCGACTGCGCGTACGACCCATTTCGGCTGTTATGAGATTTGTCTTAGTCTTTAAAAAAATTCCATTTTGAATCTGTGCTGGCCACAGACACTGACAGTTGATTGTCAGCTTGACATTTTTCTCGGAGAATTCATAATTTTATCTGGTGAACTATTTTAACTATTTATTACTGTTTTCGACTTATTTTCTCTCCCTGGCCTCTGATTTTGCCTCCTTCTACGACTACCTTCGCTCTCGAACCCCGGACCGTGATTTTACTGGCTTAAAACGACGACCTTTGATTTTAAACCCTGGACCTGATTCTACTTGCATTAACGAAGACGTATGCTTGCCCTGCTTGCTGCCGACGGTCTTTGCGTTGAACCCCGGACCTGATTACAATTTTTAAGCCCATTGAATTGGGAAAACGTGGATAGGTACTAGCGATTTTGTAAGAGCTAGTTCATCTAATTTGCCAAAATGTGGAACAGCGACAAACACAGTGCCTGTGAAGAAGAAATTGATGAAAGATGCAGAGATATTTTGGACAGAGAATGTGTATCTCATTAATTTTGAAAAGTGCAACTACATGTTAATGAGTGTAATAAACATAAATTTGTCTTGATCTATATTTAACATTATTACTCATTTTAGCACCCATAAGTACGTTTTCACATTATTCGATCCAATACCGGATGTTGGACCGATATCCCATACATTACAGGTGTCATCTTGGATTTTTTCCATTGACATCCGATATCGGATCGGGTAATGTGAAAACAGGCTAACTCCTAGTAGTGATTCATAAGCACACCTGCCTACAGATGAGAACTAGAGAAGGACCTGTGCCCTAAACAAATAACTTTAGATTGTTGGTTTATTGTGTGCTTTAAGTAGTTAGTGCTCAAAAAGGAAATGAGTTTGCGATGTGACACCTACTGCTTTTCACATCACCCATTCAGAAAGGGTACTTTTCGGCCCTGTTAGGAGGGAATTAAGTGACACTTTTCTGTTCAATAACTTTGTCTGGCCTGTATAAAATATTAACGCCACGGAAAGTGTTTGCACATAAGTAATATTATGTATAAAAAAATTGTGTCGATTAAGTGCATAATATTTTTACAACAGACCTGATTCATATTTTGGTATTTGCTTATATGATGTGAAAAAAAAAGTGTCAAATGGTAGCAATAGTAGATTGTGCAACAAGGGAGAAAAATGAGATATATATCTTGAGTGTAGCAAGGTATTCTTAAATTTAATCCTGAGCGTAGTGAGGGATTCAAGTGTTAAGACACAAGGTGGAATTAAATTTTCTACACATATTAACATCAACTTTTAGGAAATTTATATATAATGATATGTTATATGAACATAAAAAATGGTATGTTATGTAACCATGTAAAAAAAATGTGTCCTTGAAGGGAAAAGTATCACTTTGGTCCCTAATAGCAAAGAGGAAAAGTGCCTCTTTGCACCCTCGCAGTGAAGGGAAGAAAATAACCCTTTCTTTTTGAATCCCAGTCACTACACTCAGTATTCAATTACATATAGTCTCAGTATCCAATTTGTCTTAAATGCGATAAGGAAATACCAAGAGTGGATGAAAAAAACCCAAGAATTAAATGTCATGGCTGTGAAAGGTTCATATGTGTTAAATGCAGTGGGTTGTTGGCTACGGAGTTGAGAGTTGTAGTGCTACAATCTCCTACACTTAAATATCTGTGTCCGGAGTGTGAACTGGGAGTACGGCAGTTGCCAGCTCTAAGGAATATGGTGACCCAGCTGAAAGCTGAAATTGAGGCCATGAAAAGTAAACAAAGCGAAGGTTCTAGCATGGAGTGTATTTTGGCAGAGATAGCAGAGAGGAAAAGACGTAGTGCGAACGTTATTATGTTTGGGATTGGTGAGTGTACGCGGCAGACTGGCGACGTCGCCCGGGACAAGGAGGTACGTGTTGCACATGATCTATCGCAGGTGCGTGCGGCTCTGGCGGACGTGCCGGAGGCGGAGGAGCCGGCGGCCGTAATCCGACTCGGCAAGCCTAGGACTGACGCCGTGGCCCGCCCACTCAAAGTCATCTTCGCAAGTAAAAAAGCTGCTCTTAAGGTACTAAAAAATAATAGTAAGCTTCCTAGTAACGTGTCGGCTAAAAATGATCTAACACCCTATCAGCGGGACTATTTAAAAAAGTTACGTGAAGAATTACAACAGAGAACTGACAACGGTGAAACTGATTTGACTTTGAAATATGTGAACAACTCCCCGAAGATTATTAGTACAAAAAAGTTATAAATAATGATCTGGGGATAGTAGAATTCACATTCTTATACACGAACTTGGCATCCCTAACGGCTAAAAGAGATTTGCTTATTATTGAAGTTAATAGATTAAAACCAACTTGTATTGTTATTACTGAAACACACTTAAAGCCATCGATAAATGATAGTTTGGTGGAAATTAATGGATATTCACTATACAGACACGATAGAGTTAAAGGAACGGGCTGGGGAGGAGTCGCTATATACATATCTCATACGCTCTACGGCAGACCTATACAAGTAATACCACACCCGGTGTATAACTCTCACCCCCAGGTTGAGGCATTGTGGCTAAACTTAAAGTACGAAACTTTTACAATTACAATTGCGGGAATATATCGACCAACTCATTACACATTTGAAGAGGCTGATCGTCTATTATTTGAAACTATTAGTCATGCTGCTATGGATCCCAACCCCGTGTTAATAATGGGTGATTTTAACTTGCCGGATCTCAAGTGGCCCCTGATTGATGTAGATACCGATAAGTACAATACAATACATGCTAACTTTCTTGATATGTATCTAAACAGTAATCTAACCCAACTAGTGACTGAAATAACAAGAAAGCGAAATAGCGAAGAATCTATACTTGACTTAATTATGTGTAACGAAGAAAACCTCTGTACCAAAATTCAATACTATCCCAATATAGGAAAAAGCGACCACTTAGTACTCCTAGCAACATTACAGATTGAGCTAAAATCGAACAGAAATACATGTATAGAACAAGTAAGAAGAAACTTTTATAAAGCGGATTTTCAGGAAATTATGAAAACAATTTCATTGAATACTTCATGCCACACCGGGCAGGTTAACGTTGAAGAAGCTTGGAAGGAATTCAAGTCAAAATCACACGCCGCAATCGAAACTCGTGTACCATTGTCAGCCAAAAACAAAAAGTTAAACATAAACAAACCATGGATTACAAAGCAAGTACTAGAAAAGGTTAACAATAAATTAAAACTTTGGAGAGAGTATACATTAAATGGCAGTGAAAAATCATATAAAGCTTATAGAACTGAAAATAATAAATTGGTGACATTGGTCAGAAAATTAAGAGCTGAATTTGAAAGGGGAGTAGTCAACTGTGGTCCGAAATCATTTTATAGTTACATTCGTAAGCAGCTTTCCTCTGAGGTGTCCGTGCCACCTTCACTGAGAGATGAGAAGGGTAATGTCACCAATGATCAAAGAGCTGTTGCTGAGCTTTTTGCTCATCAATTTGAGAGATCTTTTGTTTGTGAACCACCACACATCAGCATTCCAGACGTTCAGCTGCCGCGAGTGGAGAATTCAATAGAGTCAGTATGCTTCACGCCTGAGAATGTGGCAAAAGCGTTAGTAACATTCAGTGACTCTACATCAATGGGCCCAGATAGTTTGCCCTCAATTTTTCTTAAAAAGTGCAGGAGCGTGCTTGTTGATGAGCTGACTCTTATAATGAATTTATCCCTCAAGAATGGAAAACTACCGCGAGACTGGAAGGAAGCCCATGTAACTCCTATTTACAAGAAAGGTGATAAGTTTGTTGCTGCTAACTACCGTCCTATCAGCCTCACAAGCATAGTCTGCAAAACCATGGAGAAAATTATAGTCACTGAGTTGAGGAATTTTATCAATAAGGAGAATGTAATAATCGATGAGCAGCATGGCTTCGTACCCAAGAGATCTACCGTAACGAATCTTCTTCTATGCCTTGATAAGTGGACACGTGACTGGGACAATCGTCAGCCTACGGACGTTATATACTTAGACTACGAGAAGGCATTCGACCGTGTACCTATTAGAAGGCTTATTGCTAAATTGGAGCACTTTGGGATTCGTGGTCAACTCCTTGAATGGATATCGGACTTTTTATCTCACAGGATATTTAAAGTAAGAGTAGGAGAAACTTTATCTAGTGCTCACAATGTCTATAGTGGTGTCCCGCAGGGCTCAGTGCTCGGACCAATTCTGTTCGGCATATTTATAACAGACCTAAAGAGTGTAGTGCAATCAGAACTATCAATATTTGCTGACGATACCAAAGTTATGGGTAATCCACTTATAACTAATAACATTATCCAAAGTGACTTAGACCGCATAGTCCAGTGGACTAAAGACTGGCTCATATCGCTAAATCCTGACAAATGCACAGTTCTTCACATTGGGAAAACCAACCCGAAACTAGGTTACAACATTGATTCTGTTCCCCTGCAAGCTGTTACCAGTCAAAGAGACCTGGGCATCACTGTTTCGCATGACCTGAAATGGGGCACGCATATCACCAATATAACGAAGAAAGCAAATTCTATGCTGTATATGATTCGAAAGGCATTCCATGTGATCACTAAGGATCTTTTTGTTGGGATTTACAAGACATACCTACGTCCTTTGCTTGAATACGCTTTTCAGGTATGGTCCCCCTACTTCAAAAAGGATATTACACTATTAGAAAAAGTCCAGAGAAGAGCTACTAAAATGGTCGCTTCACTGAAAGATAAGCCATACAACGAACGGCTTCAGGAATTAGGTCTTACATCATTGGAGGATAGAAGAAAGCGTGGTGATCTCATTGAGACTTACAAAATCTTGTCTGGACACTACAATGTGAATAATATGAAAGACCTATATATACTAAGCCAGAACTCAAAACTAAGAGGGCATTCTAAAAAGCTTATCAAACCTCCATGTGCTAGCAACCCTAAGAAACACTTCCTGCCGAATCGCATAGTCAATATGTGGAACTCTCTACCAGAAACTGTTATTAGCGCGCCGTCAGTGAACTGTTTCAAAAATAGACTGGACAATTATATTAGAACTTTGAAGAGTGCAAAATAAACACAAGTGCAGTGATATACACGCATCAGCTCGAAGAGCTGCTAGTGTATCAAATAAATAATAATAAAAATAATAATAATAATAATATAGACAGGGGCGGCTCACTCTGCGATCCTATCGCCGCGCTACAAGTACATGCCGGCGGCCGCGAGTTCGCGGCCCATTCAGTGGAGACGACCTTTGCGCGGCGCAATAGAATTCAATGTCGGCTGCTCGCGTGCGGTCCCTTTGTTAATGTAGGTAAGAATTTAGAATGGCGGCATTTTGTGAACATCAAAGGAGTGATCCTTCTGTACTTGTACTATTATATATTCTGTGATATAGAATACTTCGCTTCGTTCAAAATTCAATTTATATCCTCGCTATAAATATGCAATTTTGCTCCCTCGTAACACAATCTACTATAGTGCTGTTAATCATGCTTTAACAGTATGGAGGGCCATAGAAGAATATGGAAAGCCATAGCCGACTGAATTTGATAGTAACTTGACAGTAACTCGACACACATGACACACACCTCAGAAGTAAAATAAAACAACACAATAAAATAAATCAATTGTATTTTATTATAGGACATTGCAAATTATAAAAAAAAATGTATTTTACCATATTTTTCCTATTGGTCTATCCAATAAATACACATTTTATAAAATGCCACCATGTCAGATATTTATGGCTTTCTTTTTTATGATATTATTGCCAGCGTGTAACTGCATTTTAAGGTTGGTAAACAAGACACGGTATCTTACACTCAGGTGGTCTTCACAGCAAAATCGCACTCTGGTTGGGCAGTTCCTGCCAACCTATTGACACCAACTTTCCTTCAGCTCCTTTCTTAATATGAACAATTTTAAATCTGGGTTTTTCTGGTTGGTTTTAGAACAAGTTGGTATAAAGCATGTTTTGGGATCCTTATATCGTGTTTATGTACTTGTATTCATTATAACAAATAGTGTCCGGAACTTAAAAGCGATGATCGTCCTTATATCAAGCAAAATCAGAAGTCAGGGAGGCAAAACGGATCGTAAACAGTTCAGCAGGATCAGGTCCAGTGTTTAAAAGCAAACGTCTTCGTTAATGCAAGCAGAATCAGGTCCAGAGGTTAAAATCAAAGGTCGTCGTTTTAAGATACATTTATGATAGTATTATACATTTATGATAGTATAATTTATGTTGTTAAGAATTTAGACTGTTTCACTAAGAATTCTGATATCCATAATTATAACACTAGAAACAAAAATAAGCTTGCCATAAAGAAGTTTCGTGTCCGTAAAGTACAGAAGTCATTTGTTGGGCAATGCATTCATTTTTATAATAAGTTACCTGACACTGCTTTGAGATTACCCCTCCCAGCTCTTAAGAACTACTTAAAAAAATCATTGATGTTAAAGGCTTATTACAGAGTCGAGGACTATTTGACAGACAAACATGCATGGCCCGAACCAGAAACTACAAAAAACGAATAGCAATTAAAATAATTGTATTATGTATAGAGGACACAGTTCAGATAAGAAAGCACATCAAATATTTTATATTTTATGTTGTGTAGGTAAATTACATATTTAATGATATTGAGATTCATATTATCTTTTTCTTCTATGACAATTTGATATGTTTTCTCTGAAGAAGAACGACGTATTATTAAGCAATAATATAATTTATTGAAATTGATTTCCATAGAGTACCTAGTCTGTTCATATTCTTTGATGAATACTTTTGCATGTTAAATTGTATGTTGTTATTTAATGCATGTTAATTATAAGATGTAATGTTTTGAAAAGAAGTTGCCCGCCGAGTTTCTTGCCGGTCCCATAGTGGATACCCCCTCCCAACTGAGGGGGGACTGAAATCTTCTCGAGGCTGAGGCGTAGGGTTAGAGCCGGCGTAGCTTTATTTGACGTTCATATGCGCATTGTAATATGCCTACTTGAAAAATAAATATTTCATTTTCATTTTCATTTTCATAAGCCAGTAAAATCAACGTCCGGGGTTCGAGAGCGAAGGTAGTCGTAGAAGGAGGCAAAATCAGAGGCCAGGGAGAGAAAATGAGTCGAAAACAGTAATAAATAGTTCACCAGATAAGGTTATGAAACTTATGAATTCTCCGAGAAAAATGTCAAGCTGACAATCAACTGTCAGTGTCTGTGGCCTGCACAGATTCAAAAAGGATTTTTTTTAAAGACTAAGACAAATCTCATAACAGCCGAATTGGGTCGTACGCGCAGTCGAGCAACACGTTTTTATTTTTATAAAATGTATGGTGCTACCAAAAAATCTGTAACTTTTTTCTGTAATTAGAAATGGTTATTCCTATCACCAGAAAAAATATCAGCCACTTTTAAAATTATCAGACATCCCCCATTGGACCCGTATCCCACAGTCGACTTCTACAACACCCACGAGTGGAAAGGGGGTGGTGAAATTCTACACGGGGTCAACAAACAGATGACGATGCCAAAGATAATAGGTACAGTCACCGGCATAAATGTGTGATGATTTAATGTCATGCGAAATTGTCAAACAATTTATATTATAGTAGAGATTTATATTATATAGAGGTCGCCGTCACCGAAATCACTGAGGAGGCTCAGTGATTTCGGTGACGGCGACCTCAGGAACTATGGATTACTCCTTTTATGGGCTCTAATATGGCTGGCCAGGCCGAACTTAAAAACTCTTTGGCAAGTGTCATAGAGTTGGCCAGAAGTATTGTATGTATGGCTTCGGTCTGTCTTTGCGTTGTTGGCGTTTGGCATCTAAAGTATTGAGGCGGCTTTCCTCGAATACTTTGATATTCTTAAAGATTGTTGATCGCCAAGATGACCTATTTGTAGCAATCTCCTCCCACCGCTCAGGGTCAATGCTGCAAGCGTTCAGGTGCCGTTTGAGCAAATCCTTATATCGCAGATGCTGACCGCCATGCTTCCGCTTGCCGGCCACCAATTCAGAGTAGAATCTAACAATTTAAAGCGACAAGGTACAGAAATCATCACTTATTTGTGCCGGTGACTGTATGGGATTATTTCAGTTTATATTACTGACAGATTATAAATTATCTTTATTGATAAGTAGTTCTATCGTATTTATCACCGTAATCCTCTTGCCAAAGGTAAAACCCAGTCAGTGGCCATTTTGTTTTAAAATGGTGCGGTTGTTTTGCTTTCTTGCGTTCTTGGCTGTTGCCTATGGTCGCCATGAATTATACGAAGGGTGAGACTAGTATTTAAGTTAGTTCTGGGTGGCTAGCCGAATGGCACAATCGCTCACGAAACGCTCACGAAACGAAGCGCTAGTAGATATCTATCTCTATCGCGCTTGCGTATTGGCGCGACAGAGCCAGCGGCGTATCGCTTTCGTTTGGCGTCGGAGAAATGCCATTCGGCTACGGGGCCAGGGTGGCTAGCCGAATGGCACAATCGCTCACGAAACGCTCACGAAACAAAGCGCTAGTAGATATCTGTCTCTATCGCGCTTGCGTATTGGCGCGACAGAGCCAGCGGCGTATCGCTTTCGTTTGGCGTCGGAGAAATGCCATTCGGCTACGGGGCCAGGATTTTGAAATGTGTTTAATTACTTATTGGGGGCTATTCCTAAGTCCAGGACTAATCCTAGGCATTATCTTATGTCTATCTGGTTTCTAAGGTGACAGACATGATGCCAGTCGCTTTCGTAAAAACTAGTGCCTACGCCAAATCTTGGGATTAGCTGTTAAAGCCGATCTCAGGCTCCTGTGAGCTGTGGCAAAGTGGATAACGCAAGGAGGATGATGATTTGATGTGAAGTGTTTAATTAATTGATTAATGTGTTCGGGTAATGCCGTTAATCGGACAATTCCGAAATTCAAATGATAATCACCCGTGATTCCATAGTAATAAGGGTCCCTTTTCGGAATTTACCGACGGTTTTTCACGTTCGGAATTACCCGAGTACACCTTATATATTTAATAATAATAAAAAAAAACCCCGCCAAGGAGGGAAATATAACTGCAACTTATATGGGAACCGTGCAGTCGGCGTGTAGGTTATTTCTAGGCTTTAATATTCTTATATTAAAGCACACCAAGCATTAGTGACACTAAAACCAGCCTTTGGGTCTTAAAGGCTGGTTTTAGTGTCACGCGGACCGACCGAGGAGCGATCCGCAAGGCCAATTTGTATGAAGTTCATGTTGTCGTCTGAGCAAAGCAGTCCGCTTTATCTACCCTAAAACGCTCCCTGAACCTAATACATATTGGTCCGATGCAAAATGATGCAAAACGTTCCGCGCGGTCGGTCCACGTGACCTTCAGCTTCTTTTTAATTTACTTGTGTCAAATATACAGCTACAAAAATAGTAACCCCCTTCCCCCAATGTACAGAAGTTTCTATGCAAAAGCTGCAAATGGGATTGCTGACGTACCTTTTTAATTTCAGACACCAGCTCTTCAAAATCTCTGGACCCGCTCCTGAGATCCAGATCCTTGATGGCAAGCTCGACCTTCTATCCACGAGGGTCCAAGTAGAAGGCAGGCTCCAGGCTCTGGTGAGACTGTCCCCTGAAGTGAGGGCATCATGGCTACAGTACTTCGAGGAGAGAGAAATCTCGTATAATATGGTGGTCGAGAATTTGGCTGAGTAAGTTGGATAAAAGGCACTGGTCCCACCAAAAGCTAGTAAGCTATTTATTTATTTATTTATTTATTTATTTATTTATTTACATCTGCAACTTACAGCTAACATGCCAAAGCGTTACAAATATTAATTATACATATGATCATATAAACAAACCAAGAAATAAACTATCAAATTTACAATACATCATCAGACATCGTGATTTAGGAGTTAACACATATTAAGATGTTTCGATAACTTTCTTACATTTTTCAATTAGGAAATCCCATGTAGAGTGGAACAGATCGCATTGCGTGTCTGAGTGAAGTACGGAGTTGAGCACCGAGAGCGCAGTCGGGATCGGCGCGCGCTGCTGCAGCGCGGTGCGCGCGGGCGGGCGCGCCAGGAGCGGCGCTGAGCGCAGGCGGCACCGCGCGTTCGGCGCGTATAGTCGGACCACTTCTTCGACCAGACCCGTGCACTCTATTTTGTTGCGTATAATACCTAGTGCAAACTTAACTACCGCTAGGTATCGCCTCACCTCTAGAGATTCGTACCCCAGTACGCCTAGAAGGAATAACGTAGGGTAAAGATAGGGGTAGTTCGTGAATTGTTTTTTATACAAGCTCCGTAGGTATTTTTTTTGTACTTTCTCTAATATTAGGCTATATTTGGCTTCATTTGGGTTCCAAACTGCGGCGTTCGATTCTAAAACGCTCCTGACCAAGGCCGCATATAGAGCTCTTACAGCCGCTGATGTTAAATGTTGGGAATTGCGTAAGACAAAGCCTAGTTTTTGAGCTGCTATGAGCTATCGGCGTTAGAAACGAACAGAAGATAGTCGCTCCCATGTAAATAAAAGAGACACGATGATAGCGCGAGCGAGTTACAGTTCGTCGCCGAGTTATGAACTATACATCGCTCGCTCTCTCTTTTATTTACACGGGAGAGACTAATCTTTTGTTCGTTTCTAACGCCGATAGCTCATAGTACAAGAATACTGTCTGCTTGATAAGCAGTCATCATAGCCTTCTACTTCAGGGCTCGTGGTCCAAGTAGAATTCAGGCTCCAGGCGCTGGTGAGACTGTCCCCTGAAGTGAGGGAATCATGGCTACCGTACTTCGAGAAGAGACAGATCCCGTATAATGTGGTGGTGGAGAATCTGTCTGAGTAAGTTGCGAGAGATATCACGCCAGTTTATGCCAACGCCATCTCACGGCAATCTACCTCCACACTATACGCCCAAAGATATTTAAGATGACAAACAGTTCTCGTTCGATCATCCAAATCGTTCATGCTCCTTAGCATATCATAGTTATCTCTTGATCATTCGTATCGTATGATAGCAAAAGAGCCAATTGTGTTCTGTTCATTTGGACTCAATGGAGTCCAAATGAACAGAACGCTGTTTCTTTCCACAATAATAAATAAAATAAAATAAATAAATAAAGTTTTATTTCAGGCAACACGTACAGTTGTACACCCATATCAATAAAATTTAGAATTTATAATCAAGTATTTTAACTTCAACAGAGCTTTTCGCCAAGAAGATGCCCAGGTGCAAGCAGCCAAAGCTGCCGCTGCAGCCAAAAGGACCGACAGGACCATCGGATGGGATACTTACTACAGACATCAGGAGGTATTTCAACTTCAAAGTGCGTTTTCACATATCCGATCCGATATCGGATGTAGGACCGATTGTATTATACAAGGCGCCATCTTTGACATCCATCCTACATCTGATAAAAACTCGGTCACAATCATGGCAGTATTGACCGGATATTGATATCGGATCGGATCATGTTAAAAACGCTCAAACTTTTTTTTTTATACTACGTCGGTGGCAAACAAGCATACGGCCCGCCTGCTGTAAAGCGGTCACCGCAACCCATGGACGCCTGCAACTCAATCAGTGTCACATGCGCGTTGCCACCTCATTAGAAACTTGTACAGTCCCTTTTGCTGTGTTAATTACACAGCAAATAGGAGTGTACAAGTTCTAAGGAGGGTTCGGGTTGCCGACGACTCAAAGGACAATAGACGGAACAAGTTAGTTCCGTAAGTCCTCTCGTCATCAGCACACCGCACCCTCGTTGAGCTCTACTCTCATAGGGATATCTCTCTCTACAAGGGGAGTGATAAGACTATCAGATGAAATACACAGGAACAGAAATATCGGATAAGATAAATACTTCCTGGTACAGTAAATCAGAATTTCCCCAGCGTCTTTGGTAGAATGCCTCAATGGATTATTAAAATTTAAGCTATTCCTTATTAGCTGCTGCTCGTTACATAAGTAATAAAATATTTAACTAACTTTAATAGATTTAATGGCAACATGTAGGAGAGCAATTCCCGTTAAGTTTGTACATTTGAATCACGTCTCCGATTTGGATAAGAATTGGTAGGCTGATAGAGTCCATGATGCTGAGCAAGATCCACTAGGTTTCCCAGAATGTCCTAGGTTGATTGTATGAAACATTTTTTGTTACCGAAAATGTATAGAAATCTGGTAACAAAAAAGGAAGGTAGTTTGTATGAACTACATAGGACATTTTGGGGACTCTATCAGCCTACCAATTTTTTATCCAAATCGGAGACGTGATCCAAATGTACAAACTTAACGCTTAACTCAGGTAAAATTTCTTACCTTTACAATGTACAATTACAGATCAACAACCATTTGGACGAGCTAGCATCACGATACTCTAACGTGCTGACGGTCGTCAATGGCGGACAGAGCTACGAAGGGCGACAGATTAAAGTCGTCAGGATTTCCACTACCGGTTTTCAGGTTAGTTACAGTTGTATACGATTTAACCGAGGTGACCAAGGGTAAAATCAAACAGATCTACCTAATGCAAGATTCAGAGGTGTGTAAGCTCGTAGGTAGTGGAAGCATGTGAGTGGATAAAAACAAAAGACGATCGCTTTAGGCCGGCCGGGCACTGGCCGTGGCGTCCGACGTGTCATTTTCTATGATAATTGATAACATTGATAACTGATGGTGATGCTTATAATGAGGTGTCAAGCGTTAGCCCGGGAGTCAAAATGTGAGTAAATCTTTTATCGAAGACAGTAAAAAGATGTGGCCGCCATACCGGTCACATTGAACGTCATTTATAACTCTAGTCGTATGGCTCGGTGCCGGACAGGAGGCGATGGCCGTTGAGCTGCCGCGTAGTCCCGCGTCAAAGCGCCCCGTCCTGTGCTGTCTAATGTGAATAGACCTTAAAATGCTTCTAAATTGGTCACAGAGCCTTCAGTGAATCTGCTGCAAGATACAGACTCCATTTAAGTCCCGTCAAAGTAGGTAACATGGGGATGGGGTTGTAGAGTTTTTCTTTGCGAGGATAGAAAGCCCCTCAAGAAGAACCCAAAGAAACAAAGTTCATCCTCACTTTCTCAACACGTGGCAAACCAAGAACAAACGGGCCTCCCGCTCGTTTTTGCCCAGAACGTGCAAATTGTGGAATGAGCTACCTTCTGAGGTGTTTCCCTTGCGCTATGACATGGGGTTCTTCAAGAAGCAGGTATTTAGGGTTCTCAAAGGTCGGCAACGCATAAGTGGCTCCCCTGATGTTGCTTATGTCCATGGGCGGCGATGTCTGCTTACCATCAGGCGGCTCGTCTGCTCGTTTGCTGCCTATTTCATAAAAAAAAGAACCCTCCCATCTTATCCCATGTTACCTAGTCAACTCTGTTATCAATGATTCCAGGACACAACCAAGCCAGTAATCATCATCGATGCCATGGTCCACTCCCGCGAGTGGGTGACGACCCCCGTGGCGCTGTACATCATCAACCAGCTGGTGGTGGACACGGTGGATCGACAGCTGATCGAGGATATCGACTGGGTCATCATTCCAGTGGCCAATCCTGATGGTTACGAGTATACGCATGAAACTGTAAGTTTAGACTACTAAGCTTTTAATAGTTACCAGTGGCGGCTGGTGAAAATTTCTGCTAGGCAACACAAAAGCAAAAAAAAACCTACCTTGACATTAGGTACTTTACTAGTAATCAATTTTAGGCAAGCCGGTGGGAATCGGCTTGTATGGACCAGCCGCTCCTGATAGTTACGTATTTGTTATACAAGGGGGCAAAGTTGTATTCTAATGCCGAGTGTGGAATTGAAAAACGAGCAAGTGATAGTTGATTCTATAGGTTCGAGAATAGAATCCTAAGCTTGCGAATTTTTTAACACACGAGAAGTAAAATACATTTGCACCCGAGTGTAACACAAAACTTTTCCCCTCACTATAGCGAGGAAAGTACAACGCAAAAAATGCGTTTATCACTGCTTCCAGTAGTTCCACAGGTGGTAAATCATCTTTATTACTAGATTCACCTACTTTTATCAATTTTAAAGCAGTTAATTTGACTTTATTCAAGGTCAAATTACTTTACCCACTAGTGGATAAAATGCGTTTTTACCCGCTGGTATTAAAGGATAAAACACGTGCGTGCTGAGCTAGTGAGGGGAAAAATTCTTGACAATTAGGGCAGGCATCAGAGACACCGACACCTGTTTCTGTAGACGTAAAACGTGAAACATGGTGTGAACCACCGATATTAACAAAATTAAATTTGATGAAAACCCCGACATAGTGGACTAATTTTCATCAAACATTGCTGAGGGCACTCCCGACTAATTCAGCTTTCAAACAAAAAAAAATCTATGTCGGTTTATCCGTTCGAAAGTTACGATTCTACAGACAGGACACATCAAACTTATAGCACCCCGTCGTTTTTGCGTCGGGCGTTAAAAAGGCCGAAGGCTCGCTTTAATGTTAGGCTGCACCCTACCCTACGGGAATGTAGGACCGATATAAGTTTAACAAGAGATACGTTTGAAATCTTTCCGACAAAAGATATCGGATCGGATAATGTGAAAACTCACTAAGGCATGACTAAATTTAAGAACGCGCTTTCCCCATAAATATCACGGCTACCATTTACACTCTCTAATAAGAAAGACAGCATAGTTTTTATCTTTATAGGAAGCGTAGGGTGTTGAATTTAGCTTCCACTTAAAATTCCAGGACCGTCTTTGGCGCAAAACGCGCTCCCGAAACCACACAGGCTCCGACCAATGTCCCGGAATAGATGGAAATCGAAACTTCGACCACTACTGGGGCACCGTAGCTGCGAATGCTGAACCCTGCTCCATCATCTACGAGGGTCCAGAGGCGTTCTCTGAATCTGAGATCAGACTGATCAGGGATGTGGTGCAGGAGAATATCGGCAGGGCCGCCATGTATATATCGCTGCATAGCTACGGGAACATGTTTCTGTATGCTTGGGGAAATAATGGTAAGAAATTTGACCGATGTCTGAACCTCGAGCGCTTGAATTTGTCACTCAGAAATATGTGCAGCAAGAATGACTAACTAACTAAGATGGGACAGTAGCCGCTTATGCTGAACCCTGCTCCATCGTCTACGAGGGTTCAGAGCGTTCTCTGAGTCTGAACCGAAATCTGGTTGATCAGGGATGTTGTGCAGGAGAATATCAGCAGGGCCGCCAAGTAGGTATACATCGCGGCATAGCTACGAGGACATATTTCTGTATGCTTGGGGGAATAATGGTAAGAAATTTGATCTATTTTTGAATCCCGAGCCCGCGATTTCGTCACTCAAAAATGTGTGCAGCAAGAATGACTAAATAACTAACACACACATCACAGCTAACGCTGAACCCTGCTCGATCTTCGAGGGTTCAGAGGCCTTTCCTGAGTCTGTACCATAGGCACAAAACATGATGATGACTGTACGAATGAAAATGCCTTAATTTTTCGTACGTTTTTAGGAATGACATGCACTAACCTATTCACCAAAGAGCAAGACTTCATAAGTAATCTCTTCCATCTTCCAGGCAGTGTCCCTGACAACGGTGACGACCTTCAACACATGGGCGACACGATGGCGACCGCCATAGACGCTCTCGCGTTGAACAAGTCTACTCCTTACGTGGTTGGCAACGCTGCTCAGGTATATGTTCTTCCATGTAGTGTTTTAGACAACTGAATTGAAATTCATGGCATGGATGACACAACAGCAAGTTGTTGACGCTCAAGTGCTCGTCAGGCCCCCTTACATGTGGGGTTTCTGAGAGAAATGTATTGTTCTTATTCTTTAGACAACATACGATCAACACTTGGGTTACAAAATAGCGACAGCCGCTCCGCCTGAATATAGAGATTTGTTCGTGAATTTTTCATAATTATAAAATAATTCAGTATTATTATTTTTGGATTTTTTTGTATTCTTTCGTGCATATTTCCGATAAAACCGTTAGAATATCTAAAATATTTACATCTTGTTTAACATTACTGACATTCGATGACTTTCAACGTCCGTTATCAAAAAGTTATCTCTGGTCAGGCTTTACTAACTTCCATCATTGACAACTAGAGTAGAGCTACTATGGCTCAAATGGCTGGTTTTCTTAAGTCTTTTTTCATTACAGGTCCTATACTTCACAACCGGCACATCCCGAGACTGGACTCGTGCAGCCGGAGTCCCCATCACCTACACCCTGGAGTTGCCAGGCTACGAATACAATTTCGAAGTACCCCCAACCTACGTTGACCAGGTTGTCAAGGAAACCTGGGCCGGTATAGTGGCCGGGGCACATTTGGTTAGGTCAGCAGGTTTTTCAGTGTTTGTGAGACTTGAAGTGATGATAATCGCCCTTGGATTGGTTTTATGGAACTCGAGAATATAAGTTTTCATTATTATATTGCTGTTTTATTTTCGATCCTTCGACTCTAACTATCGGTCTGAAGGCGCCATAGTGGTCAAAAGGGATCAGATATTATGTCTGAAGGGGTTTACTGACGATTCGCCAAAAAACGTTTCCCAAAGTTTCACATCCCAAACTATTATTCTCAAATTATCATTTCCCAAATAAACGTTTGGCAAAACAACTTATCGCAAATTGACATTTAGCAAAACTTTTTTTGGCAAGTATTTGTTTCCCAAAATATTTACTTGGTCAAATTTCATTTTACCAAATATTATTTAGTCAAAGGTATTGTTAGGCAAAATTTCCATTTCCCAATATACTTATTGTAATTAAAAAGCGCACTAAAAATTTGTTTGTTGATTTTATACTTTGTGTCCAAGATTTGTGTGAAATAATGTGTATGTCGTACTTTTTTTCCTCCTGCTGCAAATGTCAAGGATGACATTTTCACTTACATGTCTGGTTACATTTTATTAAAAAGAAACCTTAATTTATGTTTTCAAGACGTTCTATTAATTTTTAAGTACTTTAAAAAGCCATTTCCAGTTTGCTCACTGTCAACCTAACACGCTCCTCCTCGCTTCGCTCGTCGTCGCACCTAAACTGACCCTGTCGCACACGAGTTTTCTGTTACAATACTAATAAAATTATTACATTACATTTATGCCTTGTAATATTTATTGTCAAACGTGGTTTTGCATGGTGTAATTTGTACCAACATTTTTTGACAAAAAAATAGTTGACAAAATAATTTTGTCCAGTAATTAATTTGACAAAAATAAAGTTGAGCAAACTTTTCTTGTCCAACTGAAGCCTTGGGAATAAAACTGAAATTATCATTTGACAATTTTAAGTTAAATTTGGCAAAAAAATCTTCGGTAAATTAAATTAATCCCGTAGAAATGAAAATGCAAATGCCTAAATATTTTCGAAATATGCGATGTGAAATTTTGACCAAACATGTTTTTGGGATATAAGTTTTGCCATTAAAAACGTTTGCGAAATAAAGTTTAGTCTAAATAAAATTTGACTAAGTAAAATTGTGCCAAATGATAATTTGACCAAGCAAATTCATTGCGAAACATACCTTTGCCAAACAATACTTTGGGAAATGAAACTATTGCGATATGATTATTGGGAAATGAAATTTGACGAAACGTTTTTTGGCGAAACGGCAGGACACCTGTCTGAAGGTTACAGTGTATGGTCGAGCCCTATTGGCAGTACTTTTCCACTTGTTTCTAAGAAAGTATTAGGTAGTTTGATAAACGAGTAATTCCCATTTAATTTCGTATATTAAGTTACATTTATTATAAATATTTTCGTGATAAATAACTGTGAACTCAACGATCTAGGCTAGACTATAGGCGATCAATTGATATTATAGTACATTACGATACAAGTGCGTAAAAAAGGAAGTTCGAAACGAGTGGCGATAAATTAAAACACGACCGAAGGGAGTGTTTTAAATCGACACGAGTTACGAATTTCCTTTTCGCACGTGTATCGTACGACGTTTTTCAGTACAGATGGCCCTCCGAAGTTCTAACCTGGCATATAATGAACCACTTCTCGCACTAGTGCGTAAAAAAACACCATCTGTACTGAAAAATCAATTTTTTCACGAAGATTTCCTTAAGTACTTAATTTTAAATCGAAAATGAAGGCTGGATGTAAAATGAGTCACAGAAGAAAACTTCCATCGGAATTCAAAAGTTTGTCAGCCTGTCACAATTCTGTCACTGAGAGATGCCACATCACAATGAGAACACGCCACAGAAGAATCATCGAAAAAGCCTAAAAGGATGCCTCTAGGATCCTAGACATTCGCAGAAGAAGCCTACAGAACTGTGAATGATGATATTTGCGACATATCTAAATTTCCTGTACTCTAGTATTTTGTTCTATTTAGTAAGCAAAATCGTATGTGTCGTAGTTAGTTACCAAAGATCAATGCATTATAAACGAAGTTCGGCGCTTTCAAGCATCCCGGAGAATGAAGGTGAAGAAAAATGGGTACCGAAGAAGAAACACGAAGTATTGAAAGCGAAGTATAAGTGTTTGAAGAAACTGTTCCAGATATACGATGCTAGTGTTATAGGGATGTTGCCGCAGGAAGCTTACGCTGCTGGTGATACGAGCGTGGTTGAAGACAGTGATGATGTTGGGAGGAAGCGTAAGAGGAAGCGTTCGCATCGCGTCAGGCTGGACGCGTGTGCTGGGACGTCGGATCATGAGATTCAAACTGCTGTTCAGGTAGTGTTTCTTTTAATGGCCACGGCTACAATAGTTTAAACAACATAGAAAAAATTTACATGCAAGGATATAACTTAGACGACAAATGTCCAACAAAACGTAATTCTTAGCGACGTCAGAAGATACTAAGGTAAAAAGAATTTGTTTTGCCAAATATAAACTAATTTAAACAAGAATATATCGAAGGCAAACGAGAGGATATTGTCGGTTGATTGTAGGTAAGCGAATAGAAAGCGAAATGATGATGAAATGAGCGAAATGGCGGCCGCTCCACTGCGTCTATTTTAAGGCATCTTGCCACTCAAAAATAGATTAAAATGGACAAATACAAAATAGGCACTTCGAATTTCAAATGTAGGTATAACTAGAATATAATAGTCTGATCTTTGCCAGGTGGAATGTTCGAAAACCAACACTTCTGACACAGAGTCCTGCACGAAAGCGCCATCTACCAAGGTCTACGCGGCAACTCAAGCATCTAGAGAATCTTTGCTAGCGAGCGAGCACGATTGTGGCTGTGTCAAATCCAGCAATGTCCTGTTCCAGCCATCTCAAGTATCTCCGTGCTGTCCCAGGTATTTGAGGATTATCTTTCAGTTCAACCAAGGTGTAGGTACGGCCACGCAAGCGTCTGGAAAATCGTCGCTAATAGTAGCGTCATCGCACAACACAATCATGTGTCGCTATCAAAGACATATTATGTAACTCCGTATAGACGGATAAATTCTAAGAAAAAAACGTACCTCAAAGCCCTAGACAAAAATGTACGTACGGTGGCCTAGATGGCGTTACACCTTTGGGGAATGCTCGGCTAGATGGCGCTAATATTAATATTTGACATTTTAACACATATCATGCTTCTTTCATTGCATTTTCATTGCATGCATCTTTGTACAGTCCATATTGTCTATTAAAGTCGAATCCTTCCACAGGCCTCGAATGAGTCGCCCCCGCAAGCGAACTCGCTTTCAAAGCTTCGTGCAGCGCATCCTTGGGCTTCGGAGCCCGACCCGGCACCATTGCCAACTCGATGCGGCTGTTAGTGAGTGTGACGTCAGGATGGAACGGAGGAGAAGGAGGATCAGGTAATTATCATCATCATACAATCACTCCTGCAGGGTTAGCACGTGATTGCCGCGAGAGTATGTCACCGCGAGATAGACTACCCGTCCTTGTAAAGTGAAACAGATACCATACACTAAAGAAAAAGCGATCAAACCCACTGGTGGCGAAGCCGGGAATCGAACTCGGGTCTCCAGCTAACGCGGCTGACGTGATAAACCGCTACACCTACACCACCCCGACCGCTGAGGTACCCGTCGAAATTTCTCTAGTGTATGTTATCTCTGAAGGCTAGGCGCCTTTGACCAAGTCTAAGGGCGAGCAATTTGTGCTTGCACATATGAATCCTTTTGCAGGATTACGATATAGCGAAAGAGATGGTGCTGCCATCTATCGATGTAAGGAACAAATCAAATAAATAAATCAAATCATTATGTCATTAATACAGTTAGAAGACGTGTCGTATATCTCGCGGCGACATACTCTCGCGGTAATCATGTGCTTGGCCTACTGGGCCATAAATGGGTAGGCAAAGCACATGAAACTACTCAAGTTTCAGTGCCACTTTTAGCAATTAAGGGGTTAAAAGAAAACAAAATTGTGACATTGCAGTGACAGGTTGTCAGCCTCTCGCCTACGCCACAATTTAACCCATATCCCCCTGTCGACTTCTACGACACCCACGGGAAGAAAGGGGGTAATGGTTATGTTTACTTCAAAGTTCCACTAAGAATCTACTGGACATCGTTGCCAGCTCGACTAGGCAGTGAGTGTATCAGGTGAAGGTGGTTGTTTACTTCAAAGCCTCAACAGAATTGACTCGGCATCGTTGCCAGCTCGATGCGGCTGTCAGCGAGTGTGATGTCAGGATGGAATGGAGGAGAAGAAGGATCAGGTGAAACGGGTTTCCTTTATTTCAAAGTTTGATACAGAGCCTACTTGGCGTCATTGCCAGCGATCAACGGTCACTAACAACCAGAAAACAATAACCATTCAACGAATGACTAGCCCTGTTAACGAGGAGGCATATCTAATGTCCATAAATTCACATCCGGGAACATCGGAATCGAAGAAGGAAGATCAGAAGATGGTTGTTCCCTTCAAATCTACAACCAGCTTCTGCTGGGGCTTACCAGTATCGTTGCCATATTGACGTTCCATGCGCGGATCCGGGGTGGGGGGGGGTCATGACCCCCCTCCTGGAGCCTAGGTTGGCCATACAAATAGACCACGTGACCCCCCCCCCCCCTGGGGTCTGGGCCTTTACCACGTGACCCCCGCCCTGGGCACGAAGCTTGATCCGCGCTTGTGACGTTCTCAGTATGTCAATGATACGATGCAAATCTTGTTATGTGACCGCACAAATATGTCACAGCAAAACGTCATCGAGAGACGGAAATTTGAGTCTAAAATTGAGACTTCGGCAGCATAAGCCGCGTACGCAAGTGAGCCATAACCGTAACCATTTAATGTTCTGCTACCTACCAAAGAACTCAGCGTGTACGTGGTTCTCAAACCTCCTGCGAGCGGTACGCGTTGCAGATGTTTACAACTTTAACTTACTCAAGACATTTTATGTTGTCAGGTTCCGCCGCGCGCGGCGACCGACTCGTGCGCAGTCTGAAGGCGCGATGCGCACTCCCGCTCATGCGTGCGCGCAGTCCGTGCAGCGCAACTGTCTGCTGGACACCACGCCGCGCCAGTGCCCCATCGCGGGCTGCCGGATGATGCTCTACGGTAAGAAAGAGACGGAAGTGTGCTCCTCCCGCTCTTGCGCAGTGAGGGGATGCGCACGCGCGCAAACTGCAGCGCAACTGTCTGCTGGACACCACGCCGCGCCAGTGCCGCATCGCCGGCTGCCGCATGATGTTCTACGGTAACCTGACCGGAACTCTATAGACAGAGATCGCGTTTTTGTGCGTCATCTCATACTAAATGTCATCAAAGTGATGCTGAGTCCAACTCAATTCATGGTCACTCTCAAATCAATATTCAATACTCTTTTTACAAGCTTTTACTCAACTTGCCTTGTTTATGTTAGTGTGCGTCAAAACGTAAAGCTAAATTTGACCCACTTCCCGGTTTCCGATTGAGCTGAAATTTTGCACACACATAGTTATGTAAATCACGTGACAGCGCAATATTGTGGGATCATGGAGATGATCTGATGATGGAGCAGAAAGGTGGTCAGAGGAACTCTGTTATGAAACGGCGTATCCCCATCGATTAAGGGGTTTTAGAAACGTCTCGGAGAGCAGTAGATGATTGTTGAAAGAAAGGTCCGCGGACAGTCCGCGATAAAAGCTTGTGCCAAAAATGAAATTTTTGCAAAAAAACTTTGTTATTTGTTTCAATTGCGGTCATTATTGTTGAGCTTTTAGAACTTAACGCACGCAAATGACTCATTTGATTTCTCGTGTGTAACTAATGGTTTAGCGTTGAACAATGAACATGAACTCATTAATGTATACCGTTTACAGGCATCATCAACTACAACGACCACCTGAACCTGTGCCACTTCCCCGGCCGCCGCTACGTCTGCCACTTCTGCCACGAGGGCTTCGAGTGTGACGGAGACAAGATGCAACATGAGAGTGAACATATTGGTAAGAAATCCATACTAATATTATAAATGGGAAAGTGTGTGTATCTGTTTGTTTGTCCATTCTTCACGGCAAAACCGAGCGACGAATAGACGTGATTTTTTAAGTGGAGATAATTGAAGGGGTGGAGAGTGACATAGGCTACTTTTTGTCTCTTTCTAACGCGAGCGAAGCCGCGGGCAAAAGCTAGTTTACTATAAGGTTCTCATCACAAACTAGATCACTTGGAGCTGTGCCATTACCCTGCGACGAGTAACGCAAAGAAGATGCAACATGAGAGTAGGCATGTGGGTAAGCTCCAAGCGGTCGCCATCAGTTCATAGAGAACTATAAGGTTACCATCATCAACTCACTTGGATCAGTGCCACTTTACCGAACCCCATTCCATAAAGTTCAGATGAGGTAAAACGCAGTTTATTTCGCAAGATAAAGTGTAGAGAGAAATCGAAAAGTTTTTAATAAATTAATTTCATAAGTAGGTAGGTATTTCACGCCGGTGACAAACCATAACCACCATTTCATAGATTTTAACCCCTCCTATGCTTAGACACAGGATCCGTGCGTGTGAATTTTAATCTATTGTTTTAAATGTCAAGGTCACTATTTCAATGATCAAAATTGACAGGGCGCATACGAAGGGTTAATCGGTCTAATTCATTCCAGCGACATGTGTGCATACGAATATAAACGGCACTGTTCAATAATAATGACAATGATAAATACCTAATGCTTGGTTACGTCCAATAGATGAAGATGTCAAATTATATGTCATCAAAAATCTACCTATGATCACCTTCATCAAAATCCTACCTTTATCAAAATCAAAGTCTCTATCTATGATCTCTAGAAGAATCAACCCACAACCTTATTTTACACACAATTTTTATTTTCTTATGAATTTCAAATGTGACATTGCGATATCTACTTTTATTTTTAATTGGTTTAATGACAGGCATATTGTACGCCAAATTCTGGCAGATTGTGATGTTACAAAATACTAACCCTATCATCATTTATAACCACTCACATTCGAATAATAAATAAATTGTAATGTATTGTATTGCTCCCAGGTCTACGCACCTCGGTCCCCTCCTCGCCCCCGCCGACCAGTCGCTCCGGCATCACTTGCGTCACACAAACGGACCCGGAACCCAGCAAGGAACACGATGAGAAGCTCAAGAAGATTGTGTCCTTCTTCGATAAGATCGTGGATTCCACGCAGATTCTTACAGAGTCTAGGAAGTCTAGGTAACAGATCATATAATTTATTTTGACGAGCAGTGTAGCCTAGTGCGTAGTGACCCTGCCTGCTAAGCCATGGTAAGGGCATTTATTTGTGTAATGAGCACAGATATTTGTTCCTGAGTAATGAATGTTTTTAACCGCCTTCCAAATCTCAAGGGAAGGGGTTCTCAATTCGTCTGTATGTTTTTTTTTTATTTTTATTTTTTTTAATGTTTGTTCCTCGATATCTCCGTCGTTACTGGACCGATTTTGAAATTTTTTTTTTTATTGAATGTATATGCATACAGATTGGTCCCATTTTTCTCAGAACCCAGTTTTGGCGGTGGGATCCTGGAGAAATCGAGGGAACTCCTCAAATCTGAAAGGCATACATATGGTGATTTTTGTATTTTTAAAGGAACAGCATGCATTTACGTACGGAACAGTGACATTTGGTGCAGTGGAACTCCTGATAATGGTCAGAATGGAACTCCTCAAATCTGAACGGCACACTTATAGTGACTTTGGTATTTTTATAAGAACAGCATGCACTTACGTCCAGAACAGTGACATTTGGTGCAGTGGAACTGCTGATGATGGTCAGAACGGAACTCCTCAAATCTGAACGACACACTTATAGTGACTTTGGTATTTTTATAAGAACAGCAATCACTTACGTCCAGAACAGTGACATTTGGTGCAGTGGAACTGCTGATGAAGAGTGAGCCGCCCCTGGTTAGAGTTCCGTTCTGATAATCATTCTCATCTGTAAGTACCTACTTCAGAATCATCCAAATTTCAAAATTGGTTCAGAAATGACGGAGATATCGAATAACAAACATTAAAAAATATACAGACGAATTGATAACATAATCCAACATTTGAAAGTATTTATCACCAGATTTATCAAAGGAAGGCGGTTTTTTTTTCTCAAAAATTATGTATGTATATCGTTGTCTAAGTACTGTGTCAAGCCGTCTTGAGCTTAGCGTGGTACCTACCTAATATTTATTTATTTCAATTATGCTCTCGGCTCCTCCACCAGTGGACTCGATCGCTTTTTGTTTGATGTATCGTATTTATATTTCAGTTTTAGGTCTAAGTAGGTGAAATTTTGAGTTAGGCACTGGTCCCACCGGCGATATAAATGAACAAAAGATACTCGCTCCCGTGTAAATAAAAGACAGAGCTAGCGATTAGTTCATCGCTAGCAACAATCGCGCTATATTTGCGTCTCTTGGGGGTGGAAAGAGGTGTGTGGAACCGGATCCTAGGTAACTAGGTATAACTCGCTCGCGCTATCATCGCGTCTCTTTTATTTACACGGGCGCGCCCATCTTTTGTTTCTTTCCATAGCCGATAGCTTATCGCTTAGGTACTCGCTTTTGATTGGACCAGTGCCAATATGTTGCCAAAATTGCCATAAATATCGGATATTTAACACTAATCCAATTCACAGGCATTCGGAGATGCACCTGCCGAATTGTAAAACGCCCACTGACGCTCAAACCATAGTGTCAGCCAGCGACGGACACTCCAAGGTTACCTCGAGTTGCAGCGATTTTACGGGGAAGAGGCTGACATACAGGTGTGGATTTCGTTTGACGTTTGACAGGCGCCAGATCGATACAGAATCTCTCTCTACATTTATAGATTTTCTTTCAATTCATAGCTCACATGTGTCCAAGCTTTTCGATATAAGGGTACATATTCAAGTGTAATTAAATTCCAAAATATATGCGGGTTTTTCCTATATTGTGTTGTCACGATATTTTTTTTTTTATATAATATATATAATCTAGAGCAGAGCCCAACTGGGGTAGTACCTCCGCCTTACAGAAGACCGCAGCCAAATAGCACTAGACGCTACTCATAGTGTTGTGTTCCTGCCGGTGAGTAAGGCTGCCAGAGCTCAATGAGGGTGCGGTGTGCTGATGACGGGAGGACTTACGGAACTAACTTATTCCGTTTACTGTCCTTTGAGTCGTCGGCAACCCGAACCCTCCTTGGAACTTGTAGTCCTTTTTACTGTGTATTTAACACACCAAAAGAGAATGTACAAGTTACTAATGGGGCGGCAACGCGCATGCGACACTCTTTGAGTTGCAGGCGTCCATAGGTTACGGTGACCGCTTTCTATCAGGCGGGCCATACGCTTGTTTGCCACCGACGTAGTATAAAAAAAAAACCTTCGTTTTTTTTCAGCTGTAACGACGTAAGGCGTAGGAACAATTACCGACGCTCGCTGGGCTCCGATGCCATGTCACAATGCTGCTCTGACAACTGCAACTTTTGCGGGGAAAACTTCGATTACAGGTAACTAAGTAAAAACAAAAATGGAATTCCAGAAGTCTCTGGCGCAGTCATACTGGATCTAGAGCACTGGTCAGCTTGTGAACTTGGCGTGCATAACGCTGCATAGATTAACGGCTCAGCCACGACATTGGTCTAAGCGCGGCAGCGGTGAGCGGCAGCCATACATTGGAGCGAGACACGCGTCGTCGAGTCGCGTTTAGACCAATGTCGTGGCTGGGCCCGCTCCGCACCGAATTTTCACTCAGCTCTCACACTTACTTATTCGCTCTAGAAACCATCAAAAATTCCTATGTCCCTCAGCCAAGCCCTAGAGCGCAAGTTTGGCGAGTTCCACTCGTGTGGCGCGTTACCTTCCCGTCGACGGACTGAAACTCACGTGACTTCTACTGTGGCGTCCTCAGTCAACTTGGATCAAGCGAGCATCGCCAGCTCGGTCGTCAACTGTAATGGTGTCCTTTGTAAGTTTATTTTATCCTATGAAATAGGTGTTAAAAGAGCAAAGCGTAATTGTAACATGCAAGAAATCGTGTTTGAGTATCCCAAAGTTACCTCTTTGTCCAAAATTATTGGATAGGTATGTGTAATAGACTGATAAGTATAAACTATACTCCTATAGTCTGCTTATAAAAAGCTTTGCTAACTGCAATTCATCGAAGCCATTCATCGTCCATTTCTCGAAGCTACAAGTTATATATGTCTACGCCATATATATATTTCTATATAATATGTAAGCGATTTTATATATTTCTACGCCAGTGTTGGCAGAATATACTGAACCTTACAATACAACCTTTTACCATCCTTTTACCAACCTGTTAACATCTCAATTGTACCTACCATGTTCTTAGAAATAAATATTATGATTATGATTATAATTTAGAGGTTGTTGTCAATGTCTAATATGACAAGTTGGAAAAAGACAGTAACTTGTAACGACTTTAAGTATGGACTCGCGTGCGACAAGGCAAGTTGTGCTAGAGGGGCAGAGCGTCACTTTATACCTCCGTTGTACTTTAATAGATTTATGATTTTTGTCGTGTGTTGATGATTACATTCCATTACAATGCCCTGTCAAATTATAACTATTACGGCCCTGCTTATCCTTTCTCAACTGTAGAATGTATTATATACTCATTTTCAGCTTTTACGGATCACTTCGAGGACGCGAAACCGACCCACAAGCCCTCCACCAGTGTAGTTTTCTCCGCGTCCGAATGCAGCCGAAAGGTCAGCACTCGCTCACTGGCCGACCGATTCAAGAGTTACAAATGGGAGCCGTGCACGAGGATCATACGCGTGTGACAACAAATACTAAGGCGTGTTGCGTGGAAAATGGCCGCCAGAAAACCATATAGCTGCAAACACTGTTGCCACTCAAGGCACGTTACATCATCTAATCAAATTTACAATTACCTAGTAGAACGGGCCGCCCAAAACCACAAACAGCATTGCCACTTCGAGTTTTAAATGTGCCGCGACCACAATGTGCGGCAATCGGTAATTAAATATAGTGCGTCATATAAAAAGTATATTTTAATTAATAGAATTTACAAATTTCCATGCAAAATCGTCGCCACGGCAAGTATTTGACGTCAAAAATGTGGAAGTTACGTCAAACGTGGCGCCCACAATACAATACAAATCCACTTTATTGCACAACCTCAGAAATGTACCTACACACACATTACAATAAATTTTATTACAGAGGTAAACAGGCGGCCTTATCGCTAAAGAGCGATCTCTTCCAGGCACACATTCATTTTTCTACTATTTTTTGTGTCGCACTGTATCTATGTCGCCAGGACTGACGTTTTCCACCCGGGTGCCCTATAAATGATATATATCCACGTAATCGAATCGTCTTAGTATTTTGTTACTATTAGTATTTTGGATAAAGTTTATATTTTTCATTATAAAAAACAATAGATAACTTTTGTAACTAGTTACAAAAATAACTCTTAATTTCTTTGAAAATTGTAATGTCTTGTGCTTAGTTATGTGCTGTTACAGAAACTTGTGAAGCGAACGTGGGTTATCAAATATGAAATAAAATACGAACCTCATATTGCTTTTCATTATTTCTCCAACCCAGGCCAAGTAAAAATAAGGGTTCCTTTTGTACCTTTTTGGTACTGAACCCTAATTACTCTCGACAATAAAAGTAGTCAACTGGGCTGTCATCTGTCAAATTCCATATAAAATGGAGGGGTTAACCCTCCATTTTCGTTGGTGCAAGTGGCCCTAAGTAGAATAACAAAGAAATCAAAACTACAATTAAATAGCAATAATTTATTATACTTTGTAACATTAAACATCAATAAACATAAATGCCAACAAGGACAAAACAAAGTTATAGGTATCACATTAACCCTTTCACTGCAGTCAGAACTTCAAAAGTCAGAACTGCTTATCATTACTTTTTGACTGCCTGCTAGGTATGTAACATAATTATATTTAAAATCGGGACTTAATCGCGTATATCGATAATCAAAACCAAGTGCGGGTAGTTCGAAAAACTCGCGCGGCTGTCAGAAGGTGTTGATGTCATTTCAAGCTAGTCTTCTCCGAGACCACGGGGACAACGCCGTCCCTGAAACGTTGGAGGTCAGTTTAATATGTAGTCATACGCGATTAAGTCCCGATTTAAAAATAATGTATAATAATCGTGAAAATTTAAATCAGGTATGTAACAGCCACTACAGATATGATATCCATCGTATTTTATTGGAAACGTTCGTATTTGTCGTGCTAGCTCGGTGAGTCAGTACTTCTTATACTGAGCCCGACAGAAATAACATGGTTCGCGAATTTCCGCGAAAACACGAAGGAGAAACATTTCATACTAGATCTGCGTTTAAACTTAGTTGGATGCGGTAATAGTAAACTAACATTTACATAAATACGTCAGCAAACTTATGTCGTAGATATACTTTGATTAATCATACATCTTTACATGTGCTAATAATGTTAATATAGTGAAAATTTAATATAATTAAATCTACGTTATAAGTCTAATTTACATCACATTTTAAATAAGTATTATAAAGACCCAAGTCTCAAATTGAATAAATAAAATTGACTATTCAGGTTGTATATGTATATCATCTAACCAAACAAAATAAACGATTTTAGTCGAAAAATATTTTTACAATTAACTCAGTTCTACATAATTGTCAGTTCTACAATATTGCAATAACTTTTTAAAGGTCAAAAGAAATACATTTCTGCTTCATTAGTTACATATATCACAATTAATATAAACAATTTACAGCGATAAATACACATAGGAAACATTATAAAGTAGTGCACTATTTATTACTATTAGTTACATAATTCTTACATAAAACAGTATTGTCACATTTCGATTTCTGATGACAATATACAGTAATACTTTTAATAGATATATAGGTTCTTGTATTACTTAACCTTATGCTATGGTAAGTTAATTTTTTGATTTAAGATTTTGAGTAAGCTTGTTTCAATGCGGTGCCCCTGACCAGGATATTTTGTACGTTGAAGCGAAGGCTACCTTACTGAGGTGAAATGAGCCAGCCAGAATGAGATAGCCTTTAACAATAGACCAGTTACAATGTGGTGCCCCTGACCAGGATATTTATTCTTTGTTTTACAAGCTCGGAGCCGTTGGTAAACATGAGTGTGACGGTGCGCGAGTTTGTCCACAAGAGGCGCGCGGGATTGAAGCTTCACGCACCGAGTTTTCATGATCGACTCCTCTGCGTCCACCAACATTTATTTTAGACTTTTGGGGCTATACAATGTTTACAATTTGGTGCCGTTTGAGTGGATTTAAGTAAGCATGTCTCGAAACCGTCGGCAAGCACACGAGACGCGCGAGACGCGCGGAGTTGTAGCACTTCACATAGCAGCTACACTTCTTTTTAGACTTTTGGGGTTCTGTATAAACTATGATTACAATTTGGTGCCGTGACCAGGATACTAATAGAAACTTTTGTTTTTACTTGTTTTGGAGTAGAATTTTCTATCTTCTAGAGTTGTCTAGACGTTGAAGCGAGTCTCGGAGCCGTCGGCCAGCATAAGCGTGACGGTGCGCGAGTTGGTCCACACGAGGCGCGCGAGGCGCGCGGGGTTGAGCCGCGCCACGTCGGCCATGGGCGCCGTGCTGTAGCACTTCACGCAGCGGGTCTGCGCGGCGCCGAGGCCGAACATACCTGAGGGAAGAAACAATATTAATTATAATAAAATTTTGGCTTGTGGTTTTTCGAATTGAAGGTAGATATCATTAGTAAACTCTTACCAGGAGGATGGAAGGAAGTCACGTATTTTGTTAGAGGATAAGATTATGCCCAACCCGCCAGTGGTCACGAGAACTATGTGACTGACAGCGACTACCTTCTAACTGATGCTTAGAATGTTTCATCGAGCGTGTCGCCGTCAATAGTACGAAGTTGTATGAAGATTTGACTTATTTATATTTCGGCAATATGCAGCAGAATATTGTACGTTTTAAAAGTATGGAACAAGACTTACCAGCGGTACTCTGCCAGAATGAAAGCCTATTGTCAGCCGTAGCGTACGACACTAGATAGCGTCCGTCAGGGCTGAAGGCGCAAGCGGTAACCGGACCGCTGTGGGCGGCGAGGGACTGACAGCGACCGGCGCGGAGCTCATACATGGCTAGTTGGCCGGTGTGACTGCCCACTGGAAGAGAAATAAGATATTTACCTACTAGTGCGAAAAGTACCAACAGATGGTTTCACAAAAGCTGGCATGAACGCAATTATTGTCCCAGATTTGTAAGTTCACATTTTTGACACATTTGTTTTGAAGTATGTTGCGATGTAGCTAAGGCGTATCGTTTGCCAAATCTAACGAGTAATTTCGAATTGGTTGAATCGATTAGGCCCTATAAGGAGGTGCTTAAACAAATATACGATTTCTACCGACTTACTGAAATGTAATTTGAATCGAAATGACAGACTCTGCCACAGCACTAGTTTAAAAATAAAAATGAATGATAAATGACATAATAAGAAAATCCTGCCGGCGTATCATGCTGCCATTTTTATCACTTATGCACGTGGATAAAGCATCCGTCACGCTTTAGCAAGTATGTCAGTGTGAGAGTGACGGATGCTTTATCCACGTGGATAAGTGATAAAACTGGCAGCATGATATGCCGGCTGCCGGCGTATCATGCTTCCAATTTTATCACTTGTCCACGTGGATAAGACAACTGTCACTCTCACACTGACATACTTGCCAAAGCGTGACGAATGCTTTATCCACGTGGATAAGTGATAAAATTGGAATCATAATACGGCGCTGGGTGATTGATAAATTAATATCGTAAAATACTCACTAACGAAGATCCGCAAAAATGTAACATGTGTTAGATTATGTTTAGCGAAACATTGTTTTTAAGTACTTGATTTTTTTAAATATTATTACAGGATTTTATTTAAAATTTCATTAGGTTGCGCGAGTTTACGTTTTGTGGACGCTGTCATGTGTCAAAAAGAGGTTCTTACAGCTCTGGGACAATATCGAAACTAGCAAATCCGTTCTAAAACGTATTGGTATGAACCGGGGTTCGCCTCGCGACCTCCGGATCGAAAGTCGCACGCTCTTACCGCTAGGACCAGGGGGCCGATTTTTGAACCTCGGCCATTCGATTTCGTGAAATTCGTTCAATAATATGGCGATTCAAATTTTACTAAGGGAATCGAAAACGATTGGTCATTCATTACCATTACGCATTACTTTTAAATTTACCAGCCGTCCTTTTTCAAAAATAGCATTACGTCGATTGACAACTAGAGACTTGTACATATCTTTTTCTGTATTTTTTTTGTAGTATTTGACAAAGGATATATATATATATATATATTTTTACTTTTAAATATTTTAATTTTATAAAATTTGACTCTTGGAGACCCTATACATCTCCATGGATTATTTGATTAAGTATAATATTTTTACTTGTAACACTCAGTCTTTTACAACTGTTGAAGTATTATAGATTTCTTTTATCTTTGTATCTGTTTGTGCTTTCTTTTTATGTATTGATTATAGTAGTAATAATATGACATTTAGAGACTTTATACATCTCTAATTCTATATCAGTGTATAGCTACTTTGCTTATGATTAATATTTTTAGTTAATATTTCTATTAATTTCATTTGTTTAACTTTAATGAATACTCTGTAATGTTGACATGTAAAAGTGCCCCCGTGGCCTATTTGCTGAATAGATGATTTTGTATTTTGTCGTATTCCACAGACTTTCGAACGGCGAATTCGTGCGTTCGAAATTCAAAAATCGATCCCCAGGGTACGTAACCAAACGCACAAACGCTCACGATGGTATCGATTTTGTAGCTATGTCTATAGCTCTTCCGTATTGGCGCGAAAGAGCCAGGCTACATTTTGTTCGGCGTCTAGCGTCAAGGATTGCCATTTGACTAGGCTGCTGAGCTTTACGCGAATATAAATCTAAGATTTCTAGCAAACATAATTGCCTAAGAAATAACATAATCATGCCAGGAATATGTATTTCATGTCACTTCAAGATTAAAAAAAAAATCCTATACCGACTGGGCATTTTTGCGAGAAGAATCACAATTTTTCTTTCTAAGATAAGCCAATTTTATGTTCTTCCTACTCAGAATCGCGAACCCTTTCGATCTAGGTCAAAAAACAAGAGACAAAAAAATGGTCTCAAAATTTTCTATTATTTTTCATACTTTCCACTTTGTAACCGCTGCATAAAGTGTTTTAATAATGGTAGCGAAGTGGAATAAATCAATTTGGGACGGATGGAAAGGGCTCGTGATTCTGAGTAGGAAAAACATAAAATTACCTATTTTAGAAAAAAGGTTTTTGAATATTTTTTCGCGAAAATGGCCGACTTAAGAGCGTGCGCAGACAGAGAGCGGTCTGGAGTTCTGCGTTCGGCGTTCAGAGTTCTGCGTTCTTTAGAATGTACCGAGTCTGTAGCAACAACGCACACAGCAGGTGATCTGACCGCGGCGGTCAAAGCGGAACGCCGCGTTCTAGCGTTCTTTTCCCGCCGAGACAGAGAACGCCGGAACGCGCCGATGTCTGAGGTTGCAAACACAGAAAAAATATGAATTGGTTAGGGAAAGGAGGGATTTCTGAGGTCCGATCTATGGATATGGTACACGGCGAAATGCTGTAATGTTTATTTTATCCTTAATAAATAATTACATACCCTAAAATACAGTCAGCCTTCATTTTGCTCAATTAATGAGATTATTCATCGATATGCGAATATAAAAATCGAATCGCTGCTCATATGTAACGATAATTTAATAGGTGGTATTTTTTACTGAAAAATACTACAAATTTTGCCTTGTTTTTCTCGCGTTGTGTTAATTTTACTTTCTTTTTAGAAGCTTGTACCTATGAGCTCCACAAGAGCAATCATTCTTCATAGGAAAATGAACTTTCCAGTGACATGTTGCATGTACAAAGACATAAACGAAACTAGAACGCGAGAATTTGAGCGCCGCCTGTGTGCGTTGGAACTCTTGAGCGGTCAACGGTCACCAGAACGCGGAACTCTGACAGAACGCAGACCGCTCTCTGTCTGCGCACGCTCTAAAGAAAAGGTATATACCTGCAATCCTTCTAGTAGCGGGGCAATGAGACACTTGGTTGTACCGGCAGATTGCTGGGAAGACCTCGTTTAAACCCTTGCTCTTTAGATGGGACTGGTCCACGCAGTGCAGAATTATGTCCATCACCTGTAATTAATATAACGTGATAAATATTATAAAGTCTTACAGAAAAAATACTAATATTAATAAATGGGAATGGTGTGTGTCTAACTACATATGAAACTGACCTCCAACGTTTCAAGGACGGCGTTGTCCCCGTGGTCTCGGAGAAGACTGGCTTGAAATGACATCAACACCTTCTGACAGCGCGAGTTTTTCGAACTACCCGCACTTGGTTTTGATTATCAACTTTAACTGTTTGCGCACTAGTTATACGCGATTAAGTCCCGATTTTTAGGGTTCCGTAGTCAACTAGGAACCCTTATAGTTTCGCCATGTCTGTCTGTCCGTCCGTCCGTCCGTCCGTCCGCGGATAATCTCAGTAACCGTTAGCACTAGAAAGCTGAAATTTGGTACCAATATGTATATCAATCACGCCGACAAAGTGCAAAAATAAAAAATGGAAAAAAATGTTTTATTAGGGTACCCCCCCCCCCCCTACATGTAAAGTGGGGGCTGATATTTTTTTCATTCCAACCTCAATGTGTGATATATTGTTGGATAGGTATTTAAAAATGAATAAGGGTTTACTAAGATCATTTTTTGATAATATTAATATTTTCGGAAATAATCGCTCCTAAAGGAAAAAAAAAGTGCGTCCCCCCCCACCCCTCTAACTTTTGAACCATATGTTTAAAAAATATGAAAAAATCACAAAAGTAGAACTTTATAAAGACTTTCTAGGAAAATTGTTTCGAACTTGATAGGTTCCGTAATTTTTGAGAAAAATACGGAAAACTACGGAACCCTACACTGAGCGTGGCCCGACACGCTCTTGGCCGGTTTTTTTAAAAATAATTATGTGTAATAATCGTGAAAGTTTAAATCAGTGTTGTGTGTGTCTGTTTGTTTGTCTGTATTTCACGGCAAAAGAGAGCGACGAATTGTCGTGATTTTTTAATTGGACAGAGATAGTTGAAGGGATGGAGAGTGACACAGACTACTTTTTATCTCTTTCTAACGCGAGCGAAGCGGCAAGCAAAAGCAAGTCTTTACATAAAAGAGGAGCAAATCATGTTTCTTCTTAAATTGTGAAAATTGGCTGTATGGATGTGGTATTGGTAGCTCTACCTAGCCATCCTCACAATCGCTTGAGCTTCGTTATTTTGTTGCTAGCTCTCACTCTTTTGTACTGGTGTGACAGAGCCAGACTGCGAGTTATTCGCCACGTAACGTTAACGATATCATAGAGGAATAAGTAAGAGAAGAGTTGTAACTCCATACATCAGTAAATGCGGGTTATTTGTATAGGCATAGTTAAGTGACATCTAGCGACAATCAACATCAATCACGCGTCAAATAGCGTGAATTATCAGTACCACTACTCGATACTAGGTGGCAACAATGTCTCGTCGGCCAAAAATTTAATATTAGAACAGTTTACAACTTGTATTACAAGCAGAAGGTATTGAAAACAGAATACTGATTAATACTATTATAATGTTAGCTAAAAATTGGTGAGCATTAGACTTCGTCGCGACATCTATTGACAAGTAGCAGTACTGATAATTTACGCTAGTAGACGCGTGATTGTCGCTAGATGTCACTTAACTATGCCTATACAAATAACCGCATTTACTGATGTATGGAGTTACAACTCTTCCCATACTTTTTATTTTATGACGCTAGTCAGTTCGGCTAGGCCACCTGAGATAGGGATCTAGAGCAGTTGCCTGTTTCTTGAAAGGTACAAGCCTTGTATTACAAGTGCGCGAACTGTCAAATCGTATGGGTTGTCATGGAAACACACTTTCCTTGCCCACAACACACATCCCATGGAAACAACCTTTCAACAAAGACATATATTATGTAACTCCGTATAGACAGATAGTCTAAGAAAAAAACGTACCTCAGTGCTATACAGAAAAAAGTACGGTAGCCTAGATGGCATTACACCTTTGGGATACGCTCAGCTAGATGGCACTAATATTAATATTTGACATATTAACGCTAATATAATATGACATATTAAAACATATCAAACTAAGAATATGGGCCAAATTGTCAAAACTCAGGTTCAAAAGTCTTAAGCTTGTGTCGAGAGATGGCAGTCTATGCACTGTGATTCCACATTTTACTTCGACAGTAACGCTCTATAATACTCGATCCTCTTTAAACGTGTTAAGTTGTAAATAAAACACTGATTTGATATTTCACGAATGTTACTCTTAATCGGGTAAACTAGCCTCCGACGTTTTAATGCGATTGTCCTGTGTTCGTGCGTTTTCACATTATCCGATCCGATATCGGATGTAGGACCGATATCTCATACATTTAAGCCGCCATCTTGCTTTCGAGTAACGGGCCACTGGTAAGACGACGGATTGCCAGGGTAAAGTATTTAAAACTTTCTCACTAACCTCAACTAATAACTCGGCAACTTCATTATGCATCCTATCGATAAGCAGCTCGATTCCTCTCAAGACTTCGGCCCTGCCCTTCTGTAAAGCGTGGTAGGCGGGAGAAGGCTGTCCAGACTGCTGCGCGGCGGCGCAGCGAGCGACTTCACGGGCCATGGTTGTTATAAACGCCGCTGGCCTGTAAGCATACAATACAATACAATCCTTTATTGATAAAATAAAATTTTACACGTCAGGTACATTGGCATGCTTACTGCTAGATTAAAACTTACATTAATTATTAATAGGCAAGGCTGAGCGAGCGAATTTTATAATTATATGTGTATATTTGTATGCTTACAGTTTTACTCATTTGATACAGTGTTAGGTCTCGTAATAGGAATCAATTGAATAGTGTGCGTCAGACACCAGTTTAGATACATACTAATATTATAAATGGGAAAGTGTGTGTCTGTTTGTTTGTCCATCTTTCACGGCAAAACGGAGCGACGAACTATCGTGATTTTTTAAGTCGAGATAGTGACATAAGCTTCTTTTTGTCTCTTTCTTTGGGCATAAACTAGTATATTATATTATTGCCTGTGTGGTGACGGGTTAAGAATTTCACCACCCCCTTTCTTCCCGTGGGTGTCGTAGAAGGCGACTATGGGATATGGGTTAAATTGTGGCGTAGGCGAGAGGCTGGCAACCTGTCACTGCAATGTCACAGTTTCGTTTTCTTTCAACCCCTTATTTGCCAAGAGTGGCACTGAAGCTTTAGTAGTTTCATGTGTTCTGCCTACCCCTTTATGGGATACAGGCGTGATTGTATGTATGTATGTATGTATTATATTATTCATTATGATAGTAAATTATTTGCAGTTGTCGTATGGCCAGTTTGGGTAGGAGACAGACGAATCGACACCATTTGGTGTTGCAGTGGCCGCGGCCTAATATTTTGCGGCCTGTGTAGGATGTAGGTGCGCTGTAGACTTTTAAGATAGGACTCTAAATTCCTAAAAGTTAGGTCGTAAGTTACACATTATACATTACGTCATAATATTACCTAGCGGTGGCGATAAGTGTGAGCGCGTGGCGCGCTGTACGGCAGGAGTCAGCTTGTGCGGTAAGCGGCAGTCCGTAGCTCATGGACGGCACCAACTTGTCCGCGTCCGAACACATCTCTAGCAGACCTGGATACGAATAAATTAATAGTTTAAAAAACACTATAAAACACGCTTTTATAAATGCACGTAAAAGCCAAAAATAAATTATGGATCGTTCAAGTTGTCTCTATTTGTGAGCTGAAGTTTAAAAACTATGTGCTTTTAATTATAATATTTGATTGTAAAAGCGTGGGGCGCTGGAACAGGAAAGACTTTTTGTATAACTTGCTGATAAATCAAATTATGCTATGTTACGGGAAGGAGGTTACACAGATTGACGCGCTAACTGGAGTTGCAGCATGACTAGTAGGTTCTACATTAAACAGTCAAATCAATTAAAAGTCAGTGTTCAAAGTAGGTACCAGTTTGTCGAACTCTGACAAAATATGCGCTAGTAGCGAGGAGAGTCGACAGTCACCGACACTTAGAACGCCGCTTTTTTCCGGTAATCAAAGTACAAAAGGGGAAAGTGTCTACAGTGACAGGATGCAGAGTTCTTGTTCGTGGACGAGATATCTTTGGTTCTCTTTGGTAACCCTTAGGCGGCATATGTAAACGTTATGTTCTTATGCAACTTCATTCGCCAGGAAGTTCGGATTAGTATTTGTTTACAAGAAAGTCTTTCCTGTTCCAGCGCCCCACGCTTTTACAATCAAATATTATAATTAAAAGCACATAGTTTTTAAACTTCAGCTCACAAATAGAGACAACTTGAACGATCCATAATTTATTTTTGGCTTTTACGTGCATTTATAAAAGCGTGTTTTATAGTGTTTTTTAAACTATTAATTTATTTGATACTTTTTAGTCATTAATAATGAAATACTTTTAACATTTATACATAAATTTATTTCAAGTAGGCGGATTTTACATGCCATTTGTGGCTTAACGTGTACTTATTGCTAATTGCTACTTAATAATAACTAGCGGCTACTTTCTTATTACGGTATTATCATAAAAATGTTTATACCTAGTAAGTTATCCGTAAAAGATAGACAATATAGACATGTGCCATCGCGGACTTCTTGAAGACATTAGAGAGACATACTTTCGCCATACATTGTTTTGAAGCTCTCAGCTAGTGGGATTTTGTTTGACTCGATTAGAAAATATTGTCACATTTCAACTAATTCAAAACAAAATTTAAGTATTTCTTTTTTGCCGAGCCCCCTTTATTTGCTCTTAAGGGTCACAGGAAAACCATTACCCAACTTATTTTAAATACAACGTTGATCTTTCTTTTATGCGGGGGCTTCGCCCCCGAGCCCCCTTTGTTTGCTCTTAAAGGTCACAAGAAAACGCTAACCCAACTTATTTTAAATACTACGTTAATCTTTCTTTTATGCGGGGGCTTCGCCCCCGAGCCCCCTTTTCGTTACTCTTAAGGGTAACAAGAAAACCCTAACCCAACTTATTTTAAATACAACGTTTATCTTTCTTTTATGCGGGAGGCTTCGCCTCCCGAGCCCCCTTTGTTTGCTCTTAAAGGTAACAAGAAAACGCTAACCCAACTTATTTTAAATACAACGTTGATCTTTCTTTTATGCGGGGGCTTCGCCCCCGAGCCCCCCCTTTGTTTGCTCTTAAAGGTCACAAGATAACGCTAACCCAACTTATTTTAAATACTACGCTAATCTTTCTTTTATGCGGGGGCTTCGCCCCCGAGCCCCCCTTTTCGTTACTCTTAAGGGTAACAAGAAAACCCTAACCCAACTTATTTAAAATACAACGTTTATCTTTCTTTTATGCGGGGGGCTTCGCCCCCCGAGCTCCCCTTTGTTTGCTCTTAAAGGTCACAAGAAAACGCTAACCTAACTTATCTTAAATACTACGTTGATCTTTCTTTCATGCGGGGGCTTCGCCCCCGAGCCCCCTTTGTTTGCTCTTAAGGGTCACAAGAAAACCCTAACCCAACTTATTTTAAATACTATGTTGATCTTTCTTTTATGCGGGGGGCTTCGCCCCCCGAGCCCCCCTTTTCGTTACTCTTAAGGGTCACAAGAAAACCCTAAACCAACTTATTTTAAATACAATGTTGATCTTTCTTTTATGCGGGGGGCTTCGCCCCCCGAGCCCCCCTTTGTTTGCTCTTAAAGGTCACAAGAAAACGCTAACCCAACTTATTTTAAATACTACGTCAATCTTTCTTTTATGCGGGGGCTTCGCCCCCGAGCCCCCTTTTCGTTACTCTTAAGGGTAACAAGAAAACCCTAACCCAACTTATTTTAAATACAACGTTGATCTTTCTTTCATGCGGGGGGCTTCGCCCCCCGAGCCCCCCTTTGTTTGCTCTTAAAGGTCACAAGAAAACGCTAACCCAACTTATTTTAAATACAACGTTGATCTTTCTTTTATGCGGGGGGCTTCGCCCCCGAGCCCCCTTTGTTTATTCTTAAAGGTCACAAGAAAACGCTAACCCAACTTATTTTAAATACTACGTTAATCTTTCTTTTATGCGGGGGGCTTCGCTCCCCGAGCCCCCCCTTTTCGTTACTCTTAAGGGTAACAAGAAAACCCTAACCCAACTTATTTAAAATACAACGTTTATCTTTCTTTTATGCGGGGGGCTTCGCCCCCCGAGCCCCCCTTTGTTTGCTTTTAAAGGTCACAAGAAAACGTTAACCCAACTTATCTTAAATACTACGTTGATCTTTCTTTCATGCGGGGGCTTCGCCCCCGAGCCCCCTTTTCTTTACTCTTAAGGATCACAAGAAAACCTTAACCCAACTTATTTTAAATACAACGTTGATCTTTCTTTTATGCGGGGGCTTCGCCCCCGAGCCCCCTTTGTTTGCTCTGAAAGGTCACAAGAAAACGCTAACCCAACTTATCTTAAATACTACGTTGATCTTTCTTTCATGCGGGGGCTTCACCCCCGAGCCCCCTTTGTTTGCTCTTAAAGGTCACAAGAAAACGCTAACCCAACTTATTTTAAATACTACGTTGATCTTTCTTTTATGCGGGGGGGGGGGGGGGGCTTCGCCCCCGAGCCCCCCTTTTCGTTACTCTTAAGGGTCACAAGAAAACCCTAACCCAACTTATTTTAAATACTACGTTGATCTTTCTTTTATGCGGGGGGCTTCGCCCCCCGAGCCCCCCTTTTCGTTACTCTTAAGGGTAACAAGAAAACCCTAACCCAACTTATTTTAAATACAACGTTTATCTTTCTTTTATGCGGGGGGCTTCGCCCCCCGAGCCCCCCTTTGTTTGCTCTTAAAGGTAACAAGAAAACGCTAACCCAACTTATTTTAAATACAACGTTGATCTTTCTTTTATGCGGGGGGCTTCGCCCCCGAGCCCCCTTTGTTTGCTCTTAAAGGTCACAAGATAACGCTAACCCAACTTATTTTAAATACTACGCTAATCTTTCTTTTATGCGGGGGCTTCGCCCCCCGAGCCCCCCCTTTTCGTTACTCTTAAGGGTAACAAGAAAACCCTAACCCAACTTATTTAAAATACAACGTTTATCTTTCTTTTATGCGGGGGGCTTCGCCCCCCGAGCTCCCCTTTGTTTGCTCTTAAAGGTCACAAGAAAACGCTAACCTAACTTATCTTAAATACTACGTTGATCTTTCTTTCATGCGGGGGGCTTCGCCCCCCGAGCCCCCCTTTGTTTGCTCTTAAGGGTCACAAGAAAACCCTAACCCAACTTATTTTAAATACTATGTTGATCTTTCTTTTATGCGGGGGGCTTCGCCCCCCGAGCCCCCCTTTTCGTTACTCTTAAGGGTCACAAGAAAACCCTAAACCAACTTATTTTAAATACAATGTTGATCTTTCTTTTATGCGGGGGCTTCGCCCCCGAGCCCCCTTTGTTTGCTCTTAAAGGTCACAAGAAAACGCTAACCCAACTTATTTTAAATACTACGTCAATCTTTCTTTTATGCGGGGGCTTCGCCCCCCGAGCCCCCCTTTTCGTTACTCTTAAGGGTAACAAGAAAACCCTAACCCAACTTATTTTAAATACAACGTTGATCTTTCTTTCATGCGGGGGGCTTCGCCCCCCGAGCCCCCCTTTGTTTGCTCTTAAAGGTCACAAGAAAACGCTAACCCAACTTATTTTAAATACAACGTTGATCTTTCTTTTATGCGGGGGCTTCGCCCCCGAGCCCCCTTTGTTTATTCTTAAAGGTCACAAGAAAACGCTAAACCAACTTATTTTAAATACTACGTTAATCTTTCTTTTATGCGGGGGGCTTCGCTCCCCGAGCCCCCCCTTTTCGTTACTCTTAAGGGTAACAAGAAAACCCTAACCCAACTTATTTAAAATACAACGTTTATCTTTCTTTTATGCGGGGGCTTCGCCCCCCGAGCCCCCCTTTGTTTGCTTTTAAAGGTCACAAGAAAACGTTAACCCAACTTATCTTAAATACTACGTTGATCTTTCTTTCATGCGGGGGGCTTCGCCCCCCGAGCCCCCCTTTTCTTTACTCTTAAGGATCACAAGAAAACCTTAACCCAACTTATTTTAAATACAACGTTGATCTTTCTTTTATGCGGGGGCTTCGCCCCCCGAGCCCCCCTTTGTTTGCTCTGAAAGGTCACAAGAAAACGCTAACCCAACTTATCTTAAATACTACGTTGATCTTTCTTTCATGCGGGGGCTTCGCCCCCGAGCCCCCTTTGTTTGCTCTTAAAGGTCACAAGAAAACGCTAACCCAACTTATTTTAAATACTACGTTGATCTTTCTTTTATGCGGGGGGGGGGGCTTCGCCCCCCGAGCCCCCTTTTCGTTACTCTTAAGGGTCACAAGAAAACCCTAACCCAACTTATTTTAAATACTACGTTGATCTTTCTTTTATGCGGGGGGCTTCGCCCCCCGAGCCCCCCTTTGTTTGCTCTTAAAGGTCACAAGAAAACGCTAACCCAACTTATCTTAAATACTACCTGGATCTTTCTTTCATGAGGGGGCTTCGCCCCCGAGCCCCCTTTGTTTGCTCTTAAGGGTCACAAGAAAACCCTAACCCAACTTATTTTAAATATTACGTTGATCTTTCTTTTATGCGGGGGCTTCGCCCCCGAGCCCCCTTTTCGTTACTCTTAAGGGTCACAAGAAAACCCTAAACCAACTTATTTTAAATACAACGTTGATCTTTCTTTTATGCGGGGGCTTCGCCCCCGAGCCCCCTTTGTTTGCTCTTAAAGGTCACAAGAAAACGCTAACTCAACTAATTTTAAATACTACGTCAATCTTTCTTTTATGCGGGGGCTTCGCCCCCGAGCCCCCTTTTCGTTACTCTTAAGGGTAACAAGCAAAACCCTAACCCAACTTATTTTAAATACAACGTTGATCTTTCTTTCATGCGGGGGCTTCGCCCCCGAGCCCCCCTTTGTTTGCTCTTAAAGGTCACAAGGGAACGCTAACCCAACTTATTTTAAATACTACGTTAATCTTTCTTTTATGCGAGCCCCCCCTTTTCGTTACTCTTAAGGGTAACAAGAAAACCCTAACCTAACTTATTTAAAATACAACGTTTTGTTTGCTCTTAAAGGTCACAAGAAAACGCTAACCCAACTTATCTTAAATACTACGTTGATCTTTCTTTCATGCGGGGGCTTCGCCCCCCGAGCCCCCCTTTGTTTGCTCTTAAAGGTCACAAGAAAACGCTAACCCAACTTATTCTAAATACTACGTTGATCTTTCTTTCATGCTTCCCCCTCGAGCCTCCCCCCCCCTTTTTTCTGTTCTTATCTTCCGGCACCATCATCAGGCCTTGAAACCTAATCGTAGTCATAGTTCATTACAAGACTTTTCTAAGAAGCCCAAAAACAGCTATGATACGATGTTCCATCATGTAGTTCCAGTTCATATCTTCCGGCTCCATCATCAGACCTTGAAACCTAATCGTAGTCAAAGTTCATTACAAGACTTTTCTAAGAAGCCCAAAAACAGCTATGATACGATGTTCCATCATGTAGTTCCAGTTCATATCTTCCGGCTCCATCATCAGACCTTGAAACCTAATCGTAGTCAAAGTTCATTACAAGACTTTTCTAAGAAGCCCAAAAACAGCTATGATACGATGTTCCATCATGTAGTTCCAGCTCATATCTTCCGGCTCCATCATCAGACCTTGAAACCTAATTGTAGTCAAAGTTCATTACAAGACTTTCCTAAGAAGCCCAAAAACAGCTATGATACGATGTTCCATCATGTAGTTCCAGTTCATATCTTCCGACTCCATCATCAGATCAGCTCAACAGTACCATATTATTGTATTGTCATCGGAACTACATATAGCTGCCAATTTTCATTACGCTACGACTCCTGGAAGATGGTTAAATTAGCTTCCTTAGATTCCATTACATACATAGTTACATACACGACGACCTAATAAAAGCGTGTTAAAAATCAAAAATGTTTTAGTGTTTTAAAATCAAAACCATAAATATACAAGTGTCTTGAGAAGCTCACGACGGTCCTACGGCCATTGAAGATATCTCCGAGGCCACATCTTTTATGTAAAAATAGTGTAATTTTCAATCAGTTTGTATTACTTTATTTACGTGCCTTTGCATTACTTAATTTATATTCCATAAAATTAAATAGAATGAGCAAACTACACAGCCTTACAATATCAAATCTTCATTAGCGTTGTAATGAGGAGGCACACTCAAAGATTATGAGTATTATGACAGATCGCGCCACCCTTTTAGTCCATTGCAGTTGCATTGTACAGATAAATAATTTCATACGTGAGAGCGAGAAGATGACATGTTTTCTCTCTCACACATATGAATGACAGTTACATGCCTAAACACTTGCACAGGCGCCGCCTGGCAGGATAAAATGTCAGTGTGCTTCCTCATTGGTGCCGTGACCAGGATTTCCGATTTCTTTCTTATTAAAATTAGCCCTAAATATTATTTACTAGCCCTTGTAATAAACGGTTGCATTACAACTTACCTAACAAAACATGGCTGACGTCCAAATAAGGCTCCCACACAGTGAACCCTCGCCCCAGTAAGTCCACCGCCGCGCGCCGCAGCGGCGTATGCGCTGGCAGGCGAGCGCACGGCGGCGATAGGAGTAGATGTGTGAGCGCGAGCGCCGTGAGACGAGCCAGGTTGTTCGACGCTGATAGGGTGAAACCTGGAAACAATAGTAGAATTAATTTTTATTAAGCAGAAACGTCTGCTAACGATTCTAAACATTTTTATATTAAAGGAAAAAATGGAAAAATTTACGCTTTCGGCGGGACTTACGCTGTTAGCAGACGTTTCTGCTTAATAAAAATTAATTTAGTATGGGTTAGCACATTGTTACTGGTGAATTCTCAATATAACTTGAGACTCCAGTGCCGTTACAAGATGTAATAGTCTGTCGGTAGATGGCGCTAGACGTCACCCCAAGACGTGTGTACAAAAGGATAGGCATGGAAAGATTTGCGAAGTCCGGCGTGGCTTCCGTAGCTCAATTGGTAAGAGCATTGCACGGATTGCAAAAATGGTGCGGGTTCAAGTCCCGCCGGAAGCGTAAATTTTTTCCATTTTTTCCTTTAATATAAAAATGAATAGTAGAATTCGTAATAGACTAGCTGCGCCCGCGTACTAAAAGTAATCTTATTCAAACTTTGAACTTTGGACCCCCATTCCCTTTGGATGTGTATTTTGAACAAAATTAAAAGACCGATTTTTACAAAACATGGCTAAGAATACTCCCGACTAACTCAGCTTTCAGACAAAAAAAATCTAAATCGGTTCATCCGTTCGGGAGCTACGATGCCACAGACAGACACACACACAGACAAACAGACAGACAGATAGGCAGACAGATAGACAGACAGACAGATAGGCAGACAGACAGACAGACAGACAGACAGACAGACAGACAGATAGGCAGACAGATAGACAGACACACAGACAGACAGACACGTCAAACTTATAACACCCCGTCGTTTTTGCGTCGGGGGTTAAAAATCCTTTCTTAGTGCTCCTATACACCTTACGTATAAGGAACCTACGTGCCAAATTTGGAATCTCTAGGACCAGCGGTTTCGGCTGTGCGTTGATATGTAAGTCAGTCAGTCAGAAACACCAGAAGTGTTGGAGATGCATTGCCGACCTTTAAGATGGGTGTACGCTCTTTTCTTGAAGATTTGAAGGTCGTATAGATTCGGAAATACCGCAGGCGACAAGTTATTGTTGAAATACGTTTATGTTGAGAAATATCGCCGAAAACTAATTGAGATTATTATTTGTTTTCTCAGTATTTATGATTATTTCTAAACTGCACGAAAGTAACTAGAAACGCAGTGTATAGCAACAGTATACAGCATAATAAAATTATGAGTGAGTAAAACGTCGAAAAAAGAATAAATTAATATCGCAGTTGTCATACGCAGATCCAGTGAATCAGCGGTTCTCAAAAAGTTTGTACAAAAATTAAGGAAAGAGATTTTTTGATGAATTGAGATTTTAGTAAGTTTTATTTCATCATTAAGGTTTTATAGTATCTATATTTTTTTAATTATAACAATTAACCTGTATATATTTTACGAAAGTCGACTTATTATTACTAAATGTTGGTAGCAAAATAGGATCAATCAAAATTTGCTGACGTGGCTATGTACAAACTTTTTGAGAACTGCTGGAATATGCTGTGGAGAAAAACTAAGATGCTGGGAAACACCAAATCAAAGCATAATAGAATAGGTTACTAGACTCATATCGAATTTGGCACAATAAATGATTGTCTTCTGTACTATTTGACATAAAAGTTCCAATATTTTTAGATTGATGACTACGTATCTTCGATTAAAAATAAGTGTATTTTTTTATTTTATGTAGTGACGTCATCGAATTCGAACCTTACTGCATGTCAAAACAATCACTGACATATTGAACTTTATGACTCAATACTTAAAAAGTCAGAAAATGTTGTTTTCGAGTAGAATGACCTGATGCACAGACAATCTACAGATTAACTTGACTGTGTTGTTTTCGCCTGATTACGTAAAAGTTACTTTAATAGTACATTTCGATACAAGTGCGAAAAAGAGGAAGTTCGAAAAGAGTGGCGATAAATTAAAACACGACCGAAGGGAGTGTTTTAAATCGACACGAGTTACGAATTTCCTTTTCGCACGTGTATTGAACGACGTTTTTCAGTACAGATGAGCCTTCGAAGTTGTACTGAAAAACGTCGTTCAATACACGTGCGAAAAGGAAATTCGTAACTCGTGTCGATTTAAAACACTCCCTTCGGTCGTGTTTTAATTTATCGCCACTCGTTTCGAACTTCCTCTTTTTCGCACTTGTATCGAAATGTACTATTTTGCTGTTTTTAAGTCATAATAAAATAGGATAATATTTTATTTCGGTTAATTGGGCAGTACTCAATCATATAAGACAGACTTTAAAAATCGGCCAAGAGCGTGTCGGGCCACGCTCAGTGTAGGGTTCCGTAGTTTTCCGTATTTTTCTCAAAAACTACTGAATCTATCAAGTTCAAAACAATTTTCCTAGAAAGTCTTTATAAAGTTCTACTTTTGTGATTTTTTTCATATTTTTTAAACATATGGTTCAAAAGTTAGAGGGGGGGGGGGACGCGATTATTTCCGAAAATATTAATATTATCAAAAAACTATCTTAGTAAACCCTTATTCATTTTTAAATACCTATCCAACAATATATCACATGTTGGGGTTGGAATGAAAAAAAATATCAGCCCCCACTTTACATGTAGGGGGGGTACCCTAATAAAACATTTTTTTCCATTTTTTATTTTTGCACTTTGTTGGCGTGATTAATATACATATTGGTACCAAATTTCAGCTTTCTAGTGCTAATGGTTACTGAGATTATCCGCGGACGGACGGACGGACGGACGGACGGACGGACGGACGGACGGACGGACGGACGGACGGACGGACGGACGGACGGACGGACGGACAGACAGACATGGCGAAACTATAAGGGTTCCTAGTTGACTACGGAACCCTAAAAAAGGGTCAAGTAGCCTATTTAATGAAAAGCAAAATTTAGGTCTCACCTTCAACGACGGAGCTTTTCCTGCTATCCCCATCCTTGCGTCTTTTATTGCCCGCCGCTCCTAAATATTTATATGCCAATTAATACAATAAGCGGGAATTGAGCAAAACATATGCAGGAGAGTGGTAAATAAATTAGGGATAATAATAGTGAGGCAACAACACACAGCTGTACATTTAAGCGCAAATTGAGAAACCTTTTGTTAGATAACCCCCTGTACTCTGTAAATGAGTACATGGATTTGATTTTTTAATGATCGATGATATTATTATACCTATATTTCTCTGTTATATAATATTTTCTTGCTTCGTGATAATTTCATGATATTGTAACTTAATTTATTAATTTTATCTAGCTTGGCATGTGTATATTCTTTCTTTGTAAATGACGATCCTTATTGGGAGACACAAATTTTTTTTTGGAATCTATTATGTAATTTTTGACGATCATGATGAGAAGATAAACATAATTTTGACATGTAGCAAATTTATAGTGCAATTTTTATCATGAAATAAAGAAATCTATCTATCTATCATTTTGAGTACAGTCGAATTTAGAAATGGGCATATTTTTTCACTTTTTCTCTATTTTTGGATTTTTTTTACAGTTTGTCTATTCAGAAACATGAGCTCTTTCTATTCTAGTAGGAGACAAAAAATGTCCCAAAATTTCCATATTTTTTTTTCCTCTGAGTTACGATCAAACTAGTTGTAAGAGAAATTGTAACTCAGTGGAAATAAAAATGTAGGGCATTTTTCTCATGCGGAATCGACACAGCTCGTGATTCTGAGTAGAAAATGTACAAAAATACCTAAATTTGAAAAAAAATATAAACAGACAAGAAAAGAATAGTTAAAAATAGTCTGAATCGCGTTTCAATAAATGCCAGTGTACTAAAATACCTTAGGTTTGTCACATTTCATTCCGTAATTTATTATTATTAGTTTATTTTAGTTTTTAAGTTAGTTTTATTATTATAGATAATTACATTTACTTTGATGTTGCATCTTATACAATAGATAAGCTTCATGAAAATGTCTATAGAAATATAACAAAGTAATATACCTAATAAGAATATTTTTATGTTTGATTGTTAGTTTCTCACTGGTTTTACGAGATGCTGTGCTTAGTATGTAGTTATTTGACATTAAAATTGTTGATTCCGTCATAATCTCAATGATTAGATTAGATTTCTTTATTTCATGATAAAAATTACACTATAAATTTGCTACATGTCAAAATTATGTTTATCTTCTCATCATGATCGTCAAAAATTACATAATAAATTCCAAATAAAAATAATGCAATTTTATTTCCGCGTTAATGATGAATTTCGACTGTACTCGTATGTACCTCAATTAAAAATAGTCTTTTTTACAATTTGTATTTGTCAGATTGCAGAAAGCGGAGCTGTCAGATTGCGTATCAAGATTTCAAAAAGCTATTACAGATGTAGTGCGTATTGATTTGCCTTAATATTGTTACGGAAACTTACGAACGTGTCATGCTATTTCAGTCAGTCTCAGTACAAGACGTACTGACATTGACTGAACTAGCGTGACAAATACGAACGTTTCCGGAAAAATACGAAGGAAATCCTTTTCGCATTACATCTGTATAAGTACGTGAAAGTAAGGCAAATGTTTATCTCTTTCAAATAGAAGTGAGGGAAGTCTTACGTCATTGCAGTATCACAATTTCTTTCAACTTAACTGCCAGGAGTGGCCTTGAAATTTGATGACCATGTGCTCTGCCTACCCCGTTTGCATCAGACATGAATTAATGTATTTAATATACCTTCACTAGTGATATCTTGCCCGAACTCAGCCCCGATGACACCAAGTAAGACGACAGCCGTCGTCTGCTTGCGTTTGAGTTCAGCCAGCGAGGAGGGCTTGCGAACTATCTCTTCCTCCTCCTCTTCGAATTCTTCTTCCTGATAGGATATAAATAATATTCAATTAACATATTATTATTACTACACCTTATAAAAGAAAGACCCGCCGCGTCTCACTGTGTCTGTGTGTAATACCCTAACATCTAATGAACGATTTTCATGCGGTTTTCACCTATGAATACAATGAGAATACAATTCTTGAGATAAGTTTAGGTATATAATTTGTTGTTTTGTTTTAAATTGATTGCAATATGACGATATTTAGTAATCAAGTCGGTAAAAATGACGCTACTCAAGAGCTTTAATCGTATCGAGCTATAACAAAATGGAACCTCTTATATAAGTGTACAAAAAGTCCGCCATGGCATATGTATAATGTTGTTGTTGGTGTTGTTTTTGACGACCGGTCTGGCTCAGTCGGTAGTGACCCTGCCTGCTGAGCCGCGGTCCTGGGTTCGAATCCCGGTAAGGGCATTTATTTGTGTGATGAGCACAGATATTTGTTCCTGAGTCATGGATGTTTTCTATGTGTATAAGTATGTATTTATCTATTTAAGTATGTATATCGTCGCTTAGCACCCATAGTACAAGCTTTTCTTAGTTTGGGGCTAAGTTGATCTGTGTAAGATGTCCCCATTTTTTTTTTTTTTTTAATGTTGCGGATAAATTATTATCACCATTTTTTGATAATCCCCGTGGTCGTCGGGGCGGGCCGCTAGTTTGTCCTTCAAATCCCGTTTATTAGATTATACCATTTCGTGGCACTTCATTACTTTTTGTCTTGTTGTTATTATGTGTATTTTGTCTTGCCTGTGTTCACGAATAAATGTTTATTCTATTCTATTTTATTTTCCATTTCAGTGAGATAACGGTTCGCACTTTTGTGGTGATATTAACATCAATTTCTGTATTGTATCTGTATTTATAAATTATAAACCTTTAATCAAATTATTTCTACAATTCTAAGATAAAAAAAAAAGAAAACTACATCAAGGTACAGGGGGCCGATTTTTGAATCTCACGGCGTTCGAATTCAGAAAATTGTCACCGAAATTGCCTACTATTTTCAGTGACAATTTTCTGAATTCGAATGCCGTGAGATTCAAAAATCGGCCCCCTGGTAGGATTCCAACGAGTTTGACTTACAGCTTTAGCGACTTTCTCAGCGGGTTCCTTATGAGCAGCGTGAGGGTTGATACTTTCAGTGTGCGTGTATAGAGGCAGGTACTGAGCCCAGTTGTCGACCAAACCCTTGCGACCTTTAGGGCCCAGTCTGTAAACATTCAATTGTTAAACATTTTGTTATATAAATGTAATTGCCAGATATTATTGAAAAAAAAATTACTAGTGCGGAAAGTAGTACATTTTCTGTCACGTGAAAACTTCAAAGGGCCATAATGTACTGAAAAACGTCATACAATACACGTGCGAAGAGAAAATTTGTAACCCCTGTCGATTTAAAACACCCCCTTTGGCCGTGTCTTAGTTTATTGCCACACGTTTATGACTTTTTTTTATATTTTTACATATTTTGTAGTACCTATGTCAACCATAGATGTTCGATTTTATAAAAAAAATATTTATTATAACAGTTAAAAGCATTTTTCTAATGAAAACTATTCGCTTTTGTACCTTCGTTCACTCCTGATTAATAATAATAATAACAAAATCTAGAAAAGTTAAATGTCAAGGCATAGCTATGGTTAATTACCATTAACATAATCCCGAGACGAAAACGGAGACTGCTTTTGTATGGTTACATTCTTCTTAAAGTCTGTCACATAACTGAAAAAGGCCTGCTTGTTACTGGCGATTTTAAAAATATTTAACCCGAACATTACCGGTTTACAGAGATTTAATAAAGAATTTACCTTCCAAGTTCAGCCAAAAGAAGCGCTTGCGCCGCCTCGCGCACCTCCAAGCAGTGGTGCTGCCATCTGCGAGCAAGCATTTCGACTTGCGGACGCTTGAAGCTTTTTGCTCCTGTAAGAAGAATACTATGATAATAACCACAAAATTTAAATTTTGAAAAGGGCATTTTCGCGAAAAAAGATTCGAAAACTTTTTTCCAAAATAGGTAAAGTTAATGTTTTTCCTATTCAGAATCACGAGCCTTTTCTTATAAATAAATAAATATTATAGGACATTCTTACACAGATTGACTGAGTCCCACGGTAAGCTCAAAGAAGGCTTGTGTTGTGGGTACTCAGAAAACGATATATATAATACATAAATACTTATATACATAGAAAACATCCACGACTCAGGAACAAATATCCTGTGCTCATCACACAAATAAATGCCCTTACCAGGATTCGAACCCGGGACCGCGGCGTAGCAGGCAGAGTCACTACCGACTGCGCCAGACCGGTCGTCTATTCTACTAGGTGAAAAAAACCGTCCCAAATTTAATTTTTCCACTTCATTACCGTTTTTCAAACACTTTGTACAAGGGTTACAAAGTGGAAAGCATGCAAAATAATAGAAATTTTTGGGACCATTTTTTTGGCTCTTGTTTTTTGTCCTAGATCGAAAGGTAGATTCAAAGTAGGAAAAACATAAAATTTACCTACCTTAGAATAGTTATTTGTTATACAAGGGGGCAAAATTGTATTTTAACGCCGAGTGTGGAATTGAAAAACGAGCAAGTGAAAGGATTCTATAGTTGAACCACGAGCGAAGCGAGTGGTTCGAGAATAGAATCCTGAACTTGCGAGTTTTTTAACACACGAGAAGTAAAATACATTTGCACCCGAGTGTAACACAAAACTTTTCCCCTCACTATAGCGAGGAAACTACAACGCAAAAAATGCGTTTATCACTGCTTCCAGTACTTCCACAGGTGGTAAATCATCTTTATTACTAGATTCACCTACTTTTATAAATTTTAAAGCAGTTAATTTGACTTTATTCAAGGTCAAATTACTTTACCCACTAGTGGATAAAATGCGTTTTTACCCGCTGGTATTAAAGGACAAAACACGTGTTTCCGAGCTAGTGAGGGGAAAAAAATATTTTTAGTGATTCTTCTCGCGAAAATGCCCAAAAACTCCCGACATAGTGGACCGATTTTCACAAAAAAAAACTAAATCAAAATCGGTTTATCCGTTCGGGAGCTACGATGGTATGATGCCCGTCGTTATTGCGTTGGGGGTTAAAAATTCAAATTCACGAAACAATTCTAAATTTCTCAACAGGGATGAGGACTTTGGAGCATGCTTAAATAATATAAATGAATTTTATTATGAAGATAATGTCGTCAACTCATCACGAAATTCCAAGACCATCCCATTCAACAGCCGAATCGATTTGACAGGTATGACCAATTTATTTTATTAGGTCTCTCACGTCTCTTCAACACCAGTTGATGACTCAAAGGCATATGAGAAGTAAAGGTCTACTTACCGGCAGCTACAACTTTAACAGGCAACATAACGCAATGAAGCGTAGCTAACAGAGACCAGCCCTGTTTAATATGCTGTTGAGCGGCCTACACATCTCTTTAACACCAGTTGATGACTCAAAGGAATATGAGAAGTAAAGGTCTAGTCACCGGCAGCAACCACTTTAACAGGCAACATAACGCAATGAAGCGTAGCTAACAGAGACCAGCCCTGTTTAATATGCTGTTGAGCGGCCTACACATCTCTTCAACACCAGTTGATGACTCAAAGGAATATGCGGTCTACTTACCGGCAGCTACGACTTTAACAGGCAACATAATGCAATGAAGCGTAGCTAACAGAGACCAGCCCTGTTTAATATGCTGTTGAGCGGCCTACACATCTCTTCAACACCAGTTGATGACTCATAGGAATATGAGAAGTAAAGGTCTACTTACCGGCAGCTAACATTTTATCAGGCAGCAGTACACAATGAAGCGTAGCTAATGGAGACCATCCCTGCTTAATATGAAGGTCACTTACTGGCACAATGAATAGTGGCCGGATGAGACCATATCGTGCTTAATATACCGTTGCTGGACAGCCAACTAATCAACTCTTTACCACCAGCTGATGAGGACTATAAGCTGAAGGTCTACTTACCGGCACCGACCACTTTATCACCCCTTTAACACCATGCTTATGAAGATTCAGAGTACTGTTAGCTGAAGGACTCAGAGGTTTTCTTGAAGGTCACTTACTGGCACAATGAATAGTGGCCAGAAGAGACCATATCGTGCTTAATATATTGTTGCTGGACAGCAAACTAATCAACTCTTTACCACCAGCTGATGAGGGCTATAAGCTGAAGGTCTACTTACCAGCAGCAACCACTTTATCAGGCAGCAGAACGCAATGAAGCGTAGCTAACAGAGACCAGCCCTGTTTGATATGCTGCTGCTGAGCGGCCAATTGTTCAGCCCTTTCTTCATCACCAGCCCAGGATGATGAGCTCCTTGTTGAAGGTCTGAATAGAAAATAAATATTTGTAAAATCAAGGAAATGTGGACATGCGGTCTAAAATTGAATAAACATAAATAGCTATAGCTTCAATTACTAAGAACTCAGAATACTCTCAGTAAAAGTACAGTATAAAAACCGGCCAAGAGCGTGTCGGGCCACGCTCAGTGTAGGGTTCCGTAGTTTCCCGTATTTTTCTCAAAAACTACTGAACCTATCAAGTTCAAAACAATTTTCCTAGAAAGTATTTATAAAGTTCTACACGAGTTTAGACCGTGTGCGTTTAGACCTCTTTCATATATTTGAATCGCCATTGTGGTGCCGAGGTGTGGTAAAGGCGTGTGCTAATCCCAGAGACATTTTTCGAGAGTTCAAGTCTGCATTCGCGCGATACAATGAAATTGCTAGACGATCTGTCACCGTGCTAAATATGTAGACGAAGTGGTTTAGTATGTTTAACTATGGACAGGGTGTTCACTACTAAACCCAAAAAAAAAAATCCTTGACTATTCCTTGACTTTCCATGACCGTTTAAGAAAATTTCGCTGACCAAATTTTCATTCTATGATGACATTTTTACCACTTCTGCTTAGATTTGCAAAAAAAAAAGTCCTGTCTTTAAAGAATTTTTTTTTTCTCTGCTGTTAGCGTCGGGATGCCCATTTAGGTGTTTTGACACTACATGCCTTTCGGTTTCCAAGTGCTTTGAAGTTCTCTCATCGTCACGACTCGGCTCTAGATTATCGGATACACTACTAGAAATCCATTTTTGTTGTCATGGATGTAGCCAAATGAAGAAATAATTTTTTATTCAATACTTTTTGATTTTTTTTCTTGGTGCCAAATATTTCCCTGACTTCCAAATCATTTCCCTGACTTTCCAGAAAGACACCCTGATGGAGCTATTGTTACCATGAGAACTAACCTGTGCATCCTCCGGTTAAACTCCTGTTCTGGTATGAAGGTGGCGTTGCTCATGGACATGAGAGTGTTGGCTAGAGCCACGATGGACAGCAAATGGTTGGTTGTCAGGGTCGTGCTGAGTTCCCAGTGTAGTTTCGATGAGAACAGTCTGTGAACACACGGGAGGATTATCAACGATTATTGTGAGCAGAGGCGGCTCGCGGCTGTAATTTGTGGGTGTTCACTCAAATAATCATCGTAAGTGCGTTTTCACATTATCCGATCCGATATCGGATGTCGGACCGATATCCCATACATTACAGGCGCCATCTTGAATTTTTTTTATTGAAATTCTTCCGACATCCGATATCGGATCGGATAATGTGAAAACGGACTAAGGCCCAAGGTCCTACATGTATGTAGTAACATAAGCAACACTATTAACTGTGTATTTGTAATTCCTATTACAATGGCATAAAGTCTAGTGTTCCTGTTTGTACCTACTTATTCAATGTGATTAAATTTAAATCATATTAAATTGGCTCAGAGATGCATTTATTTTCTTTCCTTTAATTTTCCAACAAATGCCTGAACTATAAGTTAAAATTTCAATGAAAAATATTCTTTATTTAGTTTATATAGCTGCCCAGCTTCAGGGTTAGTAACAGTAAAACATAAAAATGAATAGACGAAAACTGCAGTTCATTCAGTAAATGAATGCGGGATTGTGAATGTTTTTTCGAAAGATGTGATAGGTCACTGATGACGCCGGTATCGGTCCATGCAGACTCACCACCTCCGCCGTCCGCACCCGCTCCAAATAAAAGACATGCACATCGCGTTGCAAAAGTTTTTTCACACTCTTTTATAAATGTCACATTGCATCCATCCATTCTCACACATTTGCAATAAAAACAATTTAATTATGCGGTTTCAAAATAAGGCAAAATTGTATTCCCGCGCGTGCCTTAAAACTTGTTTATCTAGTGTTTACTAACAATTAACAAAATAGCGCGCGAAATACGCGGGTCGCGGATGACCGCGACGAATTTCGCGCCTGCGCGGTGCAACCGAGACGGTAATCAAGGACAAACGCACAGACCTATATCGAGATAGAAGGAAAAAGCTTGGCGGTTGACAGGGAGACCGATCGTGTAACATTTCGCATTGATTGGTGTTCTTATTATGATTGGATTATCCTAGTTAATTATTAATGTAGTTTAGAATATTTATAATATAAGTTAGTTTAAGATTTGTAATTTAATTTGTGTTGCATACTTTTTAATCTGTTGAATAAATAGATAAATACTTGATATCACGAATGTGAATTGACTCGACAGTTTGAATTCATGGCTTATTTTTACATCGCTCGTACTCTAAGAACAAATCAATTTATTTTCATTACATACACATTATTCTAGCATTTATTTCACGTTTATAGGTCGCTCGTTTTGAACGCACGCCAAATCGAGCTCGTCATATTAAAACCGCAATGGAAAACTAATTTTGACATCCAATCGTCGAGCAGACTGCCGTTCGCGGTACTAAATAGGATACTTTTTCTTTCTATCTTGATATAGCTCTGTGGTCAAACGTCCCTAGGAGCGGCGCTCCAGATTTACCTAATATTTCATACATAATCTTCTGTCTCACGCGCGGAGCTATGACTAAACTTCTCTTTCGCTCTTACTGAATTTCGTATTCAGAATGTACTGAATATTTCTCCATAGGAGCGCAATTCAAAGCGCTCCGTTGAGCGCGGTGCGTATGAAATTGTATAAGAAGGGAATTGGCGGATTATAATATAGACTGTTTAATGAACTTTTAAGAAATATAAGTAAGTAATTGTTTGATTGGACTTTTTTGCGATAGTTTTTATATAGTATAATACATTAATTTGAGGTACCATAATTGATGTATTACTATAGTTTAATTGTGATTATTTTTGGGAGTGCACCGCACAAGCGCTCTTTAGGGCAAGCCGCTACTGATTGTGAGGTTATCAGGGTACTTCTACTCGTAAAGCACTCTTGAATAAGTTTTATGTGTTTTTAGTTCGTGTGCTCATGTTCAGAAACCTTACTATCCAACGCAGCTATGGGAACAAATCAAATTATTTTAACAAATATTTTGATTTGTGTTTTTTTATGTAGTCACACTACTATATATAAATTAAAAACACTATCTTATTTCGATTCTTACTATTCAAGTTGAAATTAATTTCACAGCAATCCGAAGTACACCAACTTACATAATTATGTGTGGATTAAAACACTAATTATTAAAAACGATAAAAAAAAAATAACAATTTGAAGAGTTTTATAAAAACGGCCTCGTCGTGAAGTGTAAGATTTCCGATTGATGATCTGATATTCAGATGTTTGGATGACCCGCGTAGGTACTCAATAGTTTACTGTTTTCAATTAAGTAGGAAAATAACACTAAAAGTTCAAGCGGCCAATATTATCGATCGGTCGGTCTATATCAGCCTCGGCAGCTTCAGTACAACAGTGGCAAATAACTAAGTTTTCTCGAAATTAACGTAAAAAGTGTAATAATTTTAAATGTTTAACAATTTTAAGTCCTGATACAGACCTGGTAAGTTCCTCCTGCCTCAGAAGCTCCGGTGGCAAGTCCGACTTGAGGAGTTGAGGATCCTTCACCCCGGCAGTGACTGAGCCGAGTCGCGTCGGCAGTTGCACAGCCATGTGGCCATGACGGGATACCACGCCGAAGCAAACTGGCACCTGAGAAACATATCCAGCATTATTCGATTATGATGGAAAAAAAATATCATGAAATTATAACATGGTGATAAGAATGTAGCTCACAAGATCTCGATAGAAAGAACCATTTCAGCATGCCTATACTAAGATCTGGCATCCTTCGGACGCCTGCAATTGAAGCATATTGCTGACCCTTTCAAACCCATGTCTACAATATTTTAACATAAGTCTCAACAGCCATAGTTTAGCCCACCAAATGCTGTCCAGATCAGGATCAAGCCCCCAAGCATGGAGCAGTGATATCAGGATCTGGCCAATATGCATGGTGTGAGGAGGCTTCAATACTAATAACATCATCAGTCTATACTTACCATAGGTCTCAGCAGTCCCAGTTTGACTTCACAGACCCTGTCCAGGTCAGGATCAAGCCCCCAAGCGTGGAGCAGCGATATCAGGATCTCAGCAATCTGCATGGTGTGAGGAGGCTTCAATGCGACTATAACATCATCAGTCTATACTTACCATAGGTCTCAGCAGTCCCAGTTTAGCCTCACAGACCCTGTCCAGGTCAGGATCAAGCCCCCAAGCGTGGAGCAGTGATATCAGGATCTGGGCAATCTGCATGGTGTGAGGAGGTTCAGCTAAAGTCATGTCGGCGGGACGCTTCTTCTGACCCTGGCTGGATTGATCTGTAACAATGGAAGGAGTAATTTTGAAAAGTTACACTTATTCCACCGTCCCCATTCTACCATCGGACTCTTAGACGCACGGCCGGTTCCCATCCTTTCTTGGTAGATATTCCGCGAATTCGCATGAAGCGCTTTGCTTCTTCTTTTCTTATGCGCACTGCCAAGGAGTGGAATTCCTTGCCGGTGGCTATATTTCCGAGCTCATATAACCCGGCCACCTTGAAATCAAGGGTGAACAGGCGTCTTCTCGGCACTCACTCCATAGTAGGCCACGTCTTTGCTTTTGGCTAGTCTGTGGTCAAGAGTAAGCCCATTTATAATAATAATAAAAAAGGTAATGATGAAGAAGAGGAACAAAACTATAGAATAATATCGCTATTTCATACACTACGTAGTCTACGTAGTATGGTGAACTAAAGACTGAGGTCAATGAGGCGAGGACCGCCTGTTAAGGGAATGCCATATGTACTATCAGCTGCAAAAGTGCATGGAGAAATTATGAATGAATTGATTGATACATTTGCCTTCCACTTTTGCAGCTGATAGTATAAGCTCGGAAGTTTTACATACTTCATAGTTAGCTAGAGTTCAAAAAATGATAAGATCTTTTTTTCTGAAATCAACAATCCTTAACCTATGACAGAGCTCCTTTCACTTACTTATTAAAAACATTTTCTCTAGATAAGAAAAGTCAGTATTAATGAAGAATACCAACATTGTGTACCAATTAAAAATGACAGATGAATGATTTTCTGGCCAAACAATAAAAATACACTCTTAAATATAAACTATTTACTTATAAACATAACACATTGTATATTTCTGACATGACTTATGGTCAGCCATTACCACGGAACATTATCGGTTCCCCTTGGGCAAAGTACAGTCACCTACAATAATTTACTTTTTTGAAGTCCGCGAAAATTTTTGACAAGCTGTACAAATAAGCTAGTGCCAGATATTTATGCGGCCTCCGTTGGATAACCAGTGGCACAGTATAAGGACGACTCAGTAGGTAATCTCAGGCAGCGGCGACGCGATTGGTATTTGGCTCTCTCGCACGCAGCGCGCCGCGTACTGACGCGACCGGCATCCTCCGGTTCTGCATGTACTCTCTGCACCTCGCTGCGTGCGAGCGCTACTCAAGGACAAACCGCGCGGCGCAAAACTTGTTAGAAGAATTATTTTTATTACTAGTTTTATACTATATGACTTGGAACTCCGGTTGCCGTTTAAGAAGTTTAACACTCTTACGGTAGATGTCGCTACGGGTCCCATTGACCTTAGTAGTGGAAAATTTCGCTGGCTTGGTTGAAGTCTTGGTGGCTCAGTTGGCAGAGCGCTGGAGTATCGATCCAGAGGCCGTGAGTTCAAGTCTCACCCAAGGCAGACATTTTCCACTTTTAAATTTATTCTAAGCCTAACGGCATCGATTGCAGACGTTTCTGCTAATCAGAAGTTAAAATTTAGCATGGTTAGCGCATCGTAACTGGTGAATTTCCAATATGACTTGGAACTCCGGTTGCCGTTTAAGAAGTTTAACACTCTTACGGTAGATGTCGCTACGGGTCCCATTGACCTTAGTAGTGGAAAATTTCGCTGGCTTGGTTGAAGTCTTGGTGGCTCAGTTGGCAGAGCGCTGGAGTATCGATCCAGAGGCCGTGAGTTCAAGTCTCACCCAAGGCAGACATTTTCCACTTTTAAATTTATTATAAGCCTAACGGCATCGATTGCAGACGTTTCTGCTAATCAGAAGTTAAAATTTAGTTTTATACTGTGCCAGTGGTTGGACACTGAGCGATTCTGCCTCCGTTCGGCCCGGTTGGTACAACTTGACATCCCTTTGCGTGCGCTATAAGATAAATAAGTGTTTGATTTTTGACAACCCTATAGTCAAAAGGAGTAAGCGCCATGCCGAAAAGGACAACACGATTCGACTCAGAAGTTTTGAGAAGAGGGCCTGTCTCGACTTTAGTGTTTCTGCGAATAGTTATTAATATTTACTATGTAATTGTCGGTTAGGCGAGAGGCTGGCAATCTGTCACTGCAATGTCATAATTCCGTATTCTTTCAACTCCTTGATTAAATTGAAACTGCAGCGGTTTCATGTGATCTGCCTACCCTTTATGGAAATACAGGGCGTTAGTTTATACATATATAATCATATAATCATACATATAATCACGCCTGTATCCCATAAAGGGGTAGGCAGAGCACATGAACTACTAAGGTTTTAGTGCCACTCTTGGCAAAGAGGGGTTGAAAGAAATCCAAATTGTGACATTGCAGTGACAGGTTGCCAGCCTCTCGCCTACGCCACAATTTAGCCCATATCCCATAGTCGACTTCTACGACACCCACGGGAAGAAAGGGGGTGGTGAAATTCTTAGCCCGTCACCACACAGGAAGGAGGAGGAGGAGGTAGTTTATACAGGATGAAATAAAAAGAACCGTTCACTGCACAGATGTCATATATACCATAGATCAAGCAAACGTATCTACTTAGCGTGTCAAATGAACTCAGTGAAATCCACTGAGTTGTCCGTCTTTACTCGCAGCTTGCAGCTTTCGGGCGTCAATTTTTGTAAGTTGAAGTCAACCAAAACATAAAAAATGCCTCGTTACGTGATATTCAATTGCAACAACACAAAAATTATGAATAATTAAGAGCCTGAGACATATTTAAAATTACAGGCAAGAATCAACTTCAGTACAAAATTTGACACGCTCGGCTCCTATACAAATATATGAATTTGTTTCTTCTATCTAAATTAAGTTCTGTGGTTCAATGCATTCAACAATACTTAAAATGGGTCCAACGCTGAAATCGCGAAAAAAATTTTGTCTGTTTTCACCCAACAGCCAATTTTTTTTTCCGAGATTTCAGCATTGGTCCCATAACAAAAGTTGTTCATTATGATCTCAAAACTCACTGGGCAAAGTTTAAACGGTCCTTTTTATTTCACAATGTATATTTAATCATGTTTTTATTCTGTGTAATATATTATTGTAAGTAACTGTACCGAGTCGAAACAGATTATAGCGATCACGTATCGACTGTTTCGCACTTGAGTATGACGGATTTGAGACGCGCCCTTGACATTATTGTATAGGTAAGTGCTGTCCGTCTAAAGCGTAGTCGCCATCGTAGTTCGCAAATAGGTACATATCTCAACAGTGAACAATAGTTAATATGGGGGAAAGTCGAATATATCGTACCACTTTTTATGTAAGTGTGAATATTTCTGAAATAAAACTATGGAAACGGATTAAATCGCGTATAATAAATTTACAATTCGGGGTGTCACCCGTTGACCACGAATGCTGTAAAGTGTTCGAAACGTCGGGATGAATTGTAAATTCATTATACGCGATATCGTGAATATTTCGTTCCTACAAGTAGTTACAAATGCGAATTAGCTATGTACGATTTAACCAACATGATATTTTTTTTAAATAAGGGATAAAATAAATATTACCAAAATAGCTGAGGTAATTAAGATCCTTTAATACGTATACGTACATATAAAAAAAAAACGTAAAAAAAAAAACAAAAAAGGGTTTAAATTAGTATTAAGTTACAAACGTTAAATATTAATCTTAGAGTATTAAGTTACGTTTCTGTTTTATATCAAAACTGTATTTAAGTAACTAATGTCTAAAACAATGAGCGCCTCTCGCCATCAAACGTTACAGTTTGGCGAGGATTCCTGTAAACTGTTAATTATAAGTTTATTTTTTGTGAATAATAATAATAATAAAAAAAAAAATATATAATCACGCCTGTATCCCATAAAGGGGTAAGTAGAGCACTCTTGGCAAAAGGGGTTAAAAGAAATGCAAATTGTGACATTGCAGTAACAGGTTGCCAGCCTCTCGCCTATACGCCACATTTTAACCCATATTCCACAGTCGACTTCTACGACCCCCACGGGAAGAAAGGGGGTGGTGAAATTCTTAACCCACCACCACACTGGGCCTTTAATACTACGCTAGAAACCTGATTAAATTCGTAGTTTAATAATAGTAGTTATGTATTTTTAACGTAACTAGATTAAAACTTATGTCGTTACAAAATCATAACAATTAAGTAAGTATATCGAAGCCCACGAAAATATTTTTTTTTACTTTCTCAACTTTGTGTTTAACAGTGTCATTTTTTATTTCAGCAATTGATGGTACCTAATTATAAAAAAAAGCATCATTAAGGACCTGAAATATAAGTAAAATAGGTTGTCTAAATAGAAATCAAGAAGTAGTACGATTTAACAGACGGTACGATATACCCGACTCTCCTCTATTGTGACTTGAGGGTAAATGAAAACATTACACTACCAAATAGTAAGTTAAAGACAGGCCGCTCCGAGCTACCTATCTGTTCGGCAGCTACGATACCACAGACAGACACGTCAAACTTCACCCCGTCGTTTTTGCGTCGAATAAATTTAGCTTAGTCTTAGGCCCATGGAAACGCGACTTTTCGAGTTTTCGAACTCCAAGCGAAGCTCGGTGGCCCCTGTTACTACCATTTTACGGCACTTAACAGTATTGCGGCTTACAACAAATTCATAATATACCAATTTATAATGTCAAGACGCTTAAATGATCTACTTAAAGGTCGTTGCAAGGTCTGAGGCACAACAGAACCTCACTAGACATATGCAATTACAAACTTTACATCTATATCATAAAGCCTAATTTGTATATGAAAATCCACACTTCCACACTAATGTTATAAATGGGAAAGCGTGTGTCTGTTTGTCCGTCGTTCACGACAAAACGGAGCGACAGATTGACTTGATTATTTTAGTGGAGATAGTTGAAGGGATGGAGAGTGACATAGGCTTATTGGTTGTCTCTTTCTAACCCCCCCTTCCCTAAAATAGTGGGTAGAAGTTTGTATGGAGCATTCCGCAATTTTCGAATTTAATGCGAGCGAAACTGCGGGCAAAAGCTAGTCTATACTAATATTATAAATGAGAAAATGTGTGTGTGTCTGTTTGTTTGTCCGTCTTTTACGGCAAAACGGAGCGACGAATTGTCGTGATTTTTTAAGCGGAGATAGTTGAAGGGATGGAGAGTGACATAGGCTACTTTTTGTCTCTTTCTAACGCGAGCGAAGCCGCGGGAAAAAGCTAGTACTATATAATTACAAAATTTCACTGTTTATAAATTGTTCCATTAACTTTTAACTGTTGTTGAGCAATTAGGTTAGCAATTATGCATTTAAAACGGTCTTATCTCGTCGGGTCAAATACTATTTTCGCTTAAATCGCTACGTTTATTATGTGGTTGTGCGTAATATTTTGTTGTAATCGTTTTTAGTAGTTTAATCTGTATGGATTTTTTAATATCCTAAACACATTATCAGTTATTGTTAAGTTAATAATGTTGATGGTGATAAACACTGCATAATTTTCATATTACTTGCAGCTGTTTAATGTCATTACTCTTTTGAAGGCTCTTAAAGGGGCAAAAAGCTCCAGTTTCACATAAAAAAAGTCGGTAAAATAAAATAGGTTCCCAAACTTTGGGTTCGTTGAAAATATAATAAGTACTCTCAAACAACTGGAACCCTAGGCCACTGTAGAACTATGTCACAGTGATGTTATAAATCAGGTTGTAAGAAATCTCTTACTGCTTGTTATTTTGACATGGTTGTAGAGTGGCCTAGGGTTCCAAATAGGGTTGGTTGACTGTACATAGGTATATGTTACTATAATTAAGCACTCAAAGATACACCGCAGGTATTAAAATACATAAGATTTAAGAACAATTTCATCTCACTTTAAAACTACCTAGGTATGTACAATTTTACATGCTACCTGCCAGCCTAGCCAAACTGACAATCGTACACCATCCGTTAGCGTATCGCAGTAGGTAATCTCCTCAATCGCCCTTCCGTACCTATTGGCGCGACAGAGAGTTACATTTCGTTCGCCAAGAAGCCTGAATTATTACCAGTGGCACAGTGTAATAATGAGTACCATCCTACAGTATGGGCATCCCACTCCCCGCTAAAAGTGCCGCCCACTCCCTCTCGGTTACCTCACAGTTACCGCCTGTCAAAAACGCGAATAATCGACCTGTCATATTTCACTCATACACGAGCTTAAGACTGTGTGCTAGGAACGCGCCTCTTTCATATATTTGATCGCTGTATAGTACTCTTTATTATATGTTAAAACTAAGAATTTTCATGTAGCTAATGCCATTTTAAAAGTCTAATCACACAGTAGTGAAATAACAGTTCTCAGCCGTAACTGACCAGCAACGTACAATCAAGTGCAATTTGAACCCAGCTAAGGTCGCCCGGTCTGGTTAATTATATTCAATTTAATTATTCTGAGGAATGTGAGGTTGTATCAATTGTTATTTTGAAAGCTTTTGAAGACTTGTAGTGATTTATTAAGAATATGTTATCAGCGGACACGGTAAGGCAAACATTACCGACAAACCATGTTCGCTGTTAAATGTATGTTTTTCGTGTTTTTGCATAGTTTTAGGTCAGTAGGTACCAACTTAGAATATGACCAAATACGAAATGACGAAAAACAATTGAGTCGAAGTAAGAAAAAGGCCAACAACTCATTATGATCAAAGACGATAATGACTACAGACTGACTTGACGAATAAAGAGTAGCTGACGAAAGCAGAATCGGAACGTGACAAAAAACAAACAAATTTAGGAACGTGACAAAAAACGAACGAGATGACCCAAGGTTTACCGACAAATGAACTAAGAAATTGAAGACATGTCAATTGACGAACCAGGAAGTTGACAATGGTAAATGGACGAACGGGTAACTGGACGAACTGGCAATTGACGAAATGGGAACCAGACGAAAGGAACAATTGACGAACCATGACATTGACGAACTGAGAAACGGACGAATGAAGACTGACTAGACGAACGAGGAATCGGACGAATGGTGCAGAATTGCCCTTATTCATAAAAAAGTTACTAAACTGATTTATTAAAAAATGTTTTATCAATTTCTTACAAATACATAAGTCATCATGCATGACAAAAAATTATTAACTAATTCAGGTTTATAAAGCGTTTATGAATATCTCAAAAGGCCTAAATAGATTGCGCAAGGGGTTATTTTAAACGTCAAATTTCTATCAAGTTCACGTTTACTTTTTTTTTTATTGAAACAAAGTTGTTCTCAGAGTAATTTGATGTTTCCCTCTTCCCAAAGAAGCTTGTGGCGTTTCCCCGCTGCACAGTCAGGCTAGGCGTTGTCCAAAAAAATAACCCACTCGAAGGTCACCAGACACCCAGACAAGTTTATTTATTGGAAACTTCTTTAACAAATTGTTTAACATGTGCAATGTCTGTCCTATAAATTGCTCTCAATTAACATAAGTACATAGCTCTTACTGTAATTATGGAAAGCTTTATACCATATAGGTAATTGACATCTTCCTGCCTGGCTACCCTTTTCACCTTTCTGTTTTAAATCGGTATAGATGTTCTTCCTACCTTTTCCTACCTGACTATCCTTTTCACCGTTCTGTTTTAAATCGGTATAGATCGTCACTACTTTTAAAAAATCTCGTATCTCACGCTGCTCCTCAAAGTTAAAACGCAGTAAGTCTATATGCATTCCATACATACTTACTACAATTTTCTTTTCATTGACAGACGAAGATACAAGTTTTTTTTAAAGTAGTGACGAGATGTTCCTTCATTTAAGAAGACGCGTTTCATGGCTCGTATTATCATACAAATAAAGGCTAAATTTTGACCCCATCTTATCAACAGTTATCAAAAATATTTTGCAATCAGTTTTTGCAAGAACATTCTTGTTCATCATTCGTGCATTGTAATGGTCAAACGGTCTACTTTAACTTTAAGGTTAAGTCAACATGCTATCAGTGATCTACTTATTGCTACAGATTTGATATTTGATCGAACAATGATTAATCTGCTGGTATCTTCATATCTAATATCTTCACTGCGTAAAGGCCTGTGTGATGCAACGTTGCCAAATAAAGTACAAGGTCAAGATAAGCAAAATAATTAGAATTTGGACGGTGGACTTGTCATGGTACAGTCGCCATCAGATATATAAGAGCGCCCGAGGTACTCAAAAATATCTGAACACGCCTCTATTGCCTAGGCGTTAGAGGCGTGTTCAGATATTTTTGAGTACCTCGGGCGCTCTTATATATCTGATGGCGACTGTACTTACTTGACAAAATTAAAATATTGAAAAATCCCCCGACTGCGACATAGTAGACCGACCGAAGCATGGCTAAGAACACTCCCGACTAACTCAGCTTTCAGACAAAAAAAAACTATATCTAAATCGGTTCATCCGTTCGGGAGCTACAATGCCACAGACAGACACACACACACAGACAGACAGACAGACAGACAGACAGACAGACAGACAGACAGACAGACAGACACGTCAAACTTATAACACTCCGTCGTTTTTGCGTCGGGGGTGAAAAATTGGATGATTATAGATGGTTTGCACGTGTGGTGACGCGATAAGAAATTCACTACCCTCTTTTCTCCCGCGGGACTGGGTTTTCTTCAACCTCTCACGTAGTTGCTTAGAGTGGCAACGAAACTTGAGCAGTTTCATGTGCTCTGCCTACTGAGTTTAAGCATACAGACGTAAATATATATATGTATGCTGTGAACTGTAATAGAGCTCGTAAAACCAACAATAATATTCACTACATAACATAATTAAGTACAAATCTATCAGCAAGAAGTGAATAACAACAAATAAGTACTTCGATCCTGTTATCCACGAAGACGTACATATTTGTCGGATCTGGCACAGCCCAATGGCATTATGCAGATTATGCTACTAAAAAGCAACTTCCAAGAAAAATATTAGTGCCAGATATAACAATAAACCAAAAATATGTTAGTAACAGGCATATAACATAACATCCGTAAGTATTGCCCATTTTAGCCTAGATCATTGTAACTGTCGTAACAGAGTATGGACAGAATAAGTAATACACTGACTCACTGTCCTTACTGGGCCCGTAGACTACTTGTAATAGTTGTAATACTTTCTAAGGACATGCATGACGTCAATAATGATTGCAAAACTGGGAAATTTAGACCCTCGACCAATGCAAATGCAATGACGGTATAGGCAACTTTGTAGACTTATAGTTATTTGTTATACAAGGGTGCAAAGTTGTATTTTAACGCCGAGTGTGGAATTGAAAAACGAGCTAGTGAAAGGATTCTATAGTTGAACCACGAGCGAAGCGAGTGGTTCGACAATAGAATCCTGAACCTGCGAGTTTTTTAACACACGAGAAGTAAATTACTTTTGCACCCGAGTGTATCACAAAACTTTTCCCCTCACTATAGCGAGGAAAGTACAACGCAAAAAACGCGTTCATCACTGCTTCCAGTAGTTCCACATGTGGTAAATCATCGTCATCACTAGATTCACTCCCTTTTATCAATTTTAAAGCAGGAAAAATGACTATATTCAAGGTCAAATTACTTTATCCACTAGTGAATAAAATGCGTTTTTACCCGATGGTATTAAAGGACAAAACACGTGTTTCCGAGCTAGTGAGGGGAAAAGAATATTTTTAATAACAAAACTTTTTTCTTTTGTTAGTTATATTAAGGCCGGTATATAAGTAGTTTTCAACTTACTCAAATTTATTACTTCGAAATTGAGTAGGGGTTGCTGGGAGGATCCTCTCCAGCAACCCCAACTTCATTTGGCTTTTACTCATAAACGGGTACAAGTTATTTCAAGTAATTACAATTCCAGCACCTATTGTGTACTAAATCCTCGTATAATAAAAAAAAACAAAACGCAAAGTGGGGTTGCTTGAGAATATTTCGCTAAGCGGAACGAGCATTGTTGTTCAAAGGAGCATGCGACCAGCCTTCTGGACCAAACAATGATGTTGATATGGACCTGATCTGGTAATGAAAATAAACCAAAGACAGCCAGCCACACTCTTTATGCCAAATTTTATTCATTTGATAGCCCACTAGTAAGATTTAAGAGGGCTTTCATGTGAAAAATAGTGAAATCGCAACCGAGCGCTTAATCATACCGTGTGTGGTATCAAATTAAAGGACTTTTTGAGTAGTTTACAAATATATAACATATAATAGGACTTTTTCTACTTGGTCTAACAAAATATGAGAAAATGTCCAGAAATGGTAATAATTGTGACGGTGAAGGCTTGTTTTCAAAAAATTGTCAAAAATATATAAAAGAAATTTATAATCACTAAGGCATAAGAGCAATTTTAGTAAACGTTGCAGTTAAATTTAATATGAAAATAACTTCTATGTGATGTAGATTTTCAAAGAAATTGTCACTAATTTTAGGTAATTTCTGAAAAAAAAAATGAATTCGTCTTAGCCTCGTTTACTCTTTTTCAAAACCTTATAATAAAAATGTAGTCTGAGAAGATTGTAGTACAGGATATACGTACTATAAATTTACCAGTTTCAGTATTCAAAATTGTCCAAATTTTAGAAATAAGATCGACTAATTCAGCGCTATACGCGGGTTTTTCTAAACGTGCATCAGAGAAAAATTCATAATTAATTTAGTGAGTCAGTTTTCAAAAATCCAGTCTGATAAGAATCAAGATAATAAGATGCTCTAATTAAAACTTGAATTAAATATATCTGTTAGATAACGGAAAGTGTAGTATTTCACCGACTAAAACTATCAATTTTACATTATTTTGACGTTTTTCTTGAAAGCAGCCTTAACTAGTAAATACCTATTACTACTGTGTTCATCATACCATACAACGTACTCATAACTCAAGGCTGCATCATATCTAGACCGCCGCGCCTTACGGGCTAAGTTCCGAACAAAGAGTTTCGAAAGTCGCTAATATAATCAGTGCGGCGTTAACAAAGGAATAATTGGTTGTGTTGTTCGATATTTGCTGGTCATGATTAGTGTAAGCTTGCGGCGAGGTCGATCTGAGATATTCACATCTTATCGAACAACAACAAGCCCTAGTAAAAATGCAGACAGTCAAAAACCTAACCACAAAATTGAAAAAAAAAAAACAATATAGTGGCGTCGTTCGGCTCAGCAGGAGCTCAGGGTGCTAGAAAGAAAAATATTATTTTTTTTTATAAAGAATTTTACTTTACTTTACTTAAGGCATGGGGTGGAGGTTACCTAAACTGCCCAAGACCGGAGTAAATGGAGAAATATGATTCGAGTCCTACACCCCAGAAGAGGGTAACAGGATGTAAAGAAGAAGAATAGTGGACCGATTTCCATCAAAACATGGCTAAGAACACTCCCGACTAATTCAGCTATCAAACAAAAAAAACTAAATCTAAGTCGGTGCATCCGTTCGGGAGCTACGATGACACAGACAGACAGATAGACACGACAAACTTATAACACGGAATTATCGGACATTTTTTTCAAAATTCTATGAAAATTACTTTGCACTCTTTCGGATTAAAATGTAACTTTTTCAGTACAGATGGTGTATTTTTACGCACTAGTGCGAGAAGCGGTTCATTATATGTCAGGTCGAATCTTCGGAGTGATATCTGTACTGAAAAACGTCGTACGATACACGTGCGAAAAGGAAATTCGTAACTCTCTCCATTTAAAACACTCCCTTCGGCCGTGTTTTAATTTATCGCATCTCATTTCGAATTTCCTTTTTTACGCACTTGTATCGTAAATATCGTAATGTACTATTTCATTCGTTTTCGGAGAATCAAGAGCGCCTTCACCAGTTATTGTTGTAAAAATAAACTTGAACGTACGTATTGTGTTTAATAAAATCGATCACATTAATTGTCAATGAGACGGATATTTTAACATTAAATGTCACATACCGTCCTACACTAAGTGATCTGGTTATTAGACTAGTTGACATTGCATTCTGAATGCGATTTTTGTCTGCATTAACAAGTGTTGGCGGGTTGAATTTTTCCACTATTATTCATGAAAAAAAACCCATCTGTTTATTGTCACGTCGAAACTTCAGAGGGCCATCTATGGGCATTTTCAGAATTTGAGACCCCCAATTAGCGTAAGTTGTTAGCAAAAATTAACTCACTGTCAGTTTTGTGACGATAATTAAGCATGATATTTCTATAAAACTATTGTTTTTGTGTTAATTACATAAACTTTAAGCGATAATCTACATTCAAAATTTGAAAAAAGTAAATTTTTAGACAGATTTTATGCTTAATTGTTTGTGATTCATAAAACTGACAGTGAGTTGATTTTTGTTAAATACTTACGCTAATTGGGGGGTCCCAAATTCTGAAAATGCCCCTATACCTAATGAAAAACGTCATACGATACACGTGCGTAATTCGAAGTTCGCTCGTTTGCGCACTTTTTTTTAATACTACGTCGGTGGCAAACAAGCATACGGCCCGCCTGATGTAAAGCGGTCACCGCAACCCATGGACGCCTGCAACTCAAACAGTGTCACATGCGCGTTGCCACCCCATTAGAAACTTGTACATTCCCTTTTGCTGTGTTAAGTACACAGCAAAAAGGAGTGTACAAGTTCTAAGGAGGGTTCGGGTTGCCGACGACTCCAAATAAAAGGACAAGAACTTAAGACTAGATAAGACTTTTTCATCACACCCGCACTTTAAATGTGCTATTGCACGCAGACGGAGCGTGAGTTATAGAAAAATCGTTCTCCCAAGGGAATAATGAAATTTCTTGTACCATACTTAACTTTTTTACATCTATTTACATATTTTTTACATTGCAAGTGTGATGAAAAACATTGTGTGTAACTCGGGGAGTATGAATATTACTAACTCGAGTCACAGTATAAAACCAGTAATAACTCTTCTTACAAACTTCACGCCGCGCGGTGTGTCCCCCTCCCTCCCCTCGCATGCGGCGAAAACATGCGAAACTGGTGATTATTGGGCTGGACAGTCGGGGCCGCGTTTGCGCGCTGTGTTGACGTGTTGAGTTCGGGAGAAAATGACGTCAGCACCGAAGACATATTTTCGTTACTGTAGTGTTTATGGGTGTATGGAAAGTTCTCAAAATGCGGAAATGTCATTCTTTAGAATTCCTAGACACCCAGAAAAGTAAGTGGTTGTTATATATTTGCAGTGTTAGGTACATTATTGCTTACGTAAATGGCGTAAAAGTGAGATTTAAAGCTAGAATGACACATTAAAATCAATAAGGATTTATCTGTAACGACATTTAGGTAGATGCTGCGATCTATCTAGCTCGAAAGTTTGGTACCTACTTAAATATTGTGCAAACATCTATTCAAACATTTTATGTAAATATGATTTCGTCAGTATTTAAGAAACAAATACGTACTTGAATCTTTATTAGATAAAAAGGTAGAAAGAGCGTTGGTACTAGCATAGCGCCATACACAGTTACTAATACGAGTAGGACAGTAGGTACCTACGTTTCTAGTTCAAACGAATCTTTTTTTTATTGTGATGGATTGGGTGTATTCTAGAGAAAACATATAAAATGAACACTTAAATTAACGCTTTTGCAATTATTGTTACACAATCTACTATTGCGCGTATGAGAGTAATATATTTATAATGATTTTTTGTGTCTTCAATACTGACTAATGTGGTGTCATGACGTGGTATTGTTATACTAAAACCTACTTACAGTTAATAGTACCTATTAGATTTACAACAACTTACATTGTACGAAGTCGATTATAGTAACGTTGTACAACCCTGCGTGACCTTGCGCAGTAGTAACGACCGCGCCGCCGCTGCCGGAGATTAACTACTGATATATCCTTATACTGTGCTCGAGTCTAAGCCGGAGCGATTTAACTTACTCTCGTTAGTAATATTCAACTTCCTCCCCTTGTTGCACAATGTACTATTATCGTAATGTACTATTAAAGGGTCCTTCACAGGTTTCTGAGTAGGAGTAGTTCGTCGTCCTACCGGTAAGCGGCAGTCAGTGACGTAAGCGATCTAAAATGGCGACCGGATAGGGCAAGGTGACAGATGCGGGCAGACTTGTCGCCGGATCCGGTGGCGCTAGTGATGCCATGTTTATCGATAGATTATCGATTACACCGGCCTTAGATCTTCCGTTTCTGTTACAAGTTTTTTTAAGTGTGTATAAGTTTGACTACCATAAGTTTTTAATACGTTACTTGGAAGCGTAATCGTCGTCAAATGAAATTTATTTTTTGAAGAAAATGAACAGAGCTCCCAAAAGTACTCATTCAAGATATTTAATAAAAACAGGTCTGTACGATGCAAAATATCACAAAACAAAAAAAAAACATTAATTCGGACCACAAAATCCATACATGGTTAATTAAATTACACCTAAATACTAAGCACTATGTTAGTTGCCTTAGTACCTAATTACAACATAATTTATTTTTCGAAATTGGCTAGGGAGAGGTGCAGGTTCGACCAGTGTTGCATATAGCGACTATCAAACCTGCCCGCTATCGCACTCAGGATATCGAATCAGGATACCGTTGCTGCTGCCAAACACCCTGCGACGCGTTGCTACGGCACGCTTTCTTAATGTGGCATAGAAACCGTCTACTTGAGCATCCGCAAACAAAACAAAACGCAAGTGTTAAATACATTATTACTCGTATTGCCGAGTTAACGTAATCAGAGGACGACAAAGACGCTACAAAAACTTGGACGACCGGTCTGGCCTAGCGCGTAGTGACCCTGCTTCCTACGCGGTCCCGGGTTCGAATCTCGGTAAGGGCATTTATTTGTGTGATGAGCACAGATATTTGTTCCTGAGTCATTGATGTTTTCTATGTATATAAGTCTTTGTATATTATATTTATATAATCGTTGTCTGAGTACCTGCAACATAAGCCATTATGTGCTTACCCTGGGACTCAGTCAATCTGTGTAAGAATGTCCTATAATATTTATTTATATATTTAAATACGTGCAAACATCATTAACGTAACCATGTTTACAAACGACGACTAGAACCAATTTTACAGATCCGTACAGCCAAAGAGGATTCAGTATTATGGAGAATTACTGTCAAAGTAAAATGTGTAATCACAGTGCATAGACTGCCATCTCTCGACACAAGCTTAGAACTTTTGAATCTCAGTTTTGACAATTTGACCCATATTCTTAGCTATATATGTATTAAAATGTCAAATATTAATATTAGCACCATCTAGTCGAGCGTTCCCCAAAGGTGTAACGCCATGTAGACCACCGTACCTTTTTCTCTATGGCTCTGAGGTACGTTTTTTTCTTAGACTTTATCCGTCTATACGGAGTTACATATATCTTTGGTAAAGCTTTAAGTATCGACAAGTGAATTTCGACGTGTCCCAGCCCTACTAGACAGGGTTAACCTTGTACTTAAGGAAAGTTGTCACGGCCCGCCCTACACGATAATAATAATATAATCAGCTTTATCGTAATATGACGTATTACGCAGATTCATTGGTATGCGACCAGAAATATAGATGTATAAGCTTTGAAATTCTAATAAGTTACTCAACAGAAGCAAAGTCAAAGGGTCTAGCCGCAATCCTATAGTGAAACTGCCCCTGGCTGAAATGTATAGCTTTCTTAAGTGCGTTTGTTTGTCTTATTTTAAGGTATCGTTTTACCAAATTTCAAGCTCATTAATTTCAATGCACTTTAACAGCAGTTCTCGAAAAGTTTGTATAAAAATTAAGGAAAAAGTTAAATTTGTTTTTTTACTCCTTTTTGGTACCGAGATTTATTTAATGAATTGAGAGTTTAGTAAGTTTTTTTTGGTCATTAAGGTTCTCTAGTATCTATATTTTCTTAATTATAACAATTATCCTGCATATATCTTACGAAAGTCGACTTATATCACTAAATGTTGGTAACAAAATAGGATCAATTAAAATTTGCTGACGTGGCTATGTACAAACTTTTCGGGAACTGCTTTTAAATGAGCTTAGAGAGCTACGACTTCGGTATTTTAAATAACTTTGGAGACAATCAATTATATATTTATAACCCCCGACGCATTAACGACGGGGTGTTATAAGTTTGACGTGTCTGTCTGTCTGTGTGTGTGTCTGTCTGTGGCATCGTAGCTACCGAACGGATGAACCGATTTAGATTTAGTTTTTTTTTTGTTTGAAAGCTGAGTTAATCAGGAGTGTTCTTAGCCATGTATCATGAAAATCCGTCCACTACGTCGCAGTCGGGGTTTTTTTCAAAATTTTAATTTTGTGGTTAGTTTATATGTAATATGCAGAATATAACAGCTCTTTTTCAGACTATATATAGTGCAATGACCGAGAAACATAGTTTTTGGTGGCTACAAAGACCAAGAGAGCGACATACTTTGCCACAGAGCTGACAAGGGAAACTTGTGATAGATTCGCTATGGTGCCTTCTTTCCCTTTTGTCTACTGAAATACATGAGTACTGTCAAGGGGGCGCTCTTATTCTTATTTATGCGGGCACTGAGTATCCTCCTTGCGATATCCCGGCATTTGCCACGGCTCATGGGAGCCTGGGGTCCGCTTTGACAACTAATCCCAAGATGTGGCGTAGGCTTTTACAAAAGCGACTGCCATCTGACCTTCCAACCCTTAACAAAACTCCAAAACCAATTATTCAAACTCCTTCCAATCCTAAACTTCCAAGACTTAAACTAGACCTTATTGGAATTAGTCCGGTTTCCTCACGATGTTTTTCTTCACCGAAAAGCAACTGGCAAATATCAAATGGCATTTCGCACATACATTCCGAAAAACTCATTGGTGCGAGCCGGGGTTCGAACCCGCGACCTCCGGAACGAAAGTCGCACGCACTTACCGCTAGGCTAACAGCGCTTCCGGCACTGAGTATAGTATGAAGAAAATAAATAGTTCTAATGAAATTCCGCAACATGGCGCGAAGCCATATATTTCTGCACGGGAAGCATGGTCGCGCGATAGACGATAAAATATCAGGCCGTCCCTATCGCACATACAAATAGTGCGATAAGGACGGCCTGCTATTTTATCGTCTATCGCGCGACCATGCTTCCCGTGCTGGTCAGACTTTAATTCGAGCCTTGTAATAATTAAAAACCTATACAATAGGTTTTATCGTAATATGATTCGTTACGCAGAATTCATTGGTATATTCCAAACGTGAAATATAATATTCTGGACTTAAGTCTTGGACAAGTAATTAAGTTAGTTTAACGAATATACAGTGTGTATATCCAATACTGGCGACAAATTAAATCATAAAAATTGTGACGGTAAGTTATCCGTAAAAGATATATGCCATCGCTAACTTTTTTAGGGTTCCGTAGTCAACTAAGAACCCTTATAGTTTCGCCATGTCTGTCTGTCTGTCTGTCTGTCTGTCCGTCCGTCCGTCCGTCCGTCCGTCCGTCCGTCCGTCCGTCCGTCCGTCCGTCCGTCCGTCCGTCCGTCCGTCCGTCCGTCCGTCCGTCCGCGGATAATCTCAGTAACCGTAAGCACTAGAAAGCTGAAATTTGGTACCAATATGTATATCAATCACGCCAACAAAATGCAAAAATAAAAAATGGAAAAAAATGTTTTATTAGGGTACCCCCTACATGTAAAGTGGGGGCTGATATTTTTTTTCATTCCAACCCCAACGTGTGATATATTGGTGGATAGGTATTTAAAAATGAATAAGGGTTTACTAAGATCGTTTTTTGATAATATTAATATTTTCGGAAATAATCGCTCCTAAAGGAAAAAAAAGTGCCTCCCACCCCACCCTCTAACTTTTGAACCATATGTTTAAAAAATATGAAAAAAATCACAAAAGTAGAACTTTGTAAAGACTTTCTAGGAAAATTGTTTTAAACTTGATAGGTTCAATACTTTTTGAGAAAAATACGGAAAACTACGGAACCCTACACTGAGCGTGGCCCGATACGCTCTTGGCCGGTTTTGTAGGTACAGTCAACCAATCTGATTCCTAGGCCACTGTAGAACCCTTTCAAGTAAGTCAAACTGACTTCTATAGCAAATACAGAGCGTATCAATGCGACAGGGTTCTAGAGTTGCCTAGGATTGTAATTGGTTGACTATAACAAACCATAGCGTTCAAAGAACCGTGAAATCACATATTTTTAATACGCAACTCGAATGCGCAAAAAGTGAAGTAATGGTGATATAAATGTGCGCAGCCGTAACGCTCTCAAGTGCAAGTTCGAGTTGCGCAATGTCATGCGCGAGTTGTAACGGACAAAGAGCTTTACAAAGTTATGACAATGATGCGTATGTCTTTCTTAGGGTTTCATACTAAATTTATGCTTTTGAATGAATGCTTTGAATTAATAAATGAATTGAAAACATTTAATGCATTAAATCATCCAAAAACATTCTTCAGTACTTACCCGCGTCGTTAACACGTAGTATTTCATACAAGAGAATTTTACCCAGAATGAATACACTAATGCCCCGAGATATGATCTTATTGTGCCCAAATTAGGGTTTTTATAAGCCGACCTTATTAGTGCATTAAATATTAAGCTTGCTCAACATTGCCTACATTATTTATTTTTATTTAGGTAATTACAAACATAAATCTCTAATTAATTTACATAGTATCGTTAAACCAATAAGGTTTGTCTCGATACCTATTCCATTCCGCGGTAGATGTTATACAATACAACAATCATATAATTATGTGAATCGGTGAGCTCCATCTTAGACTCTGTCTTCACTTCCCATCAGGTGTGACTAGGGTCAATCGCCGATCAGTCCATAATAAAAAAAAAATAAAAAAAATGTAGGTATTCTATTCATTATACATATTTTATAACCAAAACAAGAAACCGCCAACATTGCACTGAGCGCAAATAGCATTTAAGTAATAGCACATAATTATTGTCACTTATTTTCCTTGTTGTTGGCAGCCGCCCGCTTTGGCCGGACCGGTTTGCGCTCGGCCAAATACATAAAACATTGTCCTAAAAAACTTCAAACTTTATTTGCAAGAATACATAAATAGGACCGTGTGGTGACGGGTTAATTTTTCAAATTTCACCACCCCCTTTCTTCCCGTGAGAGTCGTAAAAGTCGACTGTGGGACGTGGGTTAAATTGTGGCGAAGGCGAGAGGCTGGCAACCTGTCACTGCAATGTCACAATTTCAACCCCTTATTTGCCAAGACTGGCCCTGAAACTTGAGTAGTTTCATGTGCTCTGCCTACCTACCCCTGTATGGGATACAGGCGTGATTGTATGTATGTACATATAAATAGGTACATAATAGGTTTTAAACCTATAGAAGTATCAGCGTATTCGACCAATAAGCATGCAGAAGTAATCACAGTCACTTTTATAACGTGCGAAAAAACTACTAAAAATGGTCATGTGAGTTTGAGAAGAGATCGAGGTGAGTTGTGACAGAGGCGAGATGTGACAACGTCGATTTTTGGAAACTTGCTCAGCAACGTCCAAATATCAAACGTTTAAAAGTGAACTACAGCCAATCACTACTATCACTAGTAAATAAAGTGATGTATGCAACTGTACATAATTAGGTATTATGCCACAGTCACGTAAATAACTATTACGTAACTGTTTACCGTAGTTGTACTATCCTATCCTGTTTGCAACTTTGCAGCCAGCGACCTGCGACACAAAACCCGTTCAAAGGACAAACACAAGTAAATTTAGTTATAATAATATAGTTTTTGCTCCGAGGTCCGGCCGTGGCGCGGAATGTAGTGAGAGGTACGCCGACGGTACGAATATGCGTACAGTGCACTGTAGAACTATGTCATATTGACGTTATAAATCAGATTGTAAGAAATCTCTTACTGTTTGTCATTTTGACATGGTTGTAGAGTGGCCTAGGGTTCCAATTGGTTGACTGTACCTGTAGAACCTTTACACAGTAAACGTTAGTGTGATTTCTATGGCAAATAGAACATGGTGTTAATAACTTTAATAAGATAGGGTTCTGGAGCCTAGGA